>NC_056051.1:0-315961 GCF_004379255.2 Salvia splendens | reverse complement strand
TATCAAATGGTTTGACTATGGGTTTGTATTATTATGTGTATACCGTATGTGGTTTTGTGAGTAATGTAGTATATGATGCTACTAGAACTAAAAATAATTGAAGTTTGGAGAATGAAGTTTCCCTTATATGATAAGAAAAGCTAATCCAATGTAAAAGGACTAATTTCGAAACAGATCAAAATGTAAAAAAAGAGACTATTTTTATGGTATGGCATGTGTATAAATATGAAGCGATCGATGATATGCAAAGTTATTCCGGTGATTGGTCAAGTATGACCACCAAAGCCTGCCGCTGCCGATGCACCACCTCCCTCAACAACCATACGGCCGAGTTTAAGCTACGCAACAGCATAAATCCACCATTCACAGATATTTGTAAAATGTCCAAACCATTTTTGAGCTTAGAGTGAAGGCAGAAAATGCTAAAAGAATGAATGAAATGAAGAATAAATGGAGCAACATCTTCTTCTACTCGACTCTCTGACAACTACAAATAAATCAACCATCATTCTTGATCGCTGGAGGTCTCGTCATTGTCTGCAGGCGGAGATGAGCCAAAGTCGAGGGTTGGAAAGACACCAGGAGGCCGTTCTCGAGGCTGAATCGATAGTAGCTGATTGGAATCACCAACAACATCCGCCCATCCGTAATGTGGATCAGCCCTTCAATTCACACAAGAAAAGCTCAATGCAAATATCGGATATTGTTCACTCTACCAACAAGAAGACTCGGCTCAGCTCACGTAAAACGTTAATATAACTTACTCATAGTATGTTTCTTCATCCACAACAATATCCCAGCTCTCCCCAGTCGTACTCTTTCCGTACTTGTGCACCTTCCTGCCACACAAATTAAGAATATTAACCTCGACCTCAACCAAAATACTCATGCATCATAATCAAAAGAGCACGTATTTTTAAAGAGAAAAAAAGAAGAAAAATATTTTCTAGCAAATCTACCATGTACACAATTACGATAAAAGAATATCAAATAATGACAAGAGGTAGTTAGCTATGAAATTTAAAAAGTGTCACGTACCCGTTCCCGAAGTGCTCTTCTCCCCCATGTTCTTGACCATCCTAATGTTTGATGAGGAAAGAAATGACAAGTAAAAAAACGGCTAAGCAGCTAATATCAAATAAAGACAATTTGTACACCATTTACATATAAATGGAATTTAATTTTCCACTATTCATATAAATCATAATGCACTAGTGCAGATAATTAAGACTGAGAACCATGTGTAGTTTTTTTTTCAATTCGATACATTTTGATCAGAAAATGTCTTTTGAAAGGAACATAGCTTGGAGTATCTAAGTGTGTGTACATTGTAGAAGCACCATACATATTTTTCACTTGATACATTGAGGATTGGGAGTAGAACATAAATGCAACAGGATTTAATGGACAATTGTTTTCTACATAAGTAGACTTATTAACCTCCATTCACAAGAGATAACAATCTTTGAGAAAATTTGACTATTATGTGGCAATGGTATGAGAATCCATCATATTTTAAAAAACAATTTAAAAACTTACTATCATTACTGGGAGATACATGCCAAGTCTCGCCTTGCCGTGATCCAATACCAGCAAAAACTTTTCTTCCCACTTGTCTCCCATTTAGTTCCTAGTTCTGTCTCAGCCCATTTATCAGTCCTAGAAAGACAAATTTATAACATAGTAAGGATCGAAAATTTCAATATTACCATGAAAATTATTTCAAGGTAGATATTTCGAGTTGTAAGAACATGGAGGTTAGAGTTGTATTTTATGCTTTATTAATTGTTTTTAAGAGTTTTAGATGTATCTTTTTATTAGTTTCTCATTTTTGAACTACATATAAATATAAAATATTATTTTATTTATTTAATTATTGACCGCCATATCCACCATACTAATACACCATATCCTTGTGGCAGTTTTTAGGCGAACTGCCATAGCTGCCATAAGAGATTGATAACATTGGTTACAGCCCTTTCTTAAAGTTTTAAACTATACCAAGTGATATTGGTGTCAAATGAGAAACTAAAACAAAACAAACTTCACATGCATGTAACAAGAAAACAATACTCCCCCCCGTCCCATAGAAATAGGATGAATTTCCTTTTTCGCCTGTTCATATACAAATAGTCCATATTTATTTATGGCAACTTTTTCTCCTTTGCTTTTACTTTATCATTTATGGGCCCCACTATCCACTACATTGTTCCAATTCCCAACTACTTTTTCTCCTTCTCTTACTTTACCAATTACGCATTCAAACCCGTGTCATCCCCAATTAGCCTATTTCTATGCGGAGGTAGTACAAAATAACCCATTTGGTAGTATCCAGATTATGATGAAGCAATGCAAAATGCTTAATCGAGAAGACAAGATGGGTAAATACCATTTCAAAATTGAACCACTTCCGTCATAATGCTCTCCCCACTTCTCCCACCCATGATTGCTCATTCAATCTGCCATATTTATGTGCCCCTTTCTCAGTCCACCCTTTGGCATCATATTTTTCCCACCTGCGTAACAGTTAATTCTCTTTATATACCTCAATCTTTTGGTAGTAGTCAAATGTCTCGACGAGTCTTACCAATTTTCATACCACCCAGCTTTTTCTGTTCCCGATTTCGCTTGTTTTTGTGCACTTCTTTCTATCCTAGCTAGATTACTGCAATTTTAAACAGGAAGTTTAAGGATGAGAACAGCTTCTTAATAGTTTTTAAACAACATAAAGATTGCCAGACAGGAGTAGCGCAAATAAAAAACTGATACCTCCATTCATCTTGATGAAGAACTTCTCTCCATGTTTCCCACCAAGAATCCCCTTCTGCATTCCTTCCAGACTCTCAACACCTAATTCACGAGGAAACATATAAAATTAACCATCAAGAAGCTTTTAAGCGGAATACAGAATAAGGACATAATAGCATATGTTGGAAAGCACAATTTTGTCGGAGTACCTAGTTCTTTGTATCCGGTCCAATCACTTTTCTCCCACCACTGTCAAGGAGATGAACAAATCCAATTAAATGCATACACCTGGGATGATACTTAAATAAGGTTATGAAACACAATAAATACACTACATACTCATATAGGACTACTTAGTATGCAAACCATATTGGTTTAGTTAAGACGTGTGAACACTTCAGTTCTGTCATCTCAATGACTCATATTCAAAGCTCGTATACAATTAAGTTTTCCCGAGATATATGCACTAGTTTCTAACCCCCACCCATGTACAAGTTATGCTACATCTAATATGAAATACTACATGCACCCTTCTTAACAAACATGCATGCTGAATTTGGGATTTGATCATGTAACTGATACGGATGTTGGTTGAGGGGAGTGGTTTGGCCAGAATAATAGGGAAGCGTTTAGTGGGGAAATCCCAAGATTATCTCGCCTGACTAGTTAGTTCAATTTGAGAGATTTTATTGTTATTTGAATTATTGTAGATTTGTTTAGCCGCCTATATAAGGTGGGTCAGGAGTAGTTGATATCTTTTGGAGAGATCATTTTGGAAGGAGTTAATCCGTAGGCGGAGAAATCCTTAGCCTTGCGAGAGGATTGTTTTCTTTCTTTTATCAATCATTCTGTTTGTTTTTCAGTACTTGTTCTCTTCCAGTTCCATCATTAAAACCGTCAATTATAATTCCAGATTCTATAATATCCTTCTAAATTCTATAATATCCTTCCAAAGCCTTTTATCGGCGCGCGTCTGTGTTCATTCTTGTTGACAGCCTTTACCTCTTCAGTAACAAAATAAAACAATCATTCATTCTAACTTCTACCAAATCAAATATACAATCTGTTCTGCATGTCACCAGATAACAATGAAGAAAATCCCAGCACTTTGTAGTTTATATCAAATAGTATAAAATCAGAAGGGAAGGAAAAGGAACAATGTGCATACCGTTTCTTTCCATTCAGAAGTGGTGTCAGCACTTCGTCCGCCCCATTCTAGTCCATCTACATCTGTAACCATTATCTCCCAAGATCTTCCCCACTTTCACGGTACCAGGTACTTCCCATCTTCATTAGTCCCAGATTCATTGACACTATCATTTAGCAAACTGATGCCCCATTCTTCCTCATTGGCAATACCAGTATCTACAGAGAAAAACTCATCTTCTATATTAAAGCCACGAACTAGCACTTTTACATTAATCTATAGATGAATTTGGATGAAAGAAAAAGCAGACACCAACTAAACAAAAAAGTCAAGGATGAGATACTATTATCCAAATAATGCCACTCAAGTTAAGCTAGAACAGACTCTAAATATGCATCACCTCTTTTAGGGGGAGAATCTCGAAACTGAGGACCTGTGTTTCTTGGGGTGCAGCGGGAGAAGAACTTATCTTGTTTGGTAACAAATCTGGATCTGCAATAGCAAGCAAGAATAGTTTCCAAGTCACAAACTTAATTCAACCAATTATTTCGACACGATCTAGTAATACGAGTTGTGCATTTCACAAAGAATAGTTAACAAAAACCCCAATCCAGCAGAAACTCAGTTGCAGCAAGACTAAAGGCCTAATGTGATTTGATTTTGCCCACATTCCCTAAACAGCCCACAGAAAAATTACTGTCATTGTTAAGAAAGTAATGTAAACTAAATCAACATATTACAGTCACACATTCGTTTTCTCCATTTTTACAGAATTATGTTAAACCTTTTTCGGACTCAACCTCAGTTCTCTGGGCTCATCAATCATAGAAAGAAAGAATTACAATCAGCATTCACAAAACAAGCTCAAAATTCAAAGATTTTCTGATAACTATTAGACTATCACTTGTTTTTGTCAACCGCACAAGACGAAACAAAGGAATCCATTGCCTTCTGAGCAAAGCATCAAACTTCATTAACCTGCTTATTTAAAAAAACAATGATATAACCAAAAAGGCAAAAACATTTTATTCAAATCGCCACACCTTTAGAACTGAAAAAGGAAAAAGAGGACTTACTTAGAAGATGCAAAGGAGAGAGCAGGATGGAGGATCCGCTGTTTACAGTTCCGAGGCGAGCAGCAGGAGGCGAACAGGCGGCGCTTCTTCTGGCAGCGGAGAATCTGAACATCAAACGGCGGCGGCATAAATCCTGTAGCTGCCGCCATTTCGTAAATGGTCTCAAATCAATGGCATCATAATCAAGTGAAAAAAAACCCTAGCCACGAGGAGAAAAGCTGTGGGGGTTGGTGGTGTTGCTAACTATTTCCTTAAATTGAAGGTGAATTGAGTGTAGAAGGAGAGAGAAAGGGGAAAGAGAGTGATGGCGATATAGAGTTAGGGAGAGAAAGAGAGTAGGATTTGGATGAGAATTGGTGGTGTGGCGCTGCTTTAAAAATAAACCCACACGTGACCACCATTGCTCTCAAGTCCAAACCAACAAGATTCCATGACCCCATTCTCTCCTCCATCCTCAATCCTCAATCCTCAATGAATTCACTTCTCTTCTACTTTTATTTTCTTCTACTCCCTCCGTCCCATAAAATAGATCATCTTAATACTCATTATGCCCGCTGTTAAATCTATTGTTTTTTTCGTTCATCTGCAAATAAATATCTCATTCCCTTTCTGTTTATTTTATTCTATAAGTAGATACTATATTTACTACTCCTACTATAAAAAAGATAAATGTAAATATATAAACATTCTCCATTTACCTATTTTTATTTTTTTAATTACTCTTACTGTATATTTAAAAAATGTAAATTTAAAACGGGCATATGTGGCTGCCAGTTAGAAAGTATTAGAGCATGCACAATGCTGCTTTAGCTAAGAGCGAAAACTCGTATCGTCGGCACGACACACCGCGTGTTCACCGTTAGGCTTGTGCCAGCGGCATGAGCACGCTCTTGCAAGCGAGCGCCGCTCATTGGAACGGATTCACGCGCCCCAGCTCAGTTGGTGTAATAAAAAAAGGTTATCGTAAGAGATGATGATAGAAATAATAAATTGCGCCAAGTGCCAACAAAATTAATTCCAAACAAAGGCAACAAAAGAGACACAACCAAGTTTGTTGCATTTCTATATATCCTTTTACAGTTCCATCGCTTTCATAAATAAACAAACTAGTAAATATCATAGTCAGTTATGCCTTGCAAACTTTGCTTCATAAAAACTAATTAGTTGGATTAAATGGACATTAGAAGGGTTCATATTCCCTTCTGGAAAGGTATGGATAAGACTTGAATTTACGTAATTTTGGATGGTTAAATAAAATGGACATTTATAACTTACTTAAAATGGTTGAATGTCATCTATGCATCACTTTTTCCTTAATTAATTCTTAAAAGTAGACATTTAATTAGTTTTGCAGAAATATTTACTTTGATACCCAAATTTTCTGTTGATTTTTAGATCTATAATACATTATCAACATTCGGATATTGGATATTAGTATTAATGAGAGTATTTTGTTTTGCAATATAGAACCAGAACTTTTTTTCTCTCTCTAGATTTAGTATCCAATATGAACGTTTATTTGTTATACAGAAGATTGACTTATTGTAGATTTAAAAGCAACACGCATTGTATTATTATAGAAAACAAGTCTTGTACTATTATATTAGAATATTTAATGACGTTAAGTTTAAATACAATAATAAATTATAATACACCAATATTAAAAAACTAGTATTAAACTCTATGTATAATTATAAACTCCTATATTATAAAACACTAGTGTTATCACCCGTGCTATGCACGGGGCATAAGATTTTAAATAATGAAGTTAAATTTTAAGATAAGAAAAAAAAAAAAAAAAGTGGATAAAGAGAATTAATAATATTTATGATTAAAAAATGTGTTAATTATAATAAGTATTCATAACATTATAAATGATTAAAATATTATAAACAGTAACAAAAAGAGAAATGTAATATTTATGTTTGGCAAACGATTTTATGCAATATTAATTTATGATATGAGTGGAGTAAAATAAAATAAAACAAATGACAAACATGAGATACACGATTAATGATAAATAGTGGGTTAGTTAGAATAAGATATATAAATAAAAGAAAATATATGTGCAAATGAGGATATGAGACGAAAAAATCATATAATTTAAATAAATAATAGTTCATTAATTTAATCAACAAAACATATGTATTCAAAAAATAAATTCTATGCATGTGGAAATATATATTTACGTAATCTTATGTAGCATTAAACAAAATTCTTATAATCACATTTGCACACTTAAATATTTCTATCTATACGTTGACATAAAAAAAATTATCAATCGCTTCCATATTATCCTCTTTATATACCCATAATGCAAATGGTAATACAAAATGATGAATAATTTGAAACACGGATATTATAATTAAAATATTAACAATAGTAACCCTTAATGTCTTTAATCACAACGGTTGCGTACTAAAATATTTCAAATTAAATCACCCATGAGACAATAGTCAAAGGGAATTGACAGTGCGTAAAACTTGAATGACAATTTTGGATCAGAAGCTAAAGAAATTATAAGAATCAAAACTTTTTCACCAACGTTATGACCAATCAAAACTTTCGCCTCGAAAACATGATTACCAAAACGTGTGATTATCAACAAAGTTCCATTACACAACTCATTAGAATGATCAATGTTCCTTATCAACAAAACATGAAAACCAACCTTCAAAAGCTATGCATGATTAGGAATACGAAACGACTTCAAATTATTCCGCAAAATAATTAGAGATTGTATCAAACTTGGATATATTATCAGAGCTCAATCAAATAAACACGAACATCATATTTATCCAAAAAGATTATAAACTAATTAACTTCATCAAACTACATCTAAAGTAGGAGTTCAATTAATGTTAAATAAAACTCCATTTGTAATTTAGACTAAAGATAATACTAAAATGAGATTTTACAAATTTGTAAGAATAAAAATTAAACACAAAAAATTGATTTTTTAAAATATTTTCTTAATTAATTACTACATCTTAGCTGACTACTTATTTTCTTATGTTTAATTTCAGACCATGGAATAACTTGATGTGCATGACCAAAGATTAAATGCAAATTTGCACACGAAAAAAATAATTTTTTATTCCACCATGTATACATATAAAAAGTTAATTATCACTTAAAATAAGTGATAACAGTTCATCACTTAAATTTATACTACACTTTATATTATAAGAACTCATACAAACTTTGTGTTTAATTTTTATTCTTATAAATTGTAAGAATAAAAATTCAACTTTTTGTGTTTAATTTTTATTCTTACATATTTGTAAAATCTCATTTTAGTATTATCTTTAGTCTAAATTACAAATGGAGTTTTATTTAACATTAATTGAACTCCTACTCATACAAACTTTTTGGATTAATTTTAAATATTTATAATTTCATATAATTTCGTAATTTAATTCGATAAACTTTATAGTATTGTTTTAATTAATTGGAAACTAATTAAAATATATTATGAAAATATATACGACTATCTAAAATATATTAAAATTTCCAATTAAGTAAATATAGGATGAGACAAAGGATTATATATTTGTGTTGTCATTTAGTTTGATTAGCAATATGGAAATAAGTATTGAAATAAAGGATTTCGATTTTCCTCATCATTATTATTTTAATACATATACTATATACATTATATTATATATATGTTTATTTCAATAAATTAGAAGTATTAAAAACATATAAGTAAGATTCTTAAAAATATTATATAATCTAATAAATTAAATCAAAGTTAATGAAAAAAAATTTAATTTAAAAAATATATATTTACAAAGCCCAATACATAAAAATTTAAAATACATAATAATAGAACCCAACACCCAAACTAAAACTCTATTCAAATAAAAATTTACAATTACAAATTATTTAAATCTAAAATCCTCCATTAGATCCAACCCACTAAACCCACTTTATACCTAAAAAGGCTAAACTAAAGCCCAAATAATGAATACAAAATATACTAAAAATATAGAAAAGAAGAACTCAAAGCAATGTGAAGATTTTAAAAAAATGTACTACTCCTTAATGGATGTATTATCTATATACAATTTTAATTTATGATCCAAGTGGAGTAAAAACAATAAAATTAATGACAAAAAAAATACTCCCTCCGTCCCGGACTACTTGCACTTATTTCCTTTCTGGGCGTCCCAAGTTATTTGCACTCTTTCCATTTTTAGTAAAAATTATCACCTACAGCCGCAATTGTTGACTTTGCTATACACTCATTCCTTAATCTCCGTGCCGAAAAGGAAATGTGCGAGTAGTCCGGGACGGAGGGAGTATGTGTAACTAAGGATCAAAGAATATAAGTTAATTAGAATAAATATACAAATAAAGAAAATATGTGTGAGTAAAGATCAAAGAGTAGAAATTGGAATAAGAAACGTACAATAACAATATACTCATATTAGATAATTCAAAAAATATTTTAATTAATTAACTATACATTTTTAAATAAATATTAACTAAACACTTTAAAATATATAATACATATAGAGCAAAAACACTTCAATGACATACTACAACTTCATATAAAAATAGTAGGAGTATTATTTTAATATTCAGTTAAACTCAAGAATAATTAAAATTAATGTATGTACTTTAGTTTAATATTAAATTTATTATCATAAAATTAATATTAGTGTGTAATATTAATTGAGAAATTAACTAAGTTTATTATATTATTCAGTAAAAAACAAATTATTATTGCATGGAGTATATTTTATTAACAATTATTTTTGGCCATGGATATTGCTTAATTTATTAAAAATTTGACAGATATAAAATAAATTAATCGTCCCAAGTCCCAACAACCAAATTAAACCCCCTTCACTAAAAAGAGAATATCAATTAGTATAAACTTATTATATCACTATTATTATTTATTGTAGAAAATACATAAAAAGGCCTGCAATAAAGCCCAATATTTAACTACATAAATTAATATTTAATCTAACCCTAATACTTCTTCACACACAAGAGGCGCCTCCATTACCCCTCTCTCTCTCTCTCTCTCTTCCCAATTGAATATGCTACTACCGCCGCTCCTTCCACCCGCCCCGACGCGCAGCCGCTCCCTCCACCCGCCTCGTGCTCCACCGCCCTGCATCGCGGTTCATCCGCCGTACTTCACGCCTGCTTGCTTCGCACCAACCTCGGCCAGCCGCCGCCTCCGGCAGCTCTCTCGGTCAGCCGCCTACCGTTTTCCGCTGCTTTTCTTTTTCTCCTTCGTCTACTTTTCTTCTTCTCGCCATTGTGTCATAACTCTCTCGGTTTCACGCCCCCACCCCAGTTGTTGCCGCTGCGGCCCCCGACAGCTACTACATTCGGTGGCTGGCTTGCTGCCGTCATTCTCTGTTCCTTCATGTCGGCGTTGTCGTTGTTCACGGTGAGAAATCTTTCTCTTAATTATATTCATGTTTTACAGAATTTGTAAAATAAAGTTGATATTTTGGTGTTCAAATTTTCAGAAACGGGTAGATTGAAAAATACTACCTTTGCCTATCGCTGGAGTGATCGACGGATTCCGGGCTGACTCACTCCCATGAGATAAGCTGCAATCAAAAAAATAGTTTACATTAGTTCACATGAATGAATAAACACAGTCTTTGGAGAAAACCAGTTGAGAGAGAGAGAATGAGGGCCAGGGTTAGTGAATGGTTAAGTTTATAAATGTCTTAAACTTCTCACAGAAGCCATTTTTTTCTGCATCTCATTGGGCCAATTTTTATCCAATAATATTTGCCTTTTTTTTCCCCAATAAATAGTTTTCCCGCTCAAATGTGTGCCACATAGACTTCCAAAAACTGTCCCTTTAGATATTGATAGATTAGTGATTGTAAAAGTATAATTAAAATATAAGAAATATATTAAAATTAACAATTTTTTAAAAGAATATATAAAATTAAAATGAATTATCTTAAAAGAATATAAAATTAAAAAGAATATATTTTTAGTGAATGATAGAATTTTATTAATTTTTTATCAACAAATATAATTAAATATATAAATTATACTAGTAGTAAGTTATTGTAAATAAAAAATTTAATATTTATGTATAAAAATAAATAAGTTCATAGTATTATTTTCAAAAAGTAATGCGGCAAAATAATATTATACACAAAGATATATGAATAAACATAAATTAAAAACATATATTTAGTAAATACTCCTAGTATATAATCAAATAGTAGTAAACTTTTAATATAATTAATCACATATTCTTAATATACATATATACGTATTAAACATGAATTATTAGTTTATATTGATAAATATTTCGTGTTTAACATATGAAAATAATTTATGTTCATATTACTACCAAGAAGTCCTTGTAGTGTAGTGGTAGAATTGTTGGTAAGTTCATCGGGAGGTCTTGAGTTCGACCTCTATCAAGGCCAAAATTTATAATAAAATTTTGAAAAGCATTTGAAACGGTTTCCGGTTCCCGGCCAGACCGGCCGGTTTCGGCGGTTCATGGCGGTTGAACATGTCACTGGTTTATAGTGCTAACCGGACCGGACCACCTACCGGTTCGCGGTTGAACCGGCCGGTCCGGTCCGGTCCGGTTTTTAAAACATTGATTAATACTCATTCGTTCCTAATAATAGTTCTCACTTTTACCATATTTGTCCATCTCCCAAAAACTAATCCACTTTTCAATTTTTGTTATTTTAGTGAGGTGGACCCCATTCTATATTTGCAACATTTCAATAATTTTTTCTTTCTATTTTTTTTTATCATACTTTATTAATTTCACATTAAAATTCATCTCATTTTCAAATTCTCTATTTGTATGAGACGGAGGAGTATTCCTATGAATCCAAAATTATTCTCATTTTACTTAAAACTGTTATGAACTATAAAATTTAATTCGAATATAATAAAAACTATCGAAGACTCGTAAGAAATATCCCAAGTTCATTTTCCAAATTCATTACAATAAACTCGCGTATCGGCTAGAAAGATAAAATTGTATAAGTGCAAACGCTTCTATTTATTAAAAAAGAAAGAGTGAATCTTCATTTTGATAATAATACAATGTTGAGTTTGCTCGGGAATATACTTATAGCACAAAATAAACAAATAATTAAATTCTACTAGTATTATTTTATTTTAGATAAGTTACGACAAACAAAAGAAAAACTAAGTTTAGAGGCGAATAGTAAAAGCTAGGCAAGATAATTAGAGCGTGTTTGGTAGTGCAAATGGGTTTTGGAGTGTTAACTTAAATCTTTAGGTATGAGTCAGGTTACAGAACTTCATAATGTTATTCTATTTCAGTGAGTAGCTGATACCGTAGGACAAGTTACCGCAATTGTGAAGGCTCTTAAAGACTTGGTAGGTCGGGGCTAGAACTCCAATAATGGCTACAAAGAGACTTTCCTAGAACTGACTTGAGGAGGATTACTCCACACCTTTACTCGAAGATAACTGTGTGGAAGAAATCCTATAACGCACTATCGAGTATCATGGCCCTTCTGGGATGACTGAAAATATATTTTCGGGAAGGATAGGGCTATTGGTATCACCAGATAAGTTCGTCCCTTTCACCACTTTCACTAAATACATGGCCGCTGAGCCTGCAAAGTTTGTAACCAGAAGATACGTTTTCGATGCTTCTGCTTTATCCATTCTCAAAGCCCAACTGGTCAGTCCCATCACGCGTGGATGTGGTGACCGCCTTGATATGCAAATGCTTCATGGAGGCTGTGGCGGAGGAGGATGAACCGAAGCCCTTGGTGATGGCTCATTCAGTCAACTTGCGGAGGCGGGCAGTGCCACCATTTCCAGAGGATAGTTTTGGTAATTTCGTGTGGACACCTGTTGCTGTTTGCAACAACCCTAAAGAAAAGAAGTTGAGAGAGTTGGTGTGGGAGTTGAAGAAAATATAGATGGTGAGTTTGTGAGGCGTTTAGGAAAAAGATGCCTCAACAAGCTAAGTTGCTTGGTATTACAAGTTGGGTCTGAATGAGGTTGACTTTGGATGGGGAAAGCCTGTGTGGCTCTCAGGGAATGTTGCGGATAACTCGGAATCGGAAACTGTGGGTAATGGTAACTTTGTAACCTTGATAGATACGAGAGGCGGAGGGATAGAAGCGTGTGTTATTTTTGATAAAAAATACATTGCCAAATTTGAGGAAAATGACCATATTCGTAAGTATGCTCATGTTAACCCTGGCCTAGTGTGATTTGAGTTTTCTACGCTAGGTGTGCTTTGTGGAATAACTTCAATTTCATGGCTCATGTGTTTTTTGTTCGTTCTTGTCTTTTTGTGCGATTTAGTTTTAATATTCTGTGTTTGTTGAATATGTACTGCAATAAAATTCCATGTTACGGGTCAATATATTTATACTTCTCTCATCTTTGAGATATTTTTTTTACACCAAATTTAATAATTGGTGCTTAAAATATATTAGGAGAGAGAAATAAAATGTCAAGTACCCCGAGAGGGCCTAATTATCTTTAATGACATGTTTGTTTGACATGAAAATAAACTTGCCAAGGAAATTTTTATCCAACTCTTTCTTTTATTTGTTTTTTAGAGATAGAGTCAACGGTTCGCTGAATTTATGCGGTTATGCAGCAGCCTCAAATTGAAATCATCGAAAGATCTTCGCATGGATACCTAGAATGTATTAATCGGAGTTCTGTGAAGAAAACTATGACCATTATACTAATATTGCGCAGTGCAGTCAAAGCTGACAAATATTTTGGTTGAAATTCAAGCAAGGAGAGAAAATATTACCTTGTGAAATCAAATCTTTTATATTAATTATACGGCATGAAATCTACAATGTCTAAACCCCTTTCAAGCCTATATACATTATACGTTCAAATTTTACATTGTTTTAAGGCCATTATTTGGTTTCGATACCGGTTTCATTTTAAAAAAAAACGATTCAAGTTACAACCGGAACCGACCGGTTCCTAACCGGGAACTGGATTAGAATTCAATTTTATTTGTTTTTGTAATACCCACTTCTTTTATTATCCTTTTGCCGTTGATGTGTAATGTCGAACCAGAGAATTTTCGCTCTTTTGATTAGTATTTCAAATGGAATTCATTACTTTCCTTTGTTGATACTAATGTCGATAGTTCAAGAAAACACAAATTTAGTAAGAATCGAACGAACTAAAACAACATCACATATTTACAAAATATAACACGTCATGAATAAATATGAGGACCTTATTCCGAACCAAAGTATTCGCTTACACCACAATCAATACATTCAATTACATGTCTAAGTTCATATGGACTTAAATTGAGAAAGAGAAAAGAATATTGGATGCTTGTACAAATATTCACAAATGGACCTACTTCTCCTGAGCCCACGTCGCCCTCCACCGCGGCCCTATCCGATCCAGTGATGTTAGGGTCGCGGGGAGCACCGGGTCGATGAGGTGAAAATTCGGGTCGCGGGTCGATGAGTCGACGCGGTCGAGAGACCCACGAATCTAGGCTTATTTTTTTGCCTTTTAATATTAAATCAAATAATATATTGCTCTAATGTTTATAATATATCAAATAATATAAATGTAGATGTAATTCATGTGAATAGAGATAAAGTGAAAAATAGAAATTATCAAAAATATCAAAACAATTCATAAGTCATAACACAAAATAAATGATTGAAACCATTGTCTGAAAATATCAAAAGAAAGGAATATATGAAGGGTGGCAGCATAAGATCTTTGAACCGAATTCTAAAGTGTAGAAAGTAGGTTTGAAAAGTTTGATGTGGTGCATGCATATATATAGAGAATTGTGATTGAGAGAGTCAGAAAACATGTGAGAGATTTGAGAAAATAAGAGAGAGCAAATTTTTAGGTAAGTTTTACTTTTATATTATGTTTATTTTAGTAAAAACAAATCAGCATCGAAGGGAATGATTTACATAAAAAAGATTTAGGGATTTATCTTAAAACATGACTGCGCAGCATGTGTTTGGGCGACCCAGCCGACACACCCGACCCGGGCGACCCAGCGGCGACCCTGTGTCTCGATCAACCCACCCATGTTGGGGCGGTGATGGTCTCGACCCGGGCGACCCGAGCGACCCGAACGACATTTTGACAACACTGATCCGATCAGCCGGTGGGTCCGACAGCAAGCTCGAGGGTCCGGGACAGCAAACCCGCGGGCCCGGGGCAGCGAGCCCGTCGCGAGCAGCAGCTTGGCAACCCATGTCCTCTCCCAACCTGCAAGGTGGAGACAAATTCTAGTGAACTAAAGAACAAGGGAATTAAAGGAAACTTTGGTATAAGGAAGGAGACAACCCCTCTTTAATTGGAAGACCAAGGACTTACCCAAAGAGGCAAGTAATGCCTGCAAAATCCACCCTCAAAGCAGCCCCTGCATTTCCCTCCTTGCACCACCTGCCACAATCAAACAATTGCCATAAATGAAGGAGTACTCTCCATAGGCATAACACCAATTTTCCTTAATCAAAAGTAGTGAGAATCAAGAAAGAAAGAGATTTTCTGCAGCATGAAAACAAAGAGGGTGGACAGCCATTTAATCCTCTCAAAGTACACCATGTTGGCCTATAAAAACCCCATCATATGCCTAAATTTCTCCCTTCCACATACTTGAGCTTTACACAACAATATAGTGAGTTTGAGAGTAAGAAGTTAGCAAGTGTTGTAAGTCCAACAAGAAGATCCCTTTCAAGTCATTGCCCCAACAGGTAAACACGGCAACATCACTTAAGGAGCATTTCATTTTAGAATGGAACTTAGAGTTCCCATAACCCCACAAAACAGAATAGTGAAAGGATGTCATTATGCTTCTTCCAAAAATTAGATCAGTAACAAGATTTCAGTTCAAAGCCAAACACAAATTCACTCCAGCAAGCTTCATACAAGAGATAAGTTAATGCCATTTTAGAGTACCCAATGCTCAAGGATATAACATACGTACATAGTTGTTACGCCAAAAACTCAAACCAAATAAACTATTAAATGATAAGAGGGTAGAGGACTTAACTTCGGACCGGGAAGGGGGGCCGAACGGGGCTGCCGGTAGACGGCGGAACTGCCGGCGGCAAACCGACAGCAGCTCGACGAGTCTCGAACAGCAGCAATGGTGTAAGGAGTTGGACGGCTGTGCTACGTTTCGCCAGAGAAGAGAGACCGACGGACGCCCGTGCTGTCTCTGCCCGTCGCGAGAGCTGCTGTGAGGCGGAGTAATGGTGGTACGAAATAAAGGAACGGAAGGAGGGGTGGTCGACGGAGTAGTAGCCGACGACCGGCCGACGCCGAGTAGAGAGAATGGACGGCGAGAGAGAGAAATGGGAGTGGAGATGCCTGTGCTCTTTAATTTTAGGGATTCAATTTGGGGAAAATAAGATATGAATTTAGAAATGAATGAGAGGAAATGTGGAAGGATTGAAAGAGAGGGAGCCTTGGCATGGTGAATTAATTATTGTGTGGGCTTATTCCATGGAAAGTGGGCTGCTCATTTCTTGATCAAGTTGACCCACTTTAATTAAATTTTTGGGCTAGGTGATAGTTCTTTTAAGGGCTAACGAATTTTTGGTGTAAATATGCCAATTTGATTGTGGGCTTCCTGAAGTAAAAAGATGGGCATAATTTAATCATGGATTTGGGCCACTCTTAAGAATTTAAAGTTAGGATAAGAATTTAATTAAATCATGGGCCCTCTTAATCGTCTCTTGCCCGATTGATTAATTGATGGTCCGCTAATTAATTCCGCGATGATAAATTTAATTCCCGGACTTTAGTTTCAGTGCTCGAATAAATTGCATAGAAGGTAATGCTCTCTTCGTTAAACGAATAATTTTGTAAGCCTCCACATAAATTTAATCTCTCTATTTGATTAATGCTCAAGGACTTTTCAATGAAATAAGAAAAAGAATTTAATGATCATGCACTTAGGATGCATTCATGTTAAGTTCATTTGGCTTCTTAAAGCCTAATTTAAGTATACTTTATTTTCTAAAGGGACGTCGTTGCACGTCAAGTAAGACCAAGTCGTGGAACTTTTAATTAAGGAATTGAGCTCTGAGGTGGGCATTCTTTTTAAAACGTGATTTAGTATGAAAATGTGAATCTTTTCTAAACATGTTTGTCATGCTATGTTTTGCTTTTACGATAACCTATCTGCTTGGCTATGCCAATCATGTTAAATCGAATTCGGGTCCCAGTAGGGCCGCAAACCCTACTTGGACTAGTGTACACATATGGGAATCGTGAGCTAGCTTTTGAGTTGGCCGGTCCAGTGACCGTCGTGGAATGTGGCCACATTCCCAGTTCACATACGTTCAGATATGGTATCTATGTTATGTGATTGCGCAATCAATTTTATGAAATGAAAGGAATTTAGTGACTCGGGTCTTTTAAGATGAAAACCCCGTGTTCACTCAACTGTGGCTAACAAATTAAAATGAACTTATTTTTGTCACGATGCTCACTGAGTATATCAAGTACTCAGCCATGCATGTTTCTTTTCTAACGTGCAGGTTGAACGTGAACGAGGAGGCGAAGGTATTGGGAAATGACTGCCAAAGTAGTATGTCTTCATACATACTATTTTGTCTTTGACTCTTCCGCTGCAATAGAACTATGTTCTAGGGATTTATGAATTCAGTCTTGATACTCTGATTCTCTTTTGACTATGTACCCGTTCGCCTTCGAAACTGAAATCTTGAGTTGATTTGTTCAGTTATGGTTAACCCATAGTTTATGAAATTATTTTTAGTCGCGAAATAGCTACGCTCACTAGTACTAGAGAGTTGTGGTCGTGACAGTTTTATAGTTTAATATACTAATAAATCTAACTTAATTGAGTTAATATTGAATTGAAATGAAATAATTTGAAACATTAAGTGATTTTTAGATTTAAACTATGTTAAATTTGCGAACTTTGTTTTATGAAGAATTTAAAATATTTAAATTGTGATGCTTTGAATCTACAATTATTTTTCCAATCCAATTTTGATGAACTAACTACTATGAGTAGGACATTATAAGTTTGTTTTTCATCTCCAAAAGAGCTTATACAAATATAATAACATTTCATATGGTAGAAATTTAACTTTACAACAAATTTGATGTAATAATTCATTTAACATACATGATTTTAACATGTTTGTAAATAATTTATTAGTTGTTCCATTTTAAACTAAAAAGTTACGACACGATCAATTAGTATTTTTAATTCAATTGAATATTTATTTAGCCAAAAGGGAAAATGAAATTCAATTTTAAAACTTAAAAAAAATTGCTAAATTTTAGAACATCGTTTTTTTAAAAAAGAATTGCCAATATAAAGTAGTCCGACCTACTATTCGTTAATTCGTTTGATGATTCTTTACAAAATAGTACTACTACTACTACTACACTTAGCTTCACTATTACCCATCAATTGACTACATAAATATTATTGTATAGTTGGTTTGTATTTTTTGTGTGTTTATTTGAATTTTTAGGTATTATTTGTTATATTTCTAGACGTTGGATTATTATTTTTTAGGATTGAAATACTTAAAATTTCAAATAAATTTGGATTAGAATTACACACCAGGTTCGGTTCGGGTACCGATTCCAAGATTTTATGAAAATTTAAATCAGTTAATCGGTCAATTGGTCCGGTTAGAACCGGAACCGGCCAAATAAGCAGGCCTATTCAAGTACTTCTTTTGAGCTAAATTTATTTTTAACTCTTTTTCTACACATTCTTCCCAAAATAGTCAAAATATCAACACAATAAAAAAGTAGACATAATCATGCTCAATAATAGACAAAATGTTATCAAATTCTGCCATTGAAGCCTAGTTTTTTCAAACTGAAAGAACAATAGTAAAAATAACTACAAAGCTACTTTTGGCCATGTCCGAACGGGTAGCTCAGTTGATCTTTAAGTTGAGTTTAAGATTCCAGGTTCAATACTTAGCAGTGGTAACGTAAAAGTTCCATCCATTGTTGTGATTTATCCCCTCACTTCTCTATCGGGCTTGAGGGTGGAGGCATTGGGAGAGAGAGAATAGCCTTTTTTTTTAATTTAAAATTTTATTTTGCTATTTTAGAAAATTGAATAAGGGTTTACTCTCAATATATAATGATGATACAAATCAGCCAGAAGGATGGCCGGTAACTTTCTACTATTTGTTGAGTTGTATCAGAAAAGCAAAGAAAATGGTGAGAAAAATTAAAAGTATAGTATTCTATAGTTTATGACTATCTTAAATGGATAATTGACAACTGTCACCAACATATGATAAGAAAATATTTGTATATCAACTAAAAGCAGTTGTCTTCTATTTATATGTGAATAGAAGATATGCGTATATCAACTACCTTTAGTTGACATACAAATATTTTGTGTTGACATCCATAACGTACATGATTGATATAATTTTCGGTTATCAATTTAAGATAATGCCAATCTAACTGGACCTTAATCTATAAATTCAAATTAAAAATATTAAAACGTGTGCTTTTTGGGGGAGACTTTCCACTTATATAGAATAGCAACTATAGTTCACTATAATATTATATTAATAATGTTGATAGTAAATATGATACTCCCTTCGTTTCAAGATATTAGACTCATTTTTTTTGGCACAAGAATTAGGAGGTGTTGTTTAGTGGTATAAGTGGGGTTGGTAATAAAGTAAATTTTTATCACAAATAGAAATGGCCCAAGTATATTGCGACACTCCAAAGTGGTATATGAGTCTAACATCTTGGGACGGAGGAGTAAGTTTTTATACAAATAGATAGTACAATATAAAAGAAATCGGCAAATAAAATGATTAAAGGTATTCTTGATAGAGAAAAGATCATCTCGTTTGAGACAAAAATTTATCTAAAATAAACGGAAATTAATGTCTACAGATAATTTAAAATGTAAAAATAAAATTATTAGTCCCTCTACTTAAATCCTGGCCAACTTTTCTTTATACAAATTGACATGACCACTTAAATTGAGGGAGAAAATGAATTGTACTATAAAATTATGTAGTTGAGCTAAATTAATTATATGAGTCCCCCTAATTAAATCCTAGCCGAAATAGTTAGACAGTATTACCATGAGGCGCTTTAGGATCGCTTTAGGGTGACACCACTTTTAAAGTGATAACCTGAAAACAATGTAGCATGAAGTCTGCGCTACATAGGTAAACAATCTGCGATACACCGGCAAACAATTCAGCATAAGGTTCCAAGCAACAACGATATGAAATCATCAAGCAATCTGCGAAACATAGGGAAGCAATCTATGATACATAGACAAACAACTTGACACATGGTTCTAAGCAATCTGCGAACGAAATCACAAATAATCATGCAATATGCGATACATAAACAAGCAAGCCTGCCACGTGGCATGCTAAGGTTGAATCTGCTGCTAAATCTAAGGGTTATTATTAGTGGTAGGTTATCACTTTAATTTGAATTGTCATTTTATACCATGTTTGGCTACAAATTAATATATGAGACCCTCTACTTGAATCATGGACCAAATAGCCAGACCACACCATGTTTCACACATAATTAATTTCCATTAATTGCCACAAAATAATCAATTCTCTGATTTATTCAAGCACATGTGTTTTTTGAGACATAATGTGTCTATATTATTGAAGCACCGTTGATGTAGTTTAGAGTGATTGCCATCTCCGTCGAGATACATAAACTGCGCCGCTCTTCCATGCTAGCGTTTCGCTCCCTTCTTGTAGCATTGGATAGATTTCGCCACGTCCCCTCTCTTCATCTCATACTATTCAAAGTGTAAGTAACTCATATTCCTTATTGAGACATCTCAAAATTGATACATTTATTCTTTTGACAATATTAATCCTCTCTTTTACTTTATAGTACTATCTTTTTCTTTCACTTGCTTTATTCTCGATAGACTTAACTATCTCCATTAAATACAATTTTCTTATTTCTTATACACAAAAGAAACTAATACTCAGACGGAGAAAGTATATAAGGATAAGATGTGTTGAGAGTTATTTTGTGCACGTATCGCCAATGTTTCTAGATCGTCAGGAAGCCGTACAAGCATCCCCGAAAGACGAATTATGTGGTTGTATATATACGGCTTGTCTTTGGATGTACTAATAATACTATGTTTACTTTTTCTTTCTATTTCTCTCTTACTTTACCAATTTTGCATTACAACCCGCGCCGACCCCAAAGTGCATATTCTTTGGGGACGGAGGGAGTACTACTAATTACCTTCATTTTTCAATGATCTATGGCGGGGGCTCTTACTACTTTTCGTATGCGATGAAAACCCGAGTAATGAGCCAGAATGTTATATTTAGTGTCGTCCGGGAGAGGAAATCGACCGCGGTTGGGGTTTGCATCGACGGCGGTCGGCGGGTCGGGGCTTGCATCGACGACAAACAAAGTATACAGAGTAGTAATGTTTGTTTATTCGAGTGCTACAAAAGATTTGTTAATTAAGTATAGAAAGCAGCGGCGCAATTTTTTTTTTCTTTTAATTCTGGAATGAAAGTGTATTAATATTATAGAATTATATTGATTGTTGGAAGAATAAATATGGCTCTCTTTTTTTTTCTTTTAATTCTGGAATGAAAGTGTATTAATATTATTGAATTATATTGATTGTTGGAGGAATAAATATGGCTCTTGCACGTGAAATATTTTAAACCCCAATATGAAATGAGTTTTAACTTTTAAATAACTAAAAAAGCGGTCCCTTATAAGTTATAAATATAAAAATAGTACGCTTTTAAATAACTACAGCTCTCCTCTACACATTTTTGGTATAAAACGATGGCGGTGCATTGGTGTCCGGCGACTGATGGCGCCGGAGATGGCGGTGCATTGGTGTCCGGTGCAGTGACGAAATCCGCCGAGGAATGAGGGAAAGGAGGCTAGGGTTTTGGATTGGGGATTTTGAATTGGTGAAGATGAAATGAGAGAGAGAGGGGGGGTCCGACGGATGGCGGTATATTTTGAATTTGGGCCATGAAATAGGATTTGGGCCACCTTATTTCTTTTATTGGTTGGGCCACTTTAATGTTATTCATTGGGCCAGGGATTTATTAAACGAAATTAAATAATGGATAGCTGCTACTTGATTCCGCTATAATAAGATTTTAGATGTTTGGAATTTAACCAATGCACGAATAATCCGGCGAATACACAGATAAATTAAACCGCTTGATTTAATTAATGATTAAAGATTTTATGGATTTAGAAAGAAGGAAGTAAAAATAAGCACACGCTTAGGAATGCATACACGTTAAATAAATAATTACTTAAGCCTAAATTAAGTATATTATTTGTTTATGAAGGGGCGTCGTCGCACGACAAGTAAAATCAAGTCAAGGAACGCTCGTTTGAGAGTTTAAGCAAGCGAGGTGGGCTTTCCTTTCAAAATGTGATTTTATGTGAAAACGTGAATATTTTTGAACGAGTTGTCATGCCATGTTTTGTTTATGGTTATCTATCTGTTTGGCTATGCCAATCATGTCAAATCGAATTCGGATCCCAGTAGGGCCGCAAACCCTACTCGGACTAGTGTACACATGGGACTGTGTGCTAGCTTTCGAGTTGGTCGGTCCAGTGATCGTCGTGGAATGTGGCCACATTCCCGGTTCACACAAGATCAGATATGTTATGATATGTTATGTGACTGCGCAGTCAAATTTATGAAAAAATAAAGGATTTAGTGACCGGTGAATTTATTTAAAGAAAAATCCCGCGCTCACTCAAGTATGGCTGACAACTAAATAAGAAATATTTTCGGCAATGAGCCCACTGAGTATACCAAATACTCAGCCCTGCATGTTTGTTTTTCTTAACGTGCAGGTTGATCGTGATCGGAGCGAGGAGGTGTTGGGGAAGGTCTTATAATAAGTGGCTAGGTAGCTGATTTAATATGTCTTCATACATATTACTTCGTCTTGGAACCTTCCGCTGCAAAGTTTAAGAATCCTTTTAGCAAAGACTATGCATTTAGTTAATTACTCTGATTTCGATGTGGTTGTACTTTTTTCCACCTTGAGACATTGTTTCCTTGAAGTACCTCTTTATGACGAGCTTGTGACTAATGAGTTAGTTTAGTCGCAAAATAACTACACTTACTATTACTAGGGAGTTGTGGTCGTGACATGTTGACATTTTTAATATATTACGTTGATGAGTTAACAAGTTAGTAACTTAAGAAAAGTTAGCAACAGATCACACCCTTGTAGTCTAGTCTGTATGCATTGTACAATGAAATTATTTTCAAACTTACTACATTTATATAATTTTGTTCTATATTTAAGCACATTTATCAATACTATCATTATATAATAAAGTGTCCAGAGCCTTTGTCCTAGCGGCAAGGAGCTTAGACATTATTGCATGGGGTGCCGAGTTCGAGCCCTCTTACCTTGTAAAGGAGTTATTTTAAAAAAAATCATTATATAATAAAGTTATTCTTATCTAAAATTTTTGCACAACTTTGTTTTAATAAAATCAACTACTTTTATCAAGTGTATAGTTGTATACGTTTAATTTTAAATAAATTTATAACTTTAGACCCATATATAATACTCACTCCCTCCCCTCCGTCCCTATTAATTAACACTAATTTCTTTTTTTCGTCCGTGCCCGATTAATTGACACCCTTAACCTTTTGCTATTTTTAGTAATGGACCCCACATTCCACTAACTCATTCGACTCACATTTTATTATTAATATATAAAAGCAGGATCCACATTTCACTAACTTTTATCACTCACTTTCCACTACATTTTTTAAAACTCGTGCCAAGTCAACCGATGCTAATTAATGTGAGACGGAGGGAGCAATATTTTTTGTATTTCAATTAAATATTTCATAATTTTATATAAATAGAATGGGCCGTGCATAGCACGGGAGTGATACTAGTTTTTTTTATTGCTAACTTTTGTCATTCATAGTTGATGTGAATCAAAGTGTACATTGTTATTCCCCTAACTTTACATGATTATATAGTTTGATGCTTGCAAAAGTATATTTTATGGTGTAGGAAGATGAATGAATGGTGAAACAAGGAATGAAGCTCGGATAGTTTAAAAGCTGGCAGAGAGCTCTAAAAAATGGCCACCCGGCCGGGTTGATTTCATGCCCAATAATTCACCCGGCCGGGTGATTTTCGCGAGGCACGAAAATTCTAGCAAGGGCTCAAAAATGGCCACCCGGCCGAGTTAATTTCATGCCCAATAATTCACCCGGCCGGGTGATTCGAAAATTCCAGCAAGGGCTCAAAAATGGCCACCCGGCCGGGTTGATTTCATGCCCAATAATTCACCCGGCCGGGTGATTTACGAACTGCAAATTGGCAGTTTATACTGCAGTTTCTTTTCCCAAGGTTCGCACGGTTTTTAAATACAGTGGGGAGGAAAAAAAAGAGAGGGAGATACAGAGGAAAGGGAAAGAAAAAGGAAGAAGAGAAGAGGAAGTTCCGGCCAACTTTCCGACGATCCGACTCCAAATCCCAACTCCACTCATCGAGAGCTTGAATCCTACGGTTTTCATTGTTATTTTCACCATGTGTTTAGGCTAGACTCTCATTGTTGCTCCAAGTTGTGATGTAGACTTGTTCGAATTTATCTACAACTCTTAATTCATGTTTTGACATCGTTGATGTGTTTGATATTAATGTCTATCACTTTAGAGGCCTCTATCGTTATAGATGTTTAATCCTTGTTTATCGTCTCTTTAACATAGACTTGGATGGATTAATCAATTGATGTGTTGTTAAATTAGAATTGTTCAGAGGATAATTTGACGACGGATTAGGTAAGCTCGCATAGTAGATGATCTTTTATTCCCGCGCTTCCGCAGGAATTTAATGACTTTGAAAATTAATTCATGGAACAAGTGTTCAACTGACTGTGAATTATACGTCGCAAACATGTTCAGTGCACACGATTAGGTTGATTAATTAATCCCAAAAACATGTGATATAGCTGTAGGTAAAATGGTTCACGTCTAACGAGCAACTTGGAGTGACATTTTTTTCCACTCTTTGTCAATTAGCTTGTAGTGTTTTTCTTAGCTCTTAAAAGCCAAAACCTGTCTACAAAACCCACCTCTTTATGTTTCTGACTAGTGTTGGAGTTAAATAAACTTTACCTTCTCTGTGGATTGACACTCGAAATATCGCAATCGACACTGTAATCTTGCAGTATTATTGTAATATTAGAGTTAACAAATTGAACTTGTGTAATTATATACTTGATAATTGAACTCGAAAATTACACACCAATCGTCATTCGATGAATTTAAATTATACAACGACTTTAAATATATTTTTTACCTTCACAAAAGTTTGCGAGTGGTGTCACAATATGTTTACCGTTACTACGATGGTGAAGATTACTAATTAAATTCTTTTAATCTTTAATAGAGAAAGTGAAAGGTTTTGGAAGAGCCCCATGATTTGTTTTTTACTATAAACATATGGCATAGGAATGGAATTGGCTTCGGTGGCTTTGTTGTTGTGTCTCGGCGTCAGAATGATTTCGCAATCCTTGCAGGTCGACGAGAATGGTGGGGTATAAAAAATAGTGAGCAAGATGAGTGTAGACTGTACCATTATAATATTCGTCAACATTGTGGAGAAATTTGACTCACGTTTAGGTATTCTTCTGATTCTTCATCAATATTGTTACAACATGAAATTAGTTTTTTTGTTATACGAATTCCTTTTGTGTATTAATAATATTTGTTTTGTACCCTCAAATCGCTCTCTCGTGATTGTGGATTGTTTTTCTAATTTTGGCTTTGACTTTGTTTTTCGAATTCGACAGATGTTGAAGATGGGCTCTAAATTGGAATATCGGTGTTGTCAGAGTTTTTGGAAGATGTGCTACGTCAATCATGCCCTAACACATACATCAATAATTTCTCCATTTTTCTTTCATTAAACATTAAATTGTAATCAACATGTGATTGTGGTTGATCTTTTTGTAGTAAAGATCGAAAGCATTCTTTTTTACGTGTGTTTTGTGTTCAAATTTTAGTTTCGAAACTTATTTAATTGTATGAGTTTCCATTTGTATTGTAAATTGTTATTATACATACATTTGTGAGTTTAGAACTTAAAATCATATTGTTTCTCATTTTAAAAATGCTAAACTCATGTTTCAAATTAGTACAAGTAGAAAATGAATTGGGTCGTGCATCGCACAGATGTAACACTAGCTAGTTCTTGATAAAGAATGAGATCATCTCGTTACCGACAAAAATTTAAAGGAAATTAATGTTTATAGACAATTTAAAACCTAAAAATAAAATTATTAGTCCCTCTACTTAAATCCTGGCCAATTTTTCTTTACACAGATTAACTTGAACGCTTAAATTGAGGGAGAAAATGAATTGTATTATAAAGTTATGTAGTTGAGCTAACTTAATTATATGAGTCCCCGTAATTAAATCCTGGCCACCATTGTTGTCACCAAATTAATATATGAGACCCTCTACTTAAATCCTGGACGAAATAGCTAGACCACACCATGTTTCGAAATATCAATTCTCTGATTTATTCAAGCACATGTGTTTTTTGAGACATAATGTGTGTATATTGTTGAAGCACATGGTTGAAACAGCAGACTCGCAATCCGTTGATGTAGTTCAGAGTGATTGCCATCTCCGTCAAGATACATAAACTGCGCCGCTCTTCCAAAATTAGCCGCCGTCTCAACCAAATCATCCCTAACCGAACAACCACCGCCGGCGCCGGCCGTGTTCATTTCCTTCCACGCCTCCCTTATCAGAAACCTCACGTGTTCCTCCGCCTCTTCCATGCTAGCGTTTCTCTCCTTCATGTAGCATTGGATTGATTTCGCCACGTCCCCTCTCTTCATCTCAAACTATTCAAACATAAAATTAATACTATCTATTGGGATAAGTAACTCGTATTCCTTATTGAGACATCTATTCTTTTGGCAAATTAGTCCTCTCTTTTACTTTATAGTACCTTTTTCTTTTACCCCCTTTATTCCCGTAATTATCTCATTAAATACAATTTTCTTATTTCTTATAGGCAAAAGAAATTACTACTCAATATCACATGTCTTGAGACGGAGAAAGTATAAGAAGATAAGATGTGTTGAGAGTTGTTTTGTGCACGTACC
This sequence comes from Salvia splendens, assembly GCF_004379255.2. NCBI lineage: Eukaryota > Viridiplantae > Streptophyta > Magnoliopsida > Lamiales > Lamiaceae > Salvia > Salvia splendens. Next base: position 288,847 of record NC_056051.1, on the reverse strand, counting down.
GCCAATGTTCCTAGATCGTCAGGAAGCCGTACGAGCATCCCCAAAAGGCGAATTATGTGGTTGTATTTATACAGCTTGTCTTTGGATGTATGAACTTGGGCTATTACAGTAGGAGCTCCTATAGAAATGGTGGAAATATTGAGATATTCTTCCATGGTTGGTGTGTATCCACTATAGTACCACTTTGCCTCTTGTAAATATGCTTCAACCAAATCCACCCACTACCAATAATTCATATTTAGACATGTTACAACCTCTCATTCTATAAGATGAAATTAATTATGAAGATAATTATATATATTACCGGTTTCTGTAGATATGGGAGACTGATGACACCCTCTTCTTTAAGAATGTCATGTGCTAGCTCGAAAACAAAGTTGTGGATTACCAAATAAAACAATTGCAAGTAATAAGGAAGTCGATTGATTGCTTCAGTATCCCATCTGAAATTTAATATTTCAAATTAAATTTGTTGATATGAAGATTAGAGTTGTAGAAATTAGCATATACTATTGAATTGTTATAAAAACAAAACCTGATCTTAATGGCAAACTGCATAACCAATGCTAACCAAAACACTGATGGTCATTATTCAAATTGTTTAGGAAAATTTGGATTTGAAAACCATGGGTGGTTCTTTATTAGGTCCTATTTTTGTTTTTAAAATCGGAATTTTTTAAATTTAACTAAAATGGGTCTAAAAATGACATTCGTCTATCTGAAAATTACTTTTGTTTTTTTATTTGGGAGTTTGAAATTAAGACTGAACTCGATACGAACCTCTGTAGGGTGAGTGTGAACAATTCAAGCTCGTCTAGTGTACCGTAGATGTCGTAAACATCATCAAGAGATGTTATTAGAGTCATTATCTTGGCAGCCGTTTTTCTCTCATAGCAATGTTGATGAGTTTCAAAGAGTCCAATTGCCCAAAAGTAGCTTTCCACCAGCCTGTCCCTCACAAACGGTAGTTTCTCAGACAGACATGAATTATTCCACCATCTAGACAATATATATATATTCGAAGGTTAAACAAAATAAAGCAAGTCCTTAAAACTTTGTAAATAGGAGAAATAGCAGTATAAGTTACGAAATTTAGTCAAATTCTGATCAGTGTCATAAGTTCGAAACAAAATATTAAATCACAAAATTTCAATGTGTTTATAATGATCTCATCTGTGTGCATAATGCGCCTTCTAGTTAATTATGTTCAAAAGACATTATTTAAAAAAATAGAAAAGAAATTATATGTATTTTAATGAACCGGCCTTGTTTTGAGTAGGGGTGGGTCGATACGAGATATCGTATCGAAAACGTTGTATCGTATATCGTATCGAAAATATCGATATGAAAGAATTTCATATCGTTATCGTATCGAAAGTTTCGATATATCGAATTTCGATATATGGAACTTATGATATGGATAATATCAATATCAATATCGTTATCGTATCGATATATCGTACCGAAATTCGATATATCGATATATCGAATTTCGGTACGATATATCAAAATATCGATATTATATCGAATACCTATATCGAAAATTATAATTTCAAATATGTTTCGATATATACGATATATTCGAATATTCGATATAAAACGATATATCGAAAATATCGATATATATCGTATATTCGATATAAAACGATATATCACGATAAAAGGAAATTCATATCGTTATCGTATCGAAAACTTACGATACGGTATCGTTTCGTATCGAAAATTACGATATATCGAAAATCCGATAATTTTTCAATATTTTTCAATACGATACGAGCGATATATCATTTTTTCGATATTTTCCCCAGCCCTAGTTTTGAGCATGATCAAAAGACTGAAAGAATTTGACTAAATTTTCGTTATTTAAATGGCTATTATCCCTAATAAATAAATAGTCCTAGCTAGTTCACCTTGAGATATCTTTGAGTTCCTCTATTTGTGTTGCTTGAACAATATTAAAGTCTAGTTTGGCGAGCTCAAGAATCGTTGGATTGAAGTCGGGTCTCCTGGAGTAAGCATCTATCATCCATTTTGCCTCAAGATTTGGTGTCCTCCAATGAAGAGGGATCTCCAAAGAATGTTGAATCCACAATGATAGATTTTTGTCAATTTCTTCACCATTTTCATCAAGAGTTTTCTGCAGATTTTCTGTTGCAAATTGCCTTGCTAGCTCCAGTGTATCTTCACCTTCTCTCAAAAGGAAAGATGCTTCATAAAGTTGTAACATTCCTTTCGTATCTCGACCAAGGCTTGCCTTGAAATCGCTACCCTTCTCGTTCTTGAAACAATCAAACACCTCTGCAATAAGACATAAGATTCGGTTCAAATTTATAACTCTAATAGAGATATAAAAATTGTGTAAAGCATAACCTTGGGAAACATTAAAACCATGTTGTCTGAGGAGTCTAAATCCAAGAGCTGTGAGATACAAATCACTTCCATCCACTTCTTTATCTTGGAAACATCTGTGTATAAAGCATAAAATCTCCATAATCTCATCATGAAAAAAATAAGAAAGTCCAAGATATTTCAAGTCATCAATCAACTCCAACTGTTGGACAAATTCCATATTTTCCTTTAGCAAGATTTTCACTTGCACAATCAGCTCTGCTTGTCTATTCAAGTGCCACTCCTCCTATCCAAATACATATATATTCTATCAAAGGGAAGAAAATTAATTAGGTATAATTAATTAGCAGCAACAAATTAATGATATGTACCTTATAAGGAGTGTTGAGAGACTGAATGTAATTGAAATCCCAAAGGGAAGGCTGATAGTTTCCGGATCGTCGGATTTGATGAGCTTCTTCTCGTTGTGACGAGCAAGAAACGCGAAGGTGAGCATCGGGCACAATAGAACAGACCGGCCATGGTTTCGAAAGTCTCCTCTTCGAGCTGTGGAGAGAATTTAGTGGCACGCTAAGGATCGGTACCTGCATGCTAATAGTAGACATTTTACTAGCTTGAGTAATGTTTTTCTTAGTTTGGGTTTATTATTTTTGGTTTCTCTTTTAAATCTATATGTACTATCTAAGATGTAGTGAGCTTTTATGGACAAGATGATTAGATAGGGAATTATTTGAAGTTCAAGAACCACACAGTTGTCCAATTCCACCGACGGATTTGTAACGGCGTTTTGCTTTTCAAGAAAATTCCCCCTAAAACCACTTCTTTGAATATCGACAGTGTTACAAAAGCCAATTGGGAGCCTGATACGATCATATCCATATCCCAATTATTTAGTTGCATATTTGATTTACCATATCTTTTCCATATTTGTTTAGATATTTGTTTCTTGTTCATTAAGTTAGTAGCATTATAAATAGGAGTTATTGTTATCACTTTATTCAATGAATATATTATTTTCCACAACTTGTCTTGAGTAACAAGAATATCATATTTCGTTTCCAAATTGTTGTTCATCGGAGAACGTCCGAAAATCAGCAATTCGTGAGCTTTCCTTCGAGCACGTCGAAGGTTTGATCACCTTATCTCTCCGAGAAGTTAGCCATCCGGCCTCGTTACGGAGAACGTCCGTAACAACTGGTGCTTTCATCCCGTACTCATCCTCCATATCAAAAAAAAAAAAAAAAAAAAAACAGTCGCAGCACCACCATCACAGCCACGCCTAATCCTCCACCTTCTTCATCAATAACCTATTCACCACCAATATCCTTAATAGAAGTAGCTCAATGGCAATCTCCTCGAGGGCCTCCTAACATGAGGACGTCCAGCGCTGGATCGGATGAACGTATACCGCCGATGGGGTTCCTCACCGGAGGCAATGCGCAAGTCACAATCAGAGACTCTTCGCGCCGCGCGTCCACAAGCGCTTCACGCGGCGACGATCAGTCGCGATATCCGCGGCGCGATTTCCAGGCGGCCTCCGAGGCGCCGCACGATGTGGCAGGAACAACCGCGATTTTCTCCACCGGGTTGGAGAAGATCTTGGCGCGATTTGACAGAATGGAACTCAGGCTGGAGAAGTTGGAAGCGCCCGAACCTGATCCCCCCTATTTCTCGGACGAACTTGATGACGAAGGGTATCACTCCCCGCGCGACGCTTGGGCGGCAGAAGACGATGTCCACCGGCCTTTCATCCACGGACAACGAGACCGTGGTGGGGATATCCATCGTCGACGAGGCGCTGCCCGCGCATTACATTGGCGCGACGGCCGTTTTCCGCAGCAGAACGTTCATCGGGCGTCGTACCGCGATCGCCCCGAGCCTCGGCACCGCACGTGCTGGGACAGGCCGCAGGACCGGTACCTGGGGATGGACGAGTCCGAACAACAACACTATGTGGACTTCTATTCCGGATCGAGGCGTCGCCGGACTTGCTGGGATCCGCCCTCCCGCACATCCGGTGGACGTGTGGAAGAGATTCGCGCTCCTCCGCTGTCAGAACCACCGCCACAGCCGGTACCAGAACCAGAACTGTTCTATGGCCCGACGCATCGTGGAGCATCTGACACTCCCGCGTCAAAATACACGACGCGCCCCTCTTTCGGCCCCCGGGGCTTTCTTCACGCTGATTCAGACGTGCCGTCGCGATTCCCACCTAGCTCGTATACTGGACAGCAGCGAGAGCAGCCCCAAACCTGGAACCGGCACCTACACCCCACATTCCCAAGCCCTCGTACCTCCGCACATCCACAGCTCGTTCTCGACCAGAAGCCACCGCTGCAGCACGTGCTCGACCAACAACCACGGCCAAGTCGCCACCGCGCTGCACCGCCCCCGCCGCTGCACATGGATCAGCAACGATCGTCATCCTGCGGCCATCCTACGACTCACCTCCGTCAAGCTGCGGCCTACCTCGAATTGCCCACTACTGTGAAGCAGCCCCTGCTCCAACGCCCGCCCTCCTGCCTGCGTTCCCCGAGCCTCCACTCCGCTACGAAGCTTGTTTCTTGTGAAGAGAAATACTGGGAGAGTGATGCAAAAGTGTTGAATCAAGTTGACTTGCGGCTCAATGAAAAGAAATTAGTAGATGATGAAGTACGAGCTATAGAGGTGGATAAAATTGATGACGATGATGGTCTTCATGATTCAAGTAAAAAGAATGAGGAAGAGGCATATGTAGAGGAGGACGATTCCATAGAGGAAGTGCTGAAGGTCATCTCCTCATTCCCTGTTGTTCAAGTGCAATCCAAATCTATTGTTGAGAATTGTTGGGGCAAGAAAGGAGATAATGCTTACGCCGGTTTGTGCATAATTGTTGGTGTCTATGTGGATTTGAGTATTAGTGATGTTACAAGTATGAATCATCGATCAACATCGCCCGATACCGATGCAAGGTTGATCCCTCCGCGCAATGACATGTTGGATTCGAACATTCTTGGAGGCGTGAACAACCTTTTCGATTTGGCAAGGAATTTTTCCAAAAAAATCGGGTCTCCTTTGTTGATTTTTGACAAAGGTGATAAATGGAGATATTCAGTTGTTCGATATGTGTTTGATCCAGGAGGAGACGCCTCGCCAAAGCTTTGGCTTTCAACTCTCATAAGTGGTTCGTGGTTCCCACCTTGAGGACAAGGTGTATTTCAACCGTGGGGGAGTTGATACGATCATATCCATATCCCAATTATTTAGTTGCATATTTGATTTACCATATCTTTTCCATATTTGTTTAGATATTTGTTTCTCGTTCATTAAGTTAGTAGCATTATAAATAGGAGTTATTGTTATCACTTTATTCAATGAATATATTATTTTCCACAACTTGTCTTGAGTAACAAGAATATCATATTTCGTTTCCAAATTGTTGTTCATCGGAGAACGTCCGAAAATCAGCAATTCGTGAGCTTTCCTTCGAGCACGTCGAAGGTTTGATCACCTTATCTCTCCGAGAAGTTAGCCATCCGGCCTCGTTACGGAGAACGTCCGTAACAGAGCCGCACACACAGCTAGGGGCCAGTCATCTTCACTACAGAGCGGCATCCTGAACCTGCGCACCACCTTAAAGCATTCACAATAAGGGCACTGATCGACCGCATGATCCATCAGCGGTCCAATTGGTGCCTGATGCATTATTTTTAACACTACAACTACTTGCAAGTATATAAGGCAAAAATAGTATAGCTAAGGTAAACACAGGATATCGAACACATAGAATACAGACACAAACTGGCTATCTAAGACTAGGCTTCTTTCATTATTTAGAGACACAATTTTGGGATTGGTTTGAATGCTGAAAAAACACTAAAATAAAGCAATTAAATGAAAGCAAGTAAACAATTGCAGATTTAACACACGAGGTAAAACAGATGAGACAGAGAATTCCAGTGATGTGCTTTCACAGTTATGGTTTATACAAGTTCCAAATACAACACCCTAGCACAGTTCATGTTTAACTAGAACAAGTCACATAAATATTGTTTATGCAGCACAAACGAGGTCACACACTAAGGTCGTCAATCTTAGATTAGCAACTCCAAAAAACTCGATAAGACTCTCAATTTATTCTCACTCTCAATTAAAAGTAACGTTTTAAGAGAAATTAATTGTAGTGTTAGCTAAGTCATTCTAACATGCAAATCCTCTCTCGATAAAATGTGTCACTCAAACATGAAGCATTATCCACTACTTAGAATAAAGCAAGCAATGAACAAAACGGATACCAAAAAATGGAATTATATAAACCAATAAAAGTTAGAGTAAAAGTTAATTTTGGTCCTAAACATATGAACAAAATACTAATTTAGTCCAAAACATTCACTTTTTGAAAAATAGGTCCACAACAAATGAAAATGTGGCTGAAGTAGTCATTTTTTTACAGTTCCGTCAAAAACCTAACGGTCAACATTAATTCCACAGTGGAATAAGCGTTAGTTTTTAGATGGAACCGTCAAAAAGGGACCACTGTGACAAGGATTTCATTTGTTATGGACATGTTTTTCAAAAAGTGAATATTTTGGACCAAATTCGTATTTTGGTCATATGTTTAGGACCAAAATTAACCTTTACTCTAAAAGTTACTAACATATCCCTAAAATTCTTACCGTTTATCTACTAATAGAGAAATAACAAAAACTACAAATTAAAGTACAAAACATAAAGAAAAACAAACAAAACCCAAGAACAAATTATTGTGCAATCTTTATGTGTAGGGAAAAAGATGGAGAAATTAGGGGTGGAGAAGAGAGAGGAGCCTTCGAGGCTCCCCAATTTTAGAGGCAGTTAATGATTAATATTATGAGTTAGGTTATGGGGTATCTATAGGCTTGAAAAAGGTTTGGAGAGATAAATTTCAGGGTTTAGGCTTTATACGGAAATATTTTCTTCCTTTCCTTGAATTTCCGCCTAAATTCTTGCCCGCACTTGAGTGCACTGCGCGATGTCTGTAGAATAGCCATAACTATCTCTACAAAACTCCGGTTGCAATGTTCAAGGAATCCACACGAAGATCTTTCAAAGACGAAGAGAAGGTATATAGTACGCCCTGGTTAGACTTCAGAATAGTCATAAAAATGGGATCTGACTAAGATTGATGTGCGCGAATGGGCCAGTGGGCCGCTTAAACGGGCCCTATGGGACGCGTCTCAACAGATCTGGGTCTACAGCAGCAGCGGCAGAGCTGAGCCGATCGACTTGAGCAAAGCCACGGAGGAGAGTCAGCCTACCCAGAGGCGACCAACGGGCGTCAAAGTGGCCAAGCGGAAGAGGAAGGAACAGACGAGTGAGTGAGAGGCTAAATCGCGTCGGACCGACGAAGAGGGTGCCATGTCGGATGTTGCATAAGCAGCACTGATGCAATTTTTATTAACACTAAATAAACCTGCAAGTATACAGAGTGTAAATAGTATAGCTAAAGGTCAGTACTGAATATCGAACACAGGAAAAACTATCACATTATATCTATGTTCTACTAAGCTTCTTCTACTATCCGAAAAAATAAAGATTTTTGTTTTGAAAAGTAAAAGTTGTAAAACAAAGAGAACAAAACACAATTGCAGATAAAATCACAGAGATAAACAGATGAGATAAGGGAATTCCAAAAATTTGATTTTATAGTTATGGTTTACACAAGTTCCAACTACAACACCCTAGCACAATCCATACTTTACTAGAATGAGTCATATAAATATTGCTCATGCGGCACAAAGTAGATCACAGACACTAGGGGCGTCAATCCTAGATTTGTAACTCCTAAAGGCTCCTAAGACTCCTAATGTTCTCTCTCTCAATTAATAGAACCGATTTAAGGAGAATTAATTTTAACGTCAACTAAGCTCTTCTAACATGCAAACTACCTTTCACGATTATGTTGCACGTCAATAGATCATCATAGAATGTTTCACTCAAACATGAAGTTTTATACAACACTTAGAATAGAAGCAAAGTAATGAACAAAGCGGATATTAATTAACTAGGAACGGTATAAACCAAAGTCATTATTAACACATCCCTAGAATTCTATGAGTTTTGCTACACATGATGGGATAATCTAAACACAGATTGTACGAAAACATAGAAAAAATAAGAACTAAAGCAATAAAATCCAAATGTTGAATCTTTTAGTCTTGATCTTGAATCCACTCTTCAAAGTTCTTAAGTAATGATAAACAGTGGAAGGAACCCTCAAATTATATGCTCTGAAAATTATGCAGCAAAAGGTTCCTCTGATGAAGTCTTGGAGCGAAAATAGGGCAATTTCTGTACACCGCGTTTTTCCAGCGGTCGCTGCAAATCATCCCGTAGCTTCTGTATCTCGATCAGCGGTCGCTGCACTTGATTCATCGGTCGCTGGCAGTCACTCCGTAGCTACTGGATTTAACCCAGTGGTCGTTAACGTGTTCATCTTTTCAGCTCTATTTTCCGAAACGGACCGTTACTAGGACAGCAGTCGATGGCGGCCAACGGTTGCTGGCTGAGGTGCAGCGGACCATTGGCTGGCTCGAATACTCCAGATTTTCATGACTGTTTGCTATTTTTTTAGGCTCTATTTTGCACATTTCTCACAAAACAAGTCAAAATACCAAAATAGATCAAATATGCAAATAATGGACATGTAATGCAACTTTGACACTCAAAATGGACTAATTAAAGGCTTTAAAACAGTGCAAAATCTGAGCGTATTAGGCGCTAGAGAGAACCTTGTGCGAATACTACAAGATGTACATCGGAGAAACCGATCAATGAATTAAAAACGAGCTCAGGGATTGAATCAAGGTGCTAAATACAAAAATTTTGTTATTTTATTTTATTTGCTAGACACTAATAATTAAAATGAATTATAAAGTAATGTTGATATAGAAATTAGGACGAATTTTTGGAGAGGCTGCCACTATTATAAAAAGATGGACGGGATGATAAATTGCTCACGAGGAAAATAGAGATGGACTAATTTTCTCATGAATTTCCACCATCGTGTTAAAAGTGAAAACATTAATTTAGTGTGATATTGTGAACCATCAACATTGATATGGACTCGAAGCTTATTTATATCACATTATAGGCGCTATTTACGTTGCAAATGCATACTTAAATCATTCTCAAATAAAAGTATTTCATTGCTTTCCTTTTAGACTAAAGTTTCAAATTGGTTTTGCATATTTGTCAAAAATACTTTTTTTGTCATGTACCTTAAGTGTTTTAAGCTTCTAGTCATAAATAACACTACTATACTTTGGTCTATACGTAATGATTTGAAAAAAAAAATAACGATCCGCTATATTTTGATCTGATAGATAAGTTAAATAGGAACCAAAACATATTGCTTATAACCAAAAGTTAACACACTTCAAATGTAAGGACCAAATAAGTATTTTTGAGCAAATGTACGGACCAATTTTGGATTTTTAAAATATGGCCTACTATTAATTTTTTACGAAATCATCAAATATCGATCAAAACTTAATATTTAGAACAAAAAACTTATAAACTAAATGTATAGGATCAAAAAAATTAAGTGAATATATGGAACCAATTTTGAACTTTAGTCTACGTTATATTCCATAACTACAGTCCACAACCAAACCGGACCCAGATTCTTGGTCATTGCCACTAGGCACCTAAAATAGCACTAAACGTGGTCGAAATATTACCCCCTAAGGGCTAAAGAGTCTGAACATGTTTCATCACAAATCTTCTCAGACTGTCACAAAAAGCTATGAAAAACACATTCATGAAGGGTCATTTTCTCCTTTTGTTGACAACTCATTTTCTGATTTTAGATATTGGTCATATGGATGCGACTTTTCGCTCTCATAAAGTCATTACGAAATTCTGGTTGTGGACACTAATGCCAATTCAATCAATATGATTGGTTTCATTTAGATTTGTGTGAAGATTATAGGTCATTAAAATATACTACGTCCTTGTGTTATTAACCTAAATTTTACTCCATTCATCTTTACACAAAACTTTAAAAAAATACTCCCTCCATCTCGTAAGAGTATGTACTTGTGTTGAACATAAATTTTAATGCACAATGATAAAATAAGAGACAGGTAGAAAAAAAAGTAATTAAAGTATTGTTGGTGGAGAATGAGTCTAATCTCATTAGAGACAAAAGAGTTTCCAAAATTAGAAAATGCATAATCTTATGGGACGGATTAAAAGGAAATGAGTGCATACTCTTGTAGGAATGAGGAAGTAAATGTTTTGAAGTAATGTAAAGAGAGAATACAATAGAAAAACAACAAAAGAAAGAGTAAAAGTAGGAGAAATGAAAAAAAAATTGTCAAAATAGATAACACGTTCATGTGAGTTGAAAGAGTAATAATTATGAATAAATGTGAGTTGAAAAGGTTAATATTTATAAGTCACATGTTCATGTATTACTTTTATAATAAAATGTATGAAATGGGTTAATGACACATGGGATCTCTCTAGCATTTATGTAAATATAAAATGAGATTGCTATGTTATGGATAGATAACTAAAAATAGCAAAAATGAGACTCCTTACGAAACAAATACAGTATACAAAGAAAGCTAGAATCTTATAATCATATTTGTTATTGGTATTGAGTTTGAGCTTGCTTGATCATCTTTGATTGTAAGGGATTCGGTTATTCTTTCAAAATTCATTCTCGAGTGTTATTAAGAATAGTGACAGATCAAAGTAGGGTGAGTAGGAGTTGATTGATCCCACCGTCGGTGATGAGTGTTGCTGGAATTGCGCTTTGGAGCTGCCGGCTTCGACCTCACAAGGTTCCGACGTTGTTTCGAAGAGGATGGGTTTGGGTAGTCAGGCCTAAGCGTTGGATGAGTAGAGCAGCCAGTGTCACAACAAATGTTGACATATCATAACATAACCTTTAAATTTATATTCGTGTGAAACACAAGTGTTGGGCTAAAGAAAATAGAATTACGGCCTCTTAGCCTCGAAAAACCTATTTATTTCAATAGTTGTAAGTAATTTCAGGCGAGCGTATTCTTTTTCAATGTATCCGCTACAATCCAAAAAATTCGTGAGATGTTGGTATCATATCTCCTACTTTTTTTAATTTAGACTAAAGTCCGAAATTGGTCCTACATATTAAATGTGTTAGTTTTGGTCTTAAATACGAGCATCCACAATGACGACGAGCGGATCGGCTAGCCGATTCCCGGCGCTGGCCGGTTCGCTCGCCGAACCATTGTAGGCGGCGAGCGGCAATGCGGCGAGCGCACGCCGATTTTCGGGCGCTGGCCGATCCGCTCGCCGGTCGGCTGGCCGCCATTGTAGGCTCCCGATCGCCCATCCCATTTTTTTATTTATTTAATTTTTAAAACACTATATATACGCGATTGCAGGTCATTTTTCATTCGCACCACTTGTTTTTAACGAGTTTTCTCTCTATCTTAATTTCTGTACAAGATCAACAAAGCGAAATGAGTAACGCGGGTGGTAGTAGTGGTGGTAGTGGTGGGGATGCTGAGGAGTACGAACAGCAAATGAACGAAGAGTTGGAGGCCTATACGTCCAGTGAGATAAACCTGCTGATACAAAGGGCCTTACAGCCGGCGGTACCTCGACCTCGACCCGTTGTCCACCGCCGAGCAGTGATTGAATGGGATCACGTAGCTGCACGTCAGCGGCTATATGAAGACTACTTCGCACAGAAGCCGCGGTTTAACGCCAACCTTTTCAGGCGGCGTTTTAGGATGAGCAAGGCCCTGTTTATGCGTATTGTTGACGCTTTGGAGCATCGATATTTGTGTTTCCGCTTCAGGCACGATGCGGCTGGCAAACCCGGCCACACACCTATTCAAAAGTGCACTGCGGCAATCATGCAGCTGGCCTACGGAGGCGCGGCAGACATGTGGGACTAGTACCTCCACATCGGTGAGACGACTGCCCTTGAATGTATGAAGTATTTCTGTCAGGGCGTGGTTGAAATATTCCGTGATCAGTACCTTTGAAGCCCTACCCCCGAAGACTGCCAGGAGCTGATGCAGATGCACGGGGAGCAGCATGGATTCCCGGTATGTTAGGCAGCATAGATTGTATGCATTGGGAGTGGAAGAACTGTCCCGCTGCCTGGAAGGGGTTCTACACGACCGGCTACAAGGGAAAGAATCGCACGATGATCCTCGAGGCCATAGCTGATGATCGGTTATGGATTTGGCATGCGTATTTTTGGGTAGCCGCGTCGAACAACGACCTCAACTCGTCGCCCCTTTTCAACGAGCAGTGCCAGGGCGTCAGTCCGGCCATCAGTTTTGTCACCAACGGCAACTGGCATGATATGGGCTACTACTTGGCGGATGGGATATACCCTAGGTGGCCCGTCTTTGTGAAGATGATCAGATGCGCATCAGATGAGAGGAATGCCTACTTTGCGGAATGGCAGGAGTCGGCGCGCAAGGACGTGGAACGCGCATTTGGTGTGCTCCAGTCTCGATGGGCGGCAATTAGGGGTCCAACGCGTTTGTGGCATGTCGACTACATTGCTGATATAATGTACGCCTGTATTATCATGCACAATATGATTGTCGAAGATGAAGGTGTACAACTGACTAGTTGGGCCAACGGCGATAATGAAGCCGGTCCAAGCCACGGCGTGGCCGCTCCCAACGTACGAAGCGGGGTACCTCACGATGAAGTCGGCCGCCTCCAAGTACATGCCGACATGCGCCAAGTGGAAGCTCATATTCGACTCCAAAAGGATTTAATTGAAGAGTTGTGGGCGCGGAGGACTGCACGGCGTTAGTTTTTTTTTATTATGTAATTGTTTTAATCAACCTTTTTTTTAATTATGTAATTTTTTGTAATTAATGTACTTTTTTTAAATTAAATATTATTATTGAATTTTCCCGTATTTCTGTCATAAATTTAATTCCGTATTTTGTGTGAGTGTTAATTATTTATTTTTTATAAATTTGTTTATTATGGCTAGCTTATTGCTTGTCCAGTTGCTTGTCCTGATGATGTGGCAGGAGGAGTTTTTAGTGATGATGATGTGGCAAGAGGAGTTTGTGGCTAGGCTATGGCTGACCTATTGCTATTGGAGATGCTCTAATACATTTTGATTTATATTAAATTGTTCTTAGCTTTTGGTCATAAACAATATGATTCGGCCCATATCAAAAACTAAATGTCAACTGCGTTTTAAAGTCGAAAATAGGTTGCAATATATATATATATATATATATATATATATATATATATATATATATATAGTTTTTATCTATACAAAACTAGATTTAAATACAGAAACACAGAACAATATCACGCATAGGGCACTTTTAGGTCATAGTTAGTTAATTTTTAGGTCATGCTAACAAAGCATGACCTAAAATAATCTCAGCATGACATTAAACCCAAATATTATAATATGACCTAAAATTGCTTAATTATGACCTTCCGTGTTTTTGGTTAATTATTGACCATTAGATCATCTAATCCTGGGGCCAAGATTTGGGCTGCATTTGTGGAGTTAAATGCATTTTTATTTTGACCATCTCCATATATATATATATATATATATAGGTGCATTATAATGATAACTCCAATTTGTGTGATAACCCTATAACTAAATCTCCACCACACATTTATGTGGTCTGGATTTAATCTAACAAAACTATCATTTTATCAAATAAAACGATCATATTTCGGATATATTAAGGGCAAAATTGTCATTTCGTTATAAAATTGGGCGGGTAAGAAGAAAACGTGAATTAAACACTGCATTCAATTTCTCTCACACTCAAACCCTCCGAATCGCATTTCAAACCCTTGCTTCTTCAGTTTCGAAGGAAAAATCATCCAAATTCTGGAATATGTCGAAGGAAAACGCTCAAGCATCATAGAAGGAAGGCTGGATGAAGTTTATTACTTATTTCACTTTTGTTTTTGCTCGATTTTATTATTTTGCCAGAGATTCTCGTTTTTTTAGATTCTATAGTTTTTTAGTGTAGATTTAGAGTTACATATGACAGAATGATGAATTTACTTCATACTTGGTTTTGTATAATCAATTCATACCTTATTCCATGATGAATTATTATTTTAAATTATAAAATGATAGTTTCAGGGGATAAAATGATAGTTTCAAATGATAAAATGATACCAGGGATAGAAATCAGCTGCTTCTACTTCAAAGCATCATCACAGACAGGAATGTACATACCTACAAATCAGTAAAACTATCATTTTATCAACTCAGAGTATCATTCTATCCGGCAAACCTATCATTTTATCAACACAGAGTATCATTCTATCCGACAAAACTATCATTTTATCAACTCAGAGTATCATTCTATCCGGCAAAACTATCATTGTATTCAGTAAACCTAACATTTATAAGCCAAAAGTATCATGTTAACACATAATCGGCAATGCATAATATAATTACATAATATCATGAACTGATTTGTTGCCCAGATTACGAATGCCAAAACCAACTGAACGAGCATAATGTTCATAGAAATCAGTTGCTTCTACTAATCTATTGAAATTCATACCAATCATTGGCTTCAATGTGACAACCGTGACCCAAATCATACATCATATTGCATAATTACATATTTTATTATAATTACATGATATACATTTTTATTAGAATTATAGAGATTTGAGTGGGTGGCTATATAATATGGTGTTTAGAAATATATTAGCAATTATGTAACATATAATTATAAGTAATTGAGTTTAAAGTTAAAAATAATTGAATTATGTATTAGGCATATAGGTATATATATACGTGTTAGATTAGGATTACTTTTCCAATTATGAAGTCATGCACATAATCTTTATTTATGTAATATATATGTGTCTTTTTGTGCATACGTAAAAGGGTGTAGTTCCAATCAATTAAATGTACATTTCTTTTTATTATAGTTAGTAGTTACATAGAATTTTATCTAATAGCATCAATTATAATATTTTATTTTTGTTTGATACGTGTAAGGATTCTAGAGTAGTAAAAGGAATATGTGTGAATCCTATTGTTATAACCGACTAGAACTTATCATATATAAGCCTTGAAAGTGTATGTTTATAAAAAAAATGGGGGAAATGAGAACTTAGGGTCGAAAGGCAGAAATATAATCCGAAGGTAGAAAGGATCAAGGTTGAACAGGAAGAGGAGCTAGGGAGTTCGATTAGAATACTTAGAATAATCAGGTATGTATAAATCATACTTTTAATTTTATATGTATTGTGTGGTTGATTGCTATGTGTTGAATTTGAATGAGAAAATGGATTATATGGTGTGAAATTGATATAATTATGAATTATTTGATTTTGATGGTCGAATATGATATGAATATTTGATTGCGGAAATGAACATGTTTGTTTAGATATATTGGATAAATTGATGGAATAGGATATGGATATGTTATTAGTGCAAAGGATATGTTTATGATACTGATTATGTGAATCATTGGATTAAAGAGGATCTGTGACGGTTTTGCCCTGGATCTGAAATCACAGTGGATCATATTGGGACCTTCGGGTCAAACATATTGGGACCTTCGGGTCAAATCATATTGGGACCTTCGGGTCAAATACAGAGGGACCTATGAGTCCAATTATAGAGGGACCTACGGGTCAATCATAGAGGAATCCCGGGCAGATACCAGGCTTGACTGTTACAGAATAATAAACTGAATAGAGTGGCATATGCATATGAATATGAAATGGTTTGTTTTTAGATCATGTTATATATTGTTTCTGATTATATGTATTGATAAAAGAATATGCTTGTTGTTGTATCATGTGAGATTAAAGGTGGAAATTTATATATACTGAGTTGTGGCTCATATAAACCACTAAATTTTTCAGGAATAAGATAGTAGTAAAGTTTTGACTGACGTGGGTCATAGGAACTCCACGTGTTATCAGGTTCGGCGGCTGACGCATATTGGCAACCTTCTCCTCCTCATCTTTTTGCATGTAGATAATTGTATAGTATATAGAGTGGTGAGAGGGCTCCACTACTTTACAGGATATTTTGAAATATGTATCAGATATGTGTTGATTTGAACTTATATAATATGGGTGTTTTATGAATTAGACACATGTATTGATTGCTTTTATGATAAGGGATTTATTTATTATAAGAGTATACATCAGAGGGGTTAAGGTGTGACATTCAAAGCATCATCACAAACAGGAATGTACATACCTACAAATCAATAAAACTATCAATTTATCAACTCAGAGTATCATTCTATCCGGCAAAACTATCATTTTATCAACTCAGAGTATCATTCTATCCGGCAAAACTATCATTGTATGCAGGAATGTACATACCTACAAATCAATAAAACTATCATTTTATCAACACAGAGTATCATTCTATCCGGCAAAACTATCATTTTATCAACTCAGAGTATCATTCTATCCGACAAAACTATCATTCTATGCAGTAAACCTAACATTTATAAGCCAAAAGTATCATGTTAACACATAATCGGCAATGCACAATATGTCATTTTGTCAGGTTAAAGTATCATTTTATCAACTTATATGCAAAATTGAAAACATCTTCCAGGTCACAATTATGCGAGAAATATGGAAACAAAATCTGGAGATTATGGAATAATGAACCAAATCGGAAGAAAATCTGGAGCCTATGTAAATAAAATAGGCAAGAAATATGGAAACCAAATCGCTGAGAAGAGAGAATCGAACTGAGAGAGAGTGAATGAATGGAGCGAAATTCAGAAATTAAATGAGAGAAATGACATATTTACCCTCTGCGCCTTTTTTATGAAGTAAATCTAAGTTTGAATCTCAGCCACAAGATTAGAAAATATGTGTGGTTCAGATTTGGTTAAAGAGTTATTACGTGATTTAGGGTTATTATATGATCACAACTCTCTCTCTCTCTCTATATATATATATATATATGGGTGTGTTAAGGTCCTTCGCAGCTTTTCAGTCCAATGTTCTTTTTAATCACAGCCCTTGGATCCTTGAATTGGATGGTTGTGATGATCTGCATTATTTGACGAAAAATTTGCATTATTAGTCGGTGTGCATTATTCAACTGAAAATCTGCATTATTACACTATAATGGTGCATTATTAGTCGGTGTGCATTATTCAACTGAAAATCTGCATTATTAAATGACGTGGCATCAATCTAACCGTCGGATGAAAAATCGTGGGGTTGAGATTAAAAAGAACAATAGAACAAAAGATATAAAAAGGAAATGAATACATCCTCTATATATATATATATATATTGGTGCTACACATTTCATATTTAACTCAGACAATATGCTTTGGCTCATATTTAAGTCAACGAATGAGGTCAAAACGCGGTTAACTATTAATTTTTGGACCAGAAGATAACCCACTTAGGGCCCGTTCAGGTAGATGGTAACCGATTTCCATGAAATGCATGAACAAGAGCTTTTCTAGATTGTAGGGAAAAAATTGGAAAAGGTTTGCAATTGTGTTTGGTTATAACTTTTATTTAAAGATATATAGTTTGTGATCGACCAATATACCCCTCACTTTAATATGTTTATACACAAAAAATCCAAACTGTAAGTACAAGCAAAACCACATCTTCTGCCATTAGTGTTTCATCGTCTATGTAGAATAACACGAGCACATGAAGACGAAATGCAACATCCAAATTCAATTTAAAACAAGAATGAGGGCACTTGGGAATTGTGTGGTCTTTTCTGAAAATCATGAATTCCAATACGGCCTATGCATGGAAAGATGTATCAATGACAGCTGGTTAACTATTATCACAAACAGTGTGAAATAATGGTTACTGGGCTTTTTCCTACTTTTTTTTGTAGTACTAAATATGTAGAATCAAAATTGACCTAGTATTTTTTGTCAAATGTACTATATCAGTTCTGAACTTAAATCTTTTCAAACAAACCTACTTCCTATTTTAAGTGATATTTTTATTTTTAGGATATTCTAACATATTTCTAAAAATGAAAATATCATTCTTCTACTTTATTATCTTTCTTATTTTATTCTCGCTTCACACATTTCATAAAACAACATTGTATATTATAAGGACACTTTCCTTTTCCGCCCGTTCCATAAAAATATCTCATTTTTATTTATAGAAAGTTCTCCCAAACTCATTATCCATATTTTTATTTACAACTTATACCATTATGAGCCTACTATAAACACTAATAATAATATGACACAAACACTATTTTAACTACTCTTCTCACCTTTCTTATATTACCAATTATACATTAATTCTCGTGTCCTACCAAATCCAAATGTCCTTATTTTTTGGGATGGAGAGAATATATAAAAAATAAAACTTCTCTCTGCTAATTTTTTTCCACCTGTTTTTTTTTCACATTTCTTCAAACTCACGCCGAGTTAAATATGGACAATATTTGGAATATAGAGGGAGTATATTCAAAGAGGACATTTCTCGAGCTTCAAAAAATAACCTAGGAACTCTAATAAATTGAATAGGTCAAGGACATTTCTATGTAAAATTATGGTCATTGAGGGTACAAAACATAATTAATCCTTTTTGAAATATAATCACATGTTAAAAAACGGTTCATAATTCGGATGAAACAATGATTTTTTCCGAAAAAATGTGATGTATGTAAATTTCAAGATGGATTAAAGCCATAAGTAGCAAAAATTAAGTAAGCAAAACAATCCTATCTTAAAAAGCAAGTTCACACCAAGTTAACGAGACATGCAATGAGCCACTCCTCAACATGACTCGTAGACTAAGTGAAACTGCAAGCAAGAATCTGTGCCATTTCTGAACCCATTAACATCAATGGGAATAACTTATATAGTTAGAGCTAAGAGACCACCCAACAGAGATGATCAAACAAAAACCTAGATAATTGGCAGAACTGATAGTCGAACCACCCTGTGATACGAGATGCAGTTTTGAACAGTCACCCTCGAGGAGCAGCCATTTGTTGCTTCTTGATCCTTTCATCATTTTTAACCATACTGAACAATACGCAGAAGACGACAGATTTGAGTGTATGCCCAACCAAGTATATTAAGTTTCACTAAACTAGAAATTTCACATTGAAATTGCAGTTCTTTCATCATTGAGATCTACCCATTTTGCAGGATTAACATAGCTCTAAACATATACTCCATCTGACCCATGTTACTTGAGTCACTTCTTTTTTTGCACTCGTTTTGAAAAAATGATAGTAGTCCCTCTGTCCCATTTAAGATAACCCCTTTCGATTTTCACACGTGTTTTAGGAAAATCATAATAAATAGTTAAAGTGGAGGAAAAATAAAGTAAGAGAGAGAATAATGTAGAAGAGAGTCTCTTCCATATTATTCCCACTCTTAATTTACTTTTCCTCCACTTAAACTATTTATTATTATTTTTTCAAAACACGTGCCTAAATAGTAAAGTGGAGATAAAGTAAAATAAGAGAGAATAATGTAGTGAAGAGTCTTCTCCTTCGTATTGTTTTTCTTATTTACTCTCTCTCCACTTTAACTATTTATTTAGTATAATATTTCCAAGTAACATGGGACAAATGACAATTAACGTGGGACGGAGAGAGTAGTTTAATGACACAAAACCGATAATGCTCGAAGCTGTAAATAGAAGCCAGCAGGACTTTGCACAGTAAATAAAAGCCTAGAAGTGCATATGAAAATGGGTTGGGTTATTTTAGGATCTGTTACCTGATGTCATGTGGGGTTATAAATATCCATTGAGAACCTTGGGCCAAAGCAAAATCTACTATAGCATCCAAGCTGATTTTTCTGCTAACTGCATCCTGCAATTTGAAGGAGAACGTAAAATTAATGGCCTTATCTATTTATTTAGTTTCAGTTACCATAAATGATGAGCACTGACTACATGAACCTCATCATACTCGAAGACACTGGGTCGTGTGAATCATATTGAAGTATATGATTAAAAAATACATGCATCACTAACATTGATAGCACCATCAAAGCCAATATTTAATTCTGGGTTACAAGTAATATGATTTTCAGCTAAACATCAAGACTAAAAACCAAGAGTAGTGATACTTAAATGCATAACTAGAGAACATGAATTTAATTCACTATAACAGTGATTTGGTTCACTATACGAAGGAATGAACCAAAACGCCATTACAGTGAACTAAATTCTTCACGGAGTAAATACTTCACTATAATGGTGTTTTAGTTCACTCCTTGTTTTCAAATTCATATTGTGCTAAAACGCCCATATAGTGAACTAGATCGTTTTGATCCAATGGCTGAGATTTGTTTTACTTAATATTAGTTATACTTCGATCATCTCCCCTCAAAACCAATATATACTTTAAACTAACACGATTTTCTGCTAGGCAAGCTGAATAACTGAAAGATCACTACGATTCAATAAACTTGTATGGTACACAAGGCATATAAATATGCTTCTCATTCTTCTTTTCTATGCATATAAGAGATCTTATAAAAACGGGTCTTGTTTTCAAGAACTATATATTCAGTATATTTAGCTAGTTTAATGGGCATGAACTTCCTTTTTTTAAAAAAAAAACCATCGTGGAAACTTACAGATGCCACTTTATTGTTACCAGTGAGGAAACCCATTCTGATGATATTTGCTCTTGGCATCATCATATATCAATAAATATGCAGTTCCTTCCACAGTTGAATTCATTATATACGGGTATATATTGAAGGATGCCCAAACGCATAGGATATAGTCAATCTAGAAGCATTTTGTGGATAGGAAGCCAAAAGTAATTGAGGGAGGACATACCATAAATACATCGAACTCATCCATTGCCCGAAAAGGTGCTTCTGTCATCTCATGAAGTGCAAGGGCAAAACATAATGTTGAAAAGGATCTCTCACCACCTGTTGAAACATCAAATAACAGTTAATCGCAAGCAATACCACCATAGCCGATTCTGTAGTTAATTTTTTTTTAGCTTTTTCTGTTTAATATAGAAGTGAAAGCCAATGACAACATTCTAGGTATCACAGGCCCAAAGAAATGTGCAATGCAATAATTTAATAATTGATCAAACAGTATTTACTCATTGTTCTAACAGGTTCAGACAATAAAATGATAAATCTAAATGCAGATAGAACGAAATGTATGAGAGGCATTGCCAGAGTTTTAACTAACTATTTTACTTTTTCTTTTCATTAACATTAGCACTGCGGATTGGCATTGTGCATTTCCTTAATCGGATTCCATAGATGCCAAAGTTGTTAGAGTAAAGAGGCGAAGAAGGTGGCAACAAACAATAAGAATAGAAAATATAGTTGATATTAATATATAAACTGAAACAAAACAAATGATAATACTCTTATGAGGACACTCATCTAACGAGGCCCTGTGGCATATTATTCCTTAAACTAAACAAATGATTGAACATTGCTCACAAACCTCAAGGGGCTTATATATGTAGGACTCTCAAAAGACTAAAAAAAGAAAATAAATATTAGAATAATGATCATAATGTACTCCCTCTACATTACTCTTTCTCCACTTTAACTATTTATTATTTTTCCAAAACGAGTTTAGAAAATGAAAAGCCTCTATTAAGGCGGAACGGAAGGAGTAATAATTAGCAACTCCACTCCGCCACCTCCACCATATTGTAACCTCTTCTCTACATTATTCTCTCACTTACTTTACCCTTTCTCCACTTTAACTATTTATTACTACCTCCGTCCCACAATAGGAGTCACATTTGGTGTGGACGCGGGTTTTAATAAATGTAAAGTAAAGTAGGTTTAATAAGTAAGTGGCCTATGGGTCTCACATATATAGATTAGTTTTATAATAAAATGTGAGTGAAATAAGTTGGTGTATTGTGAGGCCTACTTACCATTCATGGTAAAAGTGAAATGTGACTCTTTTTGTAGGACGAACCGAAATGACAAAATGTAACTTATTATTGGACGGAGAAAGTATTATTTTTCTACGAGTGCTGATGTTATAACATAATAGAGCAATTGTGTAATCGAGACAAACAGAAACGTAAAGAGACACAGATTTACGTGGTTCACCATCGTTGTGTTAGCTACGAGCAAGATCGGAGACCAGATTGTGTTTTTCAGATTACAGAGTTATGTGTTCTACTTCTATATAAATAGGCACACAAGACTGGCTTGGCCCAGCGACACCCCCGTTTGGCTAGCGGCAAACAGTCAAGGCATATTAAAAGCAAAAAAGGAAACGCATTCATTAAGGCGGAACGGAGGGAGTAATAATTAGCAACTCCACTCCACCTCCATCTTGTAACCTCTCATTGTAATAACATTCACTACTTCATTATAATCACAATATAATTATTGCAGCACAATGTTTATGTTTGATAACATGAGGCAGCATGCAAAACAAAACGATTCACAGAGGATTCATGTACTGAGGCAGGGCCGGCATTAGTGGAAATAGCAAAGGGAAGCCAAGATGAAAAGCTATGGGTTCAGACCGACGGAAAGACAACTCAGGATCGAAACGTTGCGGCGATAGGAAAAGGGGCAAGGGCGCTTGAACGGCAGTTGCAAGAGGGTTGTGTGATAATTTAGGCATTGCCGCAAACTGGGGTTGTGGCAGTGGAGCAACAGAATTAATCAGAACTTACCAAACTTTCACTCATGCCGCCCTTAGGGAAGGGCGGAGCGGGAAAAGGCAAAAGCAAAGTAGAGGTTTAGTCGGGCAGCTTGAGCAGAGGGGCAGTCACAGTTCTCTGATCCAGAGGGAGGGTGGAGCAGTGCACGACAATGTGAGTAGTTGCCATCAGGTGGGGGGGGTGTGGAGAGTGTAGAGAGAGAAGGTGTGGAGAGAAATGCAGAATGGGAAGGGAGATTTAGGGATTTTGAGACAAGTGAAGAGAGGTGTGGACAAAAATAAAGAATGAAGCATCACAAATAGATTAGAAATAGGGTACAGTACTCATCCAAAAGTCTAAAAATTGGGTACGTATTAGTTTTATTAAGCTCCCACCTTACAATTAGTTTGACTATCTTCATTGGCTAAGTTGGCAAACTAACACTAATCTGAAAGGGTTGAACTAAGTATTGTACTCAATTTCTAATCAATTTGAGACGCTTCATTCTTTATTTTTGTTCACACCTTCTATCTACGCATTAGTATATCATCATTTCTACAGAATATGTTCAAAGAAGTGGTTGTTTTGCAGCAATATACAAATTAGCTCATAACATTTATTGTAAATTAGCACAAATGATACAAAAATGGTTTCTCCATATTGACCACTAGCAGTCAAAACATGAAACATATATCTGCAAACAAAAAGGATCAAACCTGAAAGTCCGCTAGTGTCACGAACAGAGCTGCTTGATGCATCTTGCGGCATCTTTACCTGGTAAGATAGGAACAATGAGGGAAATTATCCAGCCACATATCACTTATTTTTAGATTGGAGACATGGAACCTTAGAAAGTAACCATTCTGATCAGAGTAGAGTTTCATTAGTTCAGGCACTTTACCTCTACTGAGAGAGTCTGCTCTTCATAACTAACTTTGATCTGACCACTGATCCCTTTCTTTTTCAAATGACCATTGAATCTATCAGATATAATCATTTGATCATAAATTATTGTCCTACAAATAGAGAAAGAAAGATACATCGAACGAGGGGAAAAAAATCAAAAAGAGAAGAGGTCCTACTGCCATGTCAGCTGACGCTTCAGAAGAGTTGCGTTCCTCTGGAATTTGCCATATCTCACGTTTAGTGCCTTATCACATGCCTAAAATGATCATAAAAAATTAACACACTTTAAGATACCAAACAACTATAGACCACCTTTATAGCAGAGAACAAGCAGGAGACACTAAGGATGCTTTAACTCACTTCCAACTTTTCCTTGAAGGCTTTGTAAGTATGCAGTTTTCTTGATATTTTACGCTCTTTTTTCTCATGTAACATTCTGAGATCATCAATTGATTCCGGGAATCTGCATAAGAAACTACCATTTCAAACAACAGAAGCAAAAAACCAACCCAATGTCTAAGTATTTCAAATTTTACTTAACTTTGGCCCTCACGCTTAAGTCTTTCAGTCAACCTAGTAAGTTCAGCACTGAGGTTCTCGGGATTGCTTTCCTTAATGCATCCCAATGCCTCAATCTCACCCTCCGGAATTATAATTGATGCTTTACGACGACTCTCCTGCAATTTTACCGTAAACCGAGTTTAGATTTTATTGGAGAACAAACTCACAATTGAGATCTATGAAATTTAGTGATTAAGTAATGTCATTTTAAATGAGTAATAGGGCAATTAGAAAAGGACATTCGCAGGGGAGTAAGATCGGAAAGAATTGTGTTAGAACTGATGTGGCAAGGCAAAGCTATTAGAATAGTAAAAATATATCAGGACCTGAAGAAACTTAAAATCTCTACTAAAGACACCAGCATATCAACTACAAACACAAAATGTAATCCATCTCTTTCCATAGTACCTGACAGCTGTGCTCAAGTTCCCGATACCCAGCCTCAGCATTTTTTAGGTCAGCAAGGACTTTTGATTGCATAACTCCTTCATAATGCTTTTTATCCTGAACAAGAATCATATAGGTAAACGTCAAAGAACTTGTAGCAATAGAAGGGAAACAGAGAGAGAATAAGTAAGAAGGCAAAGAAATCGACCTTTCCTGCTTCTTTTAGATCTCTCTCAATCATCATCAGTTCATTCTCTGCTTCTGCTAATGCCTCAATTTCTGCCTTTGCTGAATCTACATTATAAATGCTAAAGTAAGGCATAAAGAAACCACTAAGGCTCAACATAACTAATTAATACAGAAAGAGGATACCACAAAGATTCTCCAGTGACATTTTAAGTTCATTAGCTTTAGTTCCAGCTTCTTTCACCCTATTATGAACTTTTGCTAGTAAAGCCTTTTTTTCTTGTATTTCATCTTGCAGTTTCTGCACATAAATTCCAAGTGAGAAAACATGAATAAATAACTATATAAGACGCCCAATATACAGACCAGATCCCTCTAGCTACAGTATTTAATTAGCTCTAGAAAGTAGGCCAAGCATTAAGGTGGAATTATTTAAAAGACGCACAGATATCTCTTGACGAATGTCGTCCAGATTAGAATCATCTGCTCCATTAGCTTCTGAGGAAAGCAGTTTCTTAACATCTTTCAGGTCAAATTCTTTTGACCTACAACGCCGTTCCAGATCCATGCGCCTTCTCTGCAAGAATTTAGACCAAATATGAATCAGCATAGCGAAGCAACACTTCATAAAAAACAAAAAAAAAAGGTACCAACAATTTTAGCATAATTCATAAATAACATAAGCAATATGACTATATTTCGAAGTGATATTTATCCTAATTTCATTTACTTTTTTACTTGAATTTCTTTTAAGAATGCCCTGTTATATAGTATAGTTTTTTATAACAAAACGATCTCGTCTTGATTTAATGTGAAGATAAGGTTCTTTTACCAATTGATTCAAACAATATCATTTAGCTCCTTACATGATATTCCCATCAACACACTATTATGTCTTAATGAAATAATAAGCCTCTAGCATTCAACATAAGAGAGAGTTTAGTATGTTAAGAGCAAATTAAGAGCTCTTATATAGTGTTAATTATATTATTGATGCGCATGTTAGTCTTAGTAAATGACTCATGTTATTTTTATGGCCAGAGGAAGCCTACCATAAAACATATGTTTCAGTGTAGAAGATTATTCTATAATTTTGTTAGATACTTAGATTACACTAGCAGCTTTGGAAGTTGGACCTACATAATTGCAGCCTTAAGTCCGGAAATCTTACAATTGCTTTGGTGTTAAATGACATCATGACTTGGCAATTAAGATTTAAAGATAAGCAAGAATTATCTACAGGCTTTTAATGTTACAGTTCTATCCGTAATACTGAGACTATAATGCAATATTTTAGAGACTATAACAGACTCCAAAGCTGGAGGGTTACCTTCATATTGCTTAATGTGTTCCGGAGATCCGTCAAGTCTTCCTCCTTGGCCCGTTTCTGTCCACGGCCTTGTTGGGCTTTCAGTTTTGCTTCTGAAGCTTCTCTCTCCAGATATTTAATTTGATCATCAAATGAACCAGAAAGTCGGCCAGCCCTAACGTTTTTGTTTGGGGGAAGAATTGTTTGAGCTGAACTACGGTAAAACCTACAAAATTCCTTTACTTTATAATTGACTTCTACCCAAATTAAACTTGAAAGTAGAAACCACACTTAAAGGGGCACATGGATAGATGGAAAACAGGAACTCAATTGGTAATCAACATAAAGAAAACATGGTGTTTTCAAGAAGATGGAGCAATTTAATAGGAACATTACATGTTTATGTAAGAAAATTATATAAATAAGCATTTAGATCAATATACTGTGATATGAATGCACTTACTTTGTCCTTAAGTTAAGAACTCATAAAATAATGAGTCCATCATCAAAATTCCAACTTACTCTCTTCTTTTGTCGACTTAGTAGGTTATTAATATTAACTTCACAAGTAGTACATCAGAATTTCGAAATATCTGACAACTTACTCACAATTGATTATTTCCTAGGCTGTACCAAAACAGCATAATATCAATACTAAACATCCCATTGATTTTCTATTGAAACAAGATCAATTAAATTATGCAGCAGAAGATGAATTAGCATGATGCATTCCTACAAAGAAATGGTATAAAAAAGGCAAGAGAAGACTCATGTTATTTGGATGTGCAGGGGTTCCAGATTAGCTTACATTTTGTACCCATCCGATGTGTAAACCTCCTTAAGGTTTGGTATCCTCTGATCAAAGGCGACAGTTTTACCAACTTCATAATCTTTGACAAGCACTTGCCTCTCAGCATTACCCTACAAAAGATGCACATATTATAAATAAATAAAAAAGAAATAACACCAATACCCTGCTGAAGAAACAGAACATAAACAGGAAGACTCTTGATTAAACATGCAAGGGAAAATCAAATTTAACACTGCATAACCAAACAGCTAAAGCCTTTTCTCCAAAAAAATATGCCTGCAGTAACTTTCTGAATGCAAAAAATCTTAACATGATACTCCCTCCGTTCCATGTTAATAGAGGAGTTTCATTTTCTGCACTTGTTTTGGAAAATATTACTAATAAATAGTTAAAATGGAGAAAGAGTAAGGTAAGAGAGAAAATAATGTAGAGAAGAGAGAATAATGTAGAGAAGACACTTCTCTACATTATTTTCTCTCTTACTTTACTCTTTCTCCATTTTAACTATATTTTTCCAAAATGAGCGCAGAAAATGGAACGCCTCTGTTACGGCGGAACGGAGGGAGTAATACATATGGCAATATATATGATGAATCAATTGCATAAGAACAATAACTATTTCCCCCTAAAAGAAAGGAACAATAACTGTTTTCAAACACCAGTGGATGTATGCAATCTTCCTTTATTTATAACAAAAGAAAAACAATACAAGGAATGAACCATCACTATAGTGCAAAACCTTAAGATAATAGTTTTATTTTAAGTTAAAACAAGGGATAGAACAAGAAAATGCTGAAAGCCTACCATATCAATCAAAACATTGAGTACTGTAGAATTGTCTGAATGCAGAACAGACAATGCAGTGGGATGATTAGTCTGAGGCAGCATGTGATTCGGAATGTTGATCCTACCAATAGGCACAGCTAAACTATTAGGGCCAATAGGAATTGCAAATCATTGTCAGAAATTGATGCAACTGCATAGACATGAACAAGCAACCTCGGTCTGCGAAAATCATGCACGATAATCTGTAAGTGGTTATAGTTAGCTTCTCTTGCACATGCTCTTAAGATACGAGAATCTTTATGATCCGTGACAATGAAAGCATTGAGCAACCTGCCAACTGCAGTTTCAATAGCTATAGCCCACATGTCTCCATGTTCCAATTCCTGCAATAATTTTTCAACAATGTAAAGACCTAAACTACCTCAAAATATTACAGAAGCCTCACATGACTGAAAACAACTAAGTGATCCTTAAATCTAAAAACAAAAGTCTCTATCCTGGTACACCAGAATCGGGATCTGGGTGAGGGTAGACAGTAATCTCCTTACTAGAAATTATGTCCTCAACAATGAATTAGTTAGTAAGTCACATAATGCTCTAGGGTGAAATTTTAACAAGTTAAAAAAATAAAGAAAAATGACATACACAGAGAACGGGGAAAGCATTTGACATTGTCATCAACTCACTGAGAAAAAGAGTCATTTAATATGATTCCATTTTGTCATCAGTTAAAGTCCAAAAGTATCTAGATTCTAATCAAAAAACAAGAAGGGATCACAACCTATAACTTACTGAGTCAATCACTGAAACAGGACAGATACTTTATGAATAAAAAAAGGAAAATGGATGGTGGTGATTACTTTGACAATGAACAAATGCAACATGATAATACTTATAAAAGAACAAATGGATGGTGTTGATACACATTTAAGTTAAGTGATCAAGAAAATCTCTAGTACACGAGATTTATGGCTTGTTTAAATGGCTCTCAAACTTTGGCTGAAGTTATCTACTTTTCCTTTTCACCAGAATCCAACAACAAACCTTTTCATCCTCCAAAAGCACTAATTGGTTACATTTTCATCAATTATATATGGAGAAACAAAAGCAGACAATTATTTTGCAAAAACCAACAGTAAACCATGAAGATCCATTAACAAGCATAAATAGGTAGTATCAATATCAAGCAGGATGCAGTAAGCTAGTGAACTTGAATAATATACCACATGGGCACCTAAGGGACCAATGGGTGGAATACTAAATTTATGCTGGTTCCGCTCGATCGCCTGTAAAAGATTGGTTACCCGACCTCCTCCAAATGCAGTAACCTTCAAAGAAAAAGAAACTGAGATACAAATAAATAAAGTAAACGTAACAGAATATACGAATATCAACAAGATGAGAATCGAGACCTTATTCCTTTGATGCATTTGGATTTCACGTATCCGTGAGGAAATATCACGATTGCTTTTATCGACATCTTCAATCTGGAGAAGGACATGCTGACTAAATTATCCATAAACAGTGACTGAGTAGTTGGAGGGCTGAACTACGAATAAATTCAGTGGTCCAGAAATACTGCCACAAGGTGTGTCCAACCAATCACATATGCAGAAACCACTTCTCTCCTTTTTTTTCTCTCTTTCTGCAATTGTGATCGATTCAACTCACCACATGGCAATATATGTGCATATAAATTAATTTTTACTCCCGACCCATTGTTAGCAATTATGAAAAAAATTTGGTGTCGGTATCGGCATCGTCGGGAGCAACCATGTGCCATTGTTAACTTTTATTGATACGTTTCTAGGCATCATTAATCGAAAAAATTTATGATAAAATAATAGAATTTTTGGGCCAATGTATATTTTGAAATATTGAATATATTAAGTGGAAACTTAAGAAGTACAATTAAACATAGAAAATGAAAAAATAGATACAAATTATACTGTAAAATATAATACTACATCCGTCCCTTAAGAAAAGAAATTATTTCCAATTTGGATCATCCCTTAAAAAGAGAAACTTGTTACAATCTCTATTTTAGGACGTGGACCCCACAATCCACTAACTTTACTCTAAAATGAATAAATATAAGTAAATATATGTCTATTAAAAATAAGAAAAAAATATGCTACCTTCGTCTTTGAAAATACAAACTTTTGAAACGGCACGGGTTTAATGCACAATTGGTAAATAAGAGAGATGAATTGGTAAAGTAAGAGAGAGAGGAAGAGAAACATTAGTGGAAGTAGTGTAGCGGGGTCCACGTTCTAAAACAAAAGTCTAGAAAGTTTCAATTTGTAAGGAATGAACCAAAATGAAAATAGTTTCTATTTTCAGAGGTAGTATATATTTTGTAAAGATAAAATGGGTGTGTGCAAAATAAAGTGCCCATTAAGAGAAAACATAGTTTAAAATAACATAATCATACACTCCCTCCGTCCCACTCTATGTGGAGCATTTCTTATTCGGCACGGGATTTTATGCAATGTTGTTTTCGTGAGTTAAGAGTAAAGAGAATAAAGTAAGAGAGGGAAAAGAAGAGAAGATGAAGTTTCTATTTTAAAAAATGTGAAATTTAGAGTCATCCCAAAAAGAAATTTGTGTCAACTATAGTAGGGGAGGAAGTAGTAATTTTTGCAATAATAAAAATATAAACAGAAGATGAATAGGCGTGTGAAATAATATAAAGGGATGTTGTTAGCAAGAATCGATCTGCTAACCTCATGCAACTGAAACACAACAGAGAACCAACTGCGCATACTTTGTGTAATTTATCAATGATAATATGTAGCTTTGTCTATGCCATAAATGAAGATTTTCACGAAAAGAAACAGGAACTGGAAATATCTAGAAACATGACATGTTGTGAAAGTTCAATTTATTAAATATCATGGTGAGAGCAGAAAAGGACATTGTAAAGACTAAAGACTTCAATTCTTTTGACATTTCCACACATATAGAACATACAACTAGTTCTTGGTATGCAATTCCATTGCATGCCTTTAGCTTGCACTGTCCTGGTGCATGATTTTAAAGATGCACAAGCTGAAGCATCATACAGATACCATTACCTGAATGGAAATCTGGTGTATTTCATTATCTACCATAGCTATCCTCTGCCGCATATTTTCCTCTTCTTCCTTCGATCTAAATGACGATTTCATTTTGATGAAAAGACCATTGAATTCTGAAAGCATAAAAGCTAGCACATAGCAGATGAAAGAACTTTAGAATGGAATGCTACCTCTGAATGTTGACATTAGCATTATCAACTTCAGCTTGAAGTTCCCTAAGCCTTTCCTCCATCTCATTTTCTTCAGCCTATTGAACCATATCATATTTGCAAGTTATATCTGGTTCAGTTGTATTTTGGTGTAAGATATACTCCTCCGTCCCAAGGTAGTTGGGGCATTTCTTTTGGACACGAAATTTAAGTAATTGATATGTTAAAGGTTAAAGTGGAGAAAGTAAAGTAAAAGAGGGAATAAAGTAAAAGAGATAAAGAGAGAATAAAGTATGAGAAAAGATAAAGTTTTTTGACTTAAATGGAAATGACTCAGCTAACTTGGGACAACCCAAAAGGAATACGACTCAACTACCTTGGGACAAAGAGTACATTTTATAAACAGATACCTTATGATCCCATATTAATGTCACATTCAAAACCACCAACTCACTCTAAGAATATGTCTGAGTTCAATGAATTAGTATCCATACTTTTTTATGGGTAAATGAATACTCCCTTCGTCCCACAATAGAAGTCACATTTGGTGTGCGCACGAGTTTTAAGAAATGTAAAGAATAATGGGTTGGAAAAGTTAGTAGAATATGAGGTCCACTTTTTTATATTAGATTTATAATAGAATGTGAGTGAAGTGAGTTAGTTGAACGTGAGACCTACTTACCATTTATGGTAAAAGTGAAATGTATCTCTTATTGTGGGACGGACCGAAATGGCAAAATGTGCCTCTTATTGTGGGACGGAGGGAGTATAAATTTAAAGACTGTACCACAGAGGACTCGATCCTAAGAACTTTGGTCTCGGGCATTACCTCTCTTAATTATGTATGTATTTTTTTTCTTAGTTTTAGCCATAAATGAATATAAATTTAAAAGTAGCTTTAGCCATAAGCTATTGGAAAGTAGTGAGGCACTTTGCACAAGCTCACTTTTAGGTCTTACACAATATGAATTGGTCCAAAAGTTATATAAGAAAATATAACTTATTTTCAAAAAATTAAATCATGAAATACAATTCATACAGCTAATTATATCAAAACATACAAACTAAAGTCCAAAATTGGTATCTTACAAAGCTTCTCGTACTAGATTTGTTTTGGTCCATATGTAAAGATTTTGACAAAAGCTAACTGTCAACTGCATTAACCTGATTAATTACTGAGTTAAATATAGACCATAACATATTGTCTATAACCAAAACCTAACACAATGTATAGGACCAAACCAATAGGTTTTTTGTACAAATGTACGAGACCAATTTTGTACTTCCGTTTGACTATTTAAAATACTATTTCACCCATAATACAGTCAAAATGTGGTTGACCGTTAATTTTTTACAAAATCATTAAAAGTGGACCAAAACATATTGTTTAGGCCCAAATGCTATTTATAGGGCCAAAAAAGTTTTTTTTCTCAAATGTACGCTACCAATTTTGGACTTTAGTCAAAAATATAGTTCATACTGTATAACTAATTAAATAAAAAAATGCAATTATATTTTTAGAAAAACATTTAGAGAAAAAAAATAATTTATTTTCTTGAAAAGAAACTCTTCATATGTCAAGCTTAAAATTACAATAAAATAAATATTTTCTCAAAAAAATATATTAAAAAATATAATTCATATAACTTATTATATCAGAGGTTTAAATTAGAAAATACTTAATTTCTAAAAAAATTGTATCAGAATATATAATTAATCATTAGGGCTAATGTGTAGGAGCACTTTTGAACTCTTAAATTATATTGGAATTGGGAGAAACTGCACTTATGGAGTAATCTGTATTAGATTCCCAGGGTAAATAACATCAATGCATATCTCAAGACTCATAGTAACACCAACGACCTTGGATTAGTTTGTTTCACCTATGTCAGTTTTAAAAGGCCAATTGGTAGCAAGTGTGTTACCTGTGTATTTTGCTGATACTGCTCATGCATTTCCTGGATCTGCCTCTCGAGTGATCTGACCTGTTTAACCATATTTTCAATTTGCCTATTTATGCGCTCTTGTTCCCCTGTTAGCTCAAGCTGCTCCTTCACAGCCTAAAATAAAATCTTTACATTTCAGAATCTTAGTCACAAAAACAATACTGCTATGGAACTCTACAAGAGTGAGTACACCAATTATGCTGCTGTGCATAGAAGAAAAGAAGTTCGAGCAATTTACCAAAGTAGAGGCAAACATTTTTTCTCAAAGAAACTTGTAAAGAAGAAGATATACACTTCAAGATTTAGTCGAGGCAGACTCTAAAGAACAGTTATTTGGCACAGGCAAAAGAACATTATAGAGAATGAATGACAAAACTAGAACCTAAGGGAAATGGGAGATCTGAGCAAGAGTACATTTTTCGTCAGCCTTTGATAATTAACAGAATCTATTGTAATTCAAAAATACCATACCATAGAAAGATTTTGCTGTAGATCCTCCTTCAATCTTCTAACTTCAGATGTTCTTTCCATCATATTTGATATTTCATCTTTCTTTGCTGCCAATCGATCATTCAACTTTTCCATCTTGTGCTGCAATAAGCAATGTGGGTATTATCAGTTAGCTCTCTTTGAATCAAATCTCAGCCGACATCTCAGGTTATTTGGCAAAATAAATTTGGCCAAAAACGAACCCAGCAGGATGGTGCACTAATAGTCCACATTTAGCTAGTTTTATCTTATCTTTGGAAACAACCCAATAAGAATTTACTAAGTACTCTGAAGAGTAAGGAGTTTCCACTAAATCGTTTACAACCAAAGCAATCAATGACATCACCACCAGCTTATTATCACTACTCGGTGGCGGTAAATCAAACATCAACACAGAAGATCTTCTGTAATATGCTTCCAGGTCACTTTGGACACAGACAAAGAACAGATAAAAGTTTTTTCCAGGAGATAGAAAAACCACATACATGATTCTGGTCAATCATTGCTTGACAGCTAGGTATCCTTCCTTTTAGCTTTTCAATCAACTTATGTTGCTCATCAAGTTTTCTATCAGTATCATATACCCACGACCAAGCTAGTTTCTTTCTTAATAACTGCACCTGTTGTGACATCTCCTCCATAACTTCCATGTTTTTTATCTTTTCTTGTAGTTCATCAAGTTCCTTCTTTGCCGGCCTTAACGAATCTTCCAAATGACTAATCAGGCCATTTGCATCTTGTAGCTGCTTGCCAATTCCGTTTAGTAGGTCATCCACCTGTTGAAGAAGTGTTGCCTTGAAGTAGAACTGTAAAGATGGTGTTACTTGTTTTGTTATAACTAAAACTAGTGATTACATTTATCCAAATTAATGAGATTCAGTTGGCTATGTGGAAGTAGCAAATTAGTTAATTACAAGTTCATTGTTACCTTGAACTTGTCTTTGTCATTGCCTGAATGCAGAAATTCTCTACTCTTGTCTTGTGTCATGATTGTGCATGGATTCTCTACATCAATCTATACAGCGGAAACAGGTCAACCACATAAACAGAAAGATTGTAGCATCATCCATAAAAACCGAAGGCAAAGAGTGGGGAGAGGATATAATAATTAGATTAGAGAATGAAACTATCCAATAAAAGAATTATGTCCCTTTTAGTTCCCAGAACACTCATATTTGAGAAGTATGACCTTTTTCGATATATGCTTGAACAATATAACAATGAAATATTAAAATGAGAATCATGAGATGCAGTAGTGAAATCCCATCAAAGCACTATGATCATTTACACCAAAAGTGGCTACAAAAAATCCCAAACATGTATGTCCCAGGTAAAGACACTACCTGAAATATTTAAATTGATATTCCACATTAATATGAACATAGGTTCTAAATCTATGTACTAAGAAAAGGACAGCCATGTTCATTAATAGATTTTGTTGCCACTGTCCATGACAAATAAAGCCAATGCAGCACATGACAGCTCAACCCTGTTGACCAACATCTGTTTGAATTTGAAATATATGCTTTCACAGTGCACAAGACATAAAAAGCTAAGCAAAAGCTACATTCTTTCCAACAAACAGACAATGCAGGTTAAAAAAAGCCCAGTGGAAAATTACACATGGAATTTTCATATTAACTAGCACAGTTAAAGCATACAACTCTTAGCTGGGACGGAGGGAGTACAATACTTGAAATTATATAGTTAACTCTTACAATACTTGAAATCTCAAACTGAGTAACATGTGGCTAAAAATATATGGAGTTAAATTTCCAATCCCTCCAACCATTCAGTTCAAGGTTATAAAACTCTTCATTTTCCCGGTCTTTTATGGCCAATGAACTAGTTTCAGAGTGGATTGACCTCCCTAAGAGTAAAAACAAATCCCATAATTAATAATCAGTGATAAAGTTAACTCACTAAAAGGACTTACTTCCACTACTAACCATAATACAAAAGGTTAGAGAAATTTGACTGTTATCACATTGTCCTTTCATATTGCTTTGTAGTACTCCCTAAGATGTTTTTTCCCAACTCTTTTTAGGCTTCAAGAAGATACCAAGTTAAAGAGGCACATAAGTTCTAGATAGTAGCATTTTCCTCTCCTGAATTGATACGGTGGTATCTAAGATAATACGATATCAACACAAAATGATAGTCCAACATTGGTCTAGTTGAGGACAGCATTGCAGATGACAGAATTCATTCTTGATCTGATCTTTTTCTCTCTCCACTAGTATAATGTGGTAATTCTCAAATGGGAAAGATAGTTGAGCACACTAAAGCATCAAAGATTCCATGAAACGCTGCATCATAAAAAGCTTAACCAACTAAAACATATCAACAACATTTGCATTAGTAAACTATTTCCAGAGCCTAAAAGACATTAACACACAAAGAATGGCATACTTTAAGGACGGGAGATAAGGTGTCAATATAATGCTATCTCACTAGCAACATGGAAGGGTGGAACCAGACAGCATAGAAAGATATGTCATATGTTTACACTCAAACATATATTCTTTTAAGTTGAGGTGCAGTAAAAGCTATTGAAGTTCTCCATCATAGGCCTGAGGTCACCCTTTCAGTCAAATGTCTATGTCATTTGCTAAGTAACTTAGTCACCCAATAAAGTTTGATCTATAAACATCAAGTGAGAGAGCATCCTGAATCAGCATTCAGCAACAAGGTCAGACTCAAGAACTTAGATAAGAGACAGAGAACCAAGTCAATAACATGTCCATATCATTAACTAACCAAAAAGATAGCTTTCCTAGTCATCAATGAAGTAAAATGAGATAAAGTGTGCAGCGGAATCAATTCATCTTTCATAAATTCAAAAATTGCATTGAAAAGGTTAGTAGTACTTACATTGAAGTATTCTACAATCTCACGGAGATCCTCTCTCTTGGAGCCAATTTTTCTACCTGAATAGTGAGCAATCAGGATAGCATACAAATATTTAACATGATAGTTGTCATTATTAACTAAGTAATAAAGAGAGACAAGCATTAGATAGTAATAAAAATTGAAGATAACCAAGACGTCATAAATAAATCCCATGATAAAATCATTTTCTTGAAAAAGAGCACATAGGAAGGGTGGAACCATACAAGCATATAGGAAGAAAAATAAATCCCCGTGATTAAGGAGAGACAAACATTTTCTTGAAAAATTTAATTTCTCGGTTATAGAAATAAACCATCAACCAACCTGCAGAGAAGAAAAACTCAACAGAAAAAGTAAAGTATAGGCATTATAGAACATCCCATTTATTCAATTATAAATTGACTTGTATGAGAAAAAATATGCCACAAATTCAAGAATATCATTATATATTTGAAAATTCTCAAAATGAAAAGTTCAAAGGAAACATCTTCTCCCTAAGGGTTTTTCTTATACCAGTTTTCCAAAGGAACAGATGTCATTGTCAATGACCATCAGTAATCCAACTTGGGCAAAAATCTTTTTTACAATGATTGACAAATGCAGGAACACATCATATAAAAATCACTGTGTCACCTGAGCAGTGTGAAAAAAAAATCAACACAATCAAGTATCAAGAAATATTTTATTAGTGTAAATTTTCAGAGTTAATGTTACACTTTAATTTTCTTCCTATATAAAAAGTAAATTTTTACTACTCCCACTTGTCCCCCCTTGTCTCATTTTGCCATTTTCATCATGTCCCCATTAATTGTCCCATTTCAGTTACTATTTTTGGTAAGTGTACCTCATATTTCACTAACTCATTCCACTCACAATTATGATAAAAATATGCATATAAAACAATACTATTATGGTAATTTTAGCACTAATTGTTTTGTAAGTTGCAGTAAAATGGTGAGAAACTAATTTATTGTTTAATGAGTTCACAAATTAATATTTCTTGCTAAGACAAAGCATCGACACATCTGAACAAATGAGCTCACAAATTCATAATCACTTCTACTCGTACATATATTTCTTAAAATAGCAGTTTAGGCAGGGATAATGGAAATATTCAACTGTTTCTGGACATGCACCGAAAACAAATGAGATATTAGACCAAACAAATAAAACCTTGACTATTTTTTAATGTGATGCTGCCACCAGCAGATTCTGTGATTCTACGCTCCACAGTGATGGTGTCTCCATACAGTTCATGCTTGAAAGCATCTTCACCTTGATTCTTTATCTCAACTTGGACAAGCGCAGAGCTGTATATGGACAAAAATGGATTGAAATAACTTATAAGACATGGTATAACAAGAAACAATTTAGTCAAGCACCTTCCATAAATAAATTACGTTGATAACAACTTGCTAGCTCCAAATTGGAGACATGATGCTACAGCATGCTATGTATACGATAGGCACACATCAATAAACATTATAGAAATGAGATGTACAAAATCATATGCAGTGGCATCTCAAGAATTAAGTCAAGTTGGTTATTTTTCATAATTTAGACTTTAGAGTGGTTCGATTTTCAACTCATAAGGGTAGAGAGGAAGAAATCAAATTAGAGAAGGAGGCCTGAAATTTTGATTTAGAGACTTAAACTTTCAAATCAAAGAAGTACATACTTATCAGACATAAGTCTTCCCCCTAAAGCAAGAGCAAGTAGATAGGGATACATAGGATACAATAAAAGCAGTAATTACTTAGAGCATTCGGGCCAATGAACATGTTTACATTTGAGTATTTAAAAGCAATTGGTTTCACTACTTGAGTCTCAATTCTCTCTACAACTCAAATTAGTTTTATTTTTGAGTAGTTTACAGGCATTCTCTTTGATGGAAAGGTACATATATTTCCCCTTTTTCAACATATTCTATAGAGTGGATAATATTCCCCAGGCAACCCTTTTCCCCTCCAATTTATGATAATACTGTTAGATAAAACTTTCTGACGATAAATCTTCAACCAAAGAGAAGGCACTGTAAGTTTACAACAATGTAAAAACATCTGAAAATGCTGGTTGCAATTCATTACCCAAATACCCCCAAATATTTCGGGGGAAAAAAGGATTACAAACCTGCAGCCAGTTTTGATAAAATCCTTGAGTGTATTCGCTCGCTGCGTACCACGAGCTCGGCAGCCGAATGCGACACAAAGTGCGGTTAATATTGCGCTCTTTCCGCCTGAATTAATTAACAGGATAAAATTGAAAATAGGAACCAAATTGAGGGAGATAGAGTTAGGGGTGTAGAGAGAGAGGGAGAGGGGTGGGTGCGTGCGTACTCCCATTTTGACCGGTGATGAAGTTAACCAAGTCTCCGAACTCAATGTCGAGATTGCTGTGACACATGAAGTTCTCGAGATGGATCCTAGAGATTATGCCGGCTTGCAGGCGCTTCGGAGAGGGCTCCATACAGTGAGAGCGGGAATTTGCAGTCACTCAACCCCAAAAACAAAAAGTAAAGAAATTGGCTTCTAGAAGTGTTGAATATATATGCAGGTTTTTTAAATTGTTTTTATACTAATGATAAAATATTTTATATTTTGTTAATTAGTAGTAGTATCGTTTATTGACATAATTTCATTTATATTTAAAATTCTAAAAATAATAACATTAATATTTATAAAATTATTAATAAATTAAGAGCATCCACAATAGTGGTATTTATAAAATTATTAATAAATTAAGAGCATCCACAATAGTGGTATTTATAAAATTATAAATAAAATAAGTGCATCCACTATTGCAACCGGCTAAAGCGACGGATAAAAGAATAAAGCCTGAGAGCGGCTAGCCAATTTTTTTAATTTTTTCTAAAAAATATTCTATTCCTATTTCATTTTTTCTATTTTTTTTCTTCAATTCATTTCGTCGTTGTTGTTTTTGGTGTTTTTTTTTTCTCGGGAGGACTAGGGTATTGGTTAAGCTATTGCTAGGCTCTGGGAAGGGCATGAGAAGTTTTTGGCTAAACTATTTGTTAGGGCGTCTTTATTGTGAATGAGGATGCTCTAAGAAGATGGAGATAAAAAGGTAAATACTAGGACTATTATTGAAAGTGGGCCTCCACATCTAATTTTACTATAACTGCATCTAATTTCAATTAATTGAAAAATATCTTATTTTGTCATTTCAAGATACTCATAATTTAAATTTTCATTTGCTTTTTATCCATTTTAGGTAATGGCTAAATCATTATATTCATATTTTATTATAAAATCAATAATGAGATTCACCTTCCACAAACTAATTTTAATTAAATCTTTCTTTAAAAAGTAAAACAATTTCTTAAAACTAGTTCTGAATTAAAAATGTGATTACAAATTATGGACGGATAGGGTATATGCATGTTTCAGTCATTGTCATACACCAATCCCCCAACTTCAAAGAAAACATCCGCAATATGTACTTCTTTGATACTGTCCATGGTGTTATAATAGACGTAATCTCTCAATATATAAAGTCACGGTTTTTGTGGTCTATTTTTGGCGCCTAACTTAATAAAATGTGAGTTGTGCATATTATAAAAAATTTGACTCATATATTAAATCTCTCATTCTATGGTTGAACGTGTTATAAATATAAGAGTAAAGGTCAATTTTAGTCTTAAACATATGATCAAAATACGAATTTGGTCCAAAACATTCACTTTTTGAAAAACAAGTCCATAACAAATGAAATTTTTGTCGGATTGGTCCCTTTTTGACGATTCCGTCATAAAACTAATGGTCATGCTACTGTGCAATTAGCGTTAACTGTTAGTATTTTGACGGAACCGTAAAAAAAGGACTACTTCATCGACATTTTCATATGTTATGGACCTGTTTTTCAGAAATGAATATTTTTTACCAAATTTATATTTTGATTATATGTTACTACGTAAATATAATTTGGCTCCTAAAAAGTAGCGTATGTGGCTGAAAAGAAGGACATTTTCTAAACTAAGAGTTAATACAATTAGTTTCTGAAAAAACTAACTTTATCTTTTTATACCAACAGTTAATATGCCTAATTTTTAGTACTATGTTAGCAATTAATCAAGGAGGACCAAATCAATTCACCACGTAGAGGAATTGTGCCGATTGGATATTTTGGTTGTTCACTTTTAAACTATTTAATTGTTTTTTAAAAAATTACTTTACATTACTGCAACCATTAGATAATAGAGTTAGATATGAAATAACTACTCTTATACCTTTGAACCAATTGTTAATATGCCCAACTCGAATATTAATATGCAACAATACTTTGGATGCAGAGATCTATAAATACCAGTTTTTTAAAGAAAAATTGCATCTTCAGTTTTTCTTCTCTCTCTACAATCTTTAACACTAATATAATTTCAATATTTTTTGCAGAAAGTGAATTGAATAGAGAAGAGACTACAACAACGATACAGTTTCCTCTACTTCTTTTCTTTTTCATTTTGTGTAGTATATTTGTTTATTTTCTAAAAGTATTATTTTTATGGATTTCATGAATCTTAACTAATTTACCTAGCTTCAGTGTTTATCTTTTAAGTTTATTGTCTCTTTGATCCTATTTATAGGCATTAAACAATAAGAAATAGATACAACACCCCTATTAAAACATCTTATAAGCTTTTGCAGTCATTGCACACAACAAAAGGGAGGAGAAGAGGTGAGGAATTGAGAAGAGAATGAGGAATTCAAATTAAAGAACCCAAATTCCCAAATTTGAATCTGTAAATACTAAATCTTCATGTTGTTTTGAGTTTTTATTATATTTTGTACTATTCATTTTTTAACTCTTTTGGTGTTAATACTAGTGTCAGTAAAATGCGTAGATTTTGAACTTTTCGAGTTGTCTAGAATAACGTAGTTCATTATTCATATTTTCCATAAACTAAAATCGATATACGCATGGGGAAAATTTTGAGTACACACCCCTCGCGGACATCATAAACACATACTACAATTATAGAATGTGAATGTGTTACAACTGCAAGTTAAATACTTACTTTGTCCCGCAATAGAAGTCCAATTTAGCTATGACACGGGTTTTAAGAAATATAAAGAAAAATTGGTTCAATAAGTTAGTAGAATATGGGCGTTCCATATTAGAAATTTGGGTTTCCACATGACTAATTTAATGTGTATGACTATCTTTTAGTTGCCCAATTAAAGTGATCCTATATAGATTTGTTGTGAAAATAAGTGTAGATACCATTTTGTGATTTTCTGTTTGTTGAGGGACCGAATAGAAAATAAAGGACAAGGTTATGGGCCGAGAATTATTTGTTGGGCTGCTTCATCTTATTGATGTTTGGGCCAAGGATTTAATTTAAGTTGGGCCTGAGGGAATTAAAGAGGAAGAGGGGCTGACAGATTATTTGATTTGGGCCTAGAGAAGAGAATAAATGGGAAGAGCATTGTGCCGAAATCATGGGTTTGCAAAAATAATTGAAGATAGTGCCGGACGGAATTAATTTACGAGGTAGCTTGGGCTGAAATTAATCTGGTCTTATGGTAGAATTCTAATTAAGTTCTTGGGCCATGATTAATTAGGGGCATGCATTCTAATTAAAGTATAAGGATTTTAGTAAGTCTTGTTAGTAAGTTGTGTTGTTTTTAAAAAGGCTATCCCCGCGAGTTAAGGGTGGAGTCAGGAGAATCCAAGTTAAGAAGTTTTAAGCGAACAAGGTGGGCTTTCTGTTAAAGTTATAGTTTTTACGAGAAGTATTTTGTGGGCTTTTCTAACCGAGTATTTTGAAGGCTTTCTGTTTAAAGTACAGTTTTCATGAAAAGTATTTTGTGTGCTTTCTATTTAAGATGTGATGTTAATTGCGAGCTTGCTATTTGATGTGCAGTTTTATGAAAAGTGATATTTACATAAAGTGAAAGTGATGTGATTTATGTTATATGATGTTATGTGTTGCCTTATTGGTGCTTATGAAGTGTAGCCTTGTTGATACTTGTGTTCGGCTTTGACCGATAGAAATGAGTTTTGTTCCAAATATGCTTACGAGAAAAATGAAGTTTTGAAAGTTATGTGTTCGGCTTTTGATAAAAGAAAGAAGAGTTTATGTTTCAAAAATGTTTTATGAGAAAAATAAAGTTGCAAAGATTATGTCAAGCCATGTTTTGTTTTGAACTTTGCCTATCTGATTGACTAGTAAGGGCGATGTCCCTACTAGACCAGGAGTTTCAGTTTTTGTGAATTCGGGTTTGTAAGTGGGATAAGCCCATACATTCCGGTTCACAAGGAGTTAGTGAATTCAGATTTGTAAGTGGGATAAGCCCATACATTCCGGTTCACCAGTAG
This sequence comes from Salvia splendens, assembly GCF_004379255.2. Taxonomy (NCBI): domain Eukaryota; kingdom Viridiplantae; phylum Streptophyta; class Magnoliopsida; order Lamiales; family Lamiaceae; genus Salvia; species Salvia splendens. The sequence continues at coordinate 246,070 of NC_056051.1, read as the reverse complement.
TTTCGTGAATTCTGTTCACTAGGAGTTTAGTGGGCTTGTGTTCCCCAAGAGTTAGTCAGATACGTCATATGTTCCAGGAAAATAGACCTATAGATCGATTTTGACAAAGGAAAGGAAAAGTGTTTTGGTGTTCTCAGACCTTTTCTAAAAACCTCGAGTTCACTCAAGAGTGGCTTGACAAAACCAGTTTTCAGTAAACTATATTTCGGCACGTGTCCACTGAGTACACCAAGTACTCAGCCCTGCATATGTTTTAAAAATGTGCAGGTTGAGCAGTGATGACGGCGTGCGGTGCTGAGCACAGGCGATGAAGATCCTTCGATAGAATAGTACTTGGATGCGTCGTGTCTCCATACATGATGTCATCTACTCTTGACTCTTCCGCTGCAATGTAAAAGTCGAGTTTACACTCTTTGTATCATGCACTTTGATATATATTATTCGAGTTATTTCAGTTCAAGTTTCAGTTGTGCCACAATTTTCCCCTTTCTTCCCCGCTTCTTTCATCCCCTTAGTCGCGATCAACCGAGCTTTCTATCCTTAGAAAGTGCGGTCGTGACACTATTACCCAAGGTCTTTCATGGGCATGTAGCCCAAATGGGTGTTATGTAGTTTAAGGGTACTTCCGTTTAGTGGGAATAGTTTTGGTTATTGCTCTATATTGTGTTTTGAACATGAAGTTATAAACTTATGTTATTCCCTGCAGAAATAAAGTATTGTGTTTTGTCCATAACTTGTATTTTTCGTTTTAGTTTGATCTCACTAAGGATTTGGGAGGACCAGTTGGAAGTAGGCATGTATGATCACCTTTCATGAAATTTCCATGCTACACTCTATAATTGATATGTTGTTGATTATGTTTGCATATGTGATTACTGATGGGTTTAATCATAAAAATATATGACGACTGCCTCTTTAGTCCTAAGTTGATATGGTTGATAATAAGATTGTTTGGGAATACACTACATGATAACATATTTGAGCGTTCATTCGGTCTGTACACATTTATTTGGTGTCCCCCAAGTGGGAGATTGTTAGAAATTTGGGCTTCCACATGACTAATTTAACGTGTATGACTATCTTTCAGTTGCCCAATTAAAGTGATCCTATAAAGATTAAAGTTTGGGCTAAAGTGTATTTATTTATTGTGGAAATAAGTGTAGATACCATTTTGTGATTTTCTATTTGTTGAGGGACCGAATAGAAAATAAAGGATCTTATATTTATATAAATATAAAACAAGGTTATGGTACCCAGACGTCAGAAGAATGTTCAATATCTCTGTATTCTCTCGGCAGACTATTGTGAAGGACATCTCTGATCGTTTGGAAGATCCATAGCCACTGCAAAGCAATTCCGCCGTTCAATTCTAGATGGATCAAGGTATGCTTCCGCTTTACAGTTTATACTCATTCTCTGTCGTTCTTGGTTAATCATCATAGAGGTTTATGTAATTGTTTATTCAATTATTTCAACATTCCATTTATGCATATTAGTTTTATAATAAAATGTAAGTGAAATAAGTTGATAGAATGTGAGGTAAAAGTGAAATATAATTTTTATTATGGGACATACTGAAATGGCGAAATATGACTGTTATTACGGGACGGATGAGCATATATTACAAAGTCCGTGTTCAAAATAAAGAAAGGATAAAAAAAAATTAGTACGTTATCTAGCAAGCATGTTAATTTAGAATACATCAAGTTGACGAGGTATCCAGCATACTGCATTCGTGGGAGTCCTCGAACTCAAAGTCGCAAGTCCGAGGCAGTAACGTGCTCTCAACTTTCCAATTATGATGGTAGGTATAGTAAGACTATTCCATCCGCCGCCTAATTAAATAATTAACAACATCATGCACATATTCCGTGTAGTTTTGAGTTAAAAATATTTATACGAGTATTTTCACACATTTATTCAGTTAAAGATGGAGAAATCACAAGACCGGAGGCATCCGAACGGAAGCACCTCCCCCGGCATGCCCCGGAGAAAGGCGCCAACACCGCGAACGTCGATCTATCAGAAAAGAGAAGCAAAGGAGCTAAAGAAAGAGGCGGAGGGCGGTTTGGTTAGGTTTTTGCCGCGTAGCATGAGCAAGACGGAGGAGGGGCCGAGGAGAAAGCGGTCAGCGTCGACTTCTCCTTCTGCGTGGGCCTTGTCGCCCGGCAGATCGCTTTCTTCCCTGTCTCCGGAGCCCGAGAAGCTAGCGAAACGGGAAGCGAGAAGCGGTGTGAGTGGGGTTTTGAAGTACTTCAGGCAGAAGAAGGTTTCACCTTTATTGGAAGAAGAGTACCATCAGTACCGCCTGATGTACAACAGGCTGTTGCAGTGGAGATTTGCGAATGCTCGGGCTGAATCTTCCATGGCTAACGTCAACAGAGCGGCTCAGGTATTTAGTGTGGATTGCAAGATTCTCCTCTGAATTTACTACTAAAAATTAAACTTGTTTGAAACATGCAGCACCACACTTTTTTAATGCACATTTAGCGTTTTGCGTTGTTTTATTACTAATTTAGATTGATTTTAATATTTAAAAAATTATTGATGTTTTCAATTTTATAAAATTTAAAGATATACTAAGAAAACAAATAAACTGAGACAAATTAACGATGTCAACAATTTCAATGTATTGAATCAACCTAAGATGTCATTTGGTTAACATGTTATAGGATTATTTTAATTGGAAGGGGTTGCTATTACTAATTATCATATAATTATTCATTAAATTGTGAGGTTTAATCTCATGAAACCAAATACGATGCATATTTAATCATGAGATATAATCTTGGAAATCGAACTATGAAACAATACAAACAACAGTAAACATAATTAAGTATAACATGTAACGGAAATTATTCAGGAGCTCTAGTTGTGCAGTTACATGAAATGATAAGCTTCATAATCATCTCTTAAGGAATATTTTTGTCCAACATTCTGTTCATCGTGTCAGATTACATTTATAAAATCTCACACCGAATAAGAAATGCTCCACTCATGTGTCAGACATGTATGTATACACTGTTTTACCATCTATATATGTATTTAATATGTTTATATTGAGCAGGGAAAGTTGTTGAATGGGTGGATAAAAATTTGAATGAGAAGAAAGTTGAGAGTAGAGAAAAGATGTGAAATTGAGAAGCTGAAACAAGGAATAAAGTTAGTGCATATATTGAGGTCGGAAATGGGAATGCTGAATGAATGGTGTAGAATTGAGGGTAGGAATATGGAGGCTGTTGGAAGAGTTGTCAGAAAACTATCCGCCATTTCACTTTGCGTTCCTCTTGTCCAAGACGCACAGGTACTTATCTTTTGCTTAACTATTTTTCGAGTAACTTGCATTTTTATTTTATCTAAACTTTGAAATACATTTCATATTAAATCATACTACTATAAATAGAATATTTATGATTTAGGCAGATGTGATGGCCTTCTATGACGCTATATCCACCGCCACTCAAGTCATGGGATATATCGAAGAAAGTATCATGGATATGTACTGCCAGGTAATCAAAATGAATACTTTCCTATTAAAAATAAAATCTCTTTTACTTTATTTTTTTATTTTAGATTATTCTATTAAAAAAATATTTTGTATAATTGAAATAATATCATTTCTACTTTTTCCACTCATCACTTTACTTTCTCTTAATTACTTTACAAAACAACATTACATAAAATCTCATACTGAAAATTAAATGTTTCATAGTATTTATTAGGATGGAGATATTTATGATAAAAATTATGGGAAGACAATTGTAGTTCCAATGTTTTTAAAACAATGTTGCTACTAAATAAGACATTCTTCTTTTTCCAGATACTGCATTCGTTTTCTAAAAATAAATTTTTTTTGGGTTCGTTTCTTAAATTAGAAACTTTCTATTTTAAGAAAATGAACCCTATAATCCACTTATATTAATTTCATTATATTCTTTTTTTACTTTATTTTTTTTATCTCTCTTACTTTATTAATTTTATATTAAAATTCATTTCATTTTTAAAATTAAGAAATGGAGTATAAGGAATCTAGGAAAAAAATATAAGAGAAATTAGTAGTACTAGGTCTAGTACAGTACTCTCTCCGTCCCAAGTTACTTGAGTCGTATTCCATTTTGGGTTGTCTAGTTACGTGAGTCATTTCTTTTTTTTGGCTAAAAACAAAAATCTAATCTCACATACTTTATTCATTCTTTTACTTTTACTTTTATTCTCTCTTCATTCTCTTACTTTATTCTCTCTTCTACTTTATTTAACTCATTAAATACAACTTTCTTAAATATCGTGCCAAAAAAACGCTTCAAGTAACGTGAGACGGAGGATGTATTATACCGTATTCACTTGAAAGTCAACAAAGTGATGGAGTTTTCTCTGTCATCATATTAAGTCAAATGGGAAACATAAGTGAAACTAGTTTTCGTAAAATTAGGGGAATTAATTTGAGAGCTAGAAATATAACTAGAAATAATTCTAAGAAATAGTAAAATTGATTACATAAAATACGAAGTAGTAATCGTGAATTGTTATAGGTAGAGAAGACGTGTTTTCTAGTAACGGAGCTGTCGGTGATGCTCAAGCAGTACAAACAATTATTCCAAGAACTGGAAAACCCAGTTTTACTCGTTGCATCACTTGAGGTACGCCGTTGCCAATGTACGTTTTCTTTTCTTTTCATTTCTTTTCTTCTCTTCTGCTCCGTAAATTTATTGCTACTAGTATTATTTTTACATCCCAAACGGCTTATATAAAAAATAGAAGAAATTAGTGTATGAAGTTGTCTAAATCCTAGTCTTTGTCTCACATCACCTTGGTAGTAATCACATCCTTTTTTTATATGTTACTCTCTTTCTTAAAAATGGAAACTCTTCCTTTTTTGGTCCGTTTCTTAAAAATAAAAACTTTCAATTTTTGGAAATAGACCGTACAATCCACTAACATTAAGTCCACCACCGTCTCTTCTTTTACCTATTTTTTCTCTTCCGCTTTCTTACTTTACCAATTCGATATTAAAACTCATATCGTTTCAAAACTTCTCCACTCTTGTGAGGCATTTTAAGAGATTACTTCATGTGATCAAAATACGCCAAAATCAATGACAGAAGTCGAGTACGTTGTTGATGTGGGAAAGATATATAATCAATCGAGCATTTTCCTAATATCACACAAAAAGGAATATGAAGAGATAACATTGAGTACTAGCATAGTTGCTGGTCGTGGGGCCTCTAATGAGAGGTTGTACACCAAGATGTCGTCAAAGAGGACGATCACAAATTTGCTCAGTGAAATATGTGGTTCATGGCAGGTTGGAAAGAGAAATCACCTGTCTTTTTTTTGTTAAGAGGAGCACGAGCAAAGAAAATGGGTTAAAACTTGGGTAAATGATGCCTTGGGTGCACATCTCACAAACTTGGCGTTAATATCTGCCTTGGATAACAGTATGGCCTGACGTTGATAGAATTACATTTGGTACCATGTGAATGCAGTAGTACCAGAGACGGGATGGGGTTAAGCATGATGGATGCTGAAAATTCTATTGGTGATCCCTTTGTACCTTGGCGGGAAAATTAATTAGTTCTAGCATAAGCATACGCTCATAGCATTGTTAGGGACGACTGAATAATCCCTCTGTAGTAGAGGCGTTTCTTTTCGGCACGAGATTTAAGAAAAATTGTATTAAGTGAGTTAAGTAAATGAATATTAAAATAAAAAAGGAAAAAAATAGAGAGATGGAGAGAGAATAAAGTAGTAAGAGATACTAAAGTAAGAGAGAAGAAAAGTTGTTGCTTTGCCAAAAAAGGAAACGACTCAGCTACAGTAGGACAATCCAAAAAGGAATACGACTCAACTACAGAGGGATGTGGGGAGTAGTATTTTCTATTTTTACTTAACACACAAAACAATACTCTATCCGTTCCTTGTTAATAGAGTCATTTCTTTTCAGCACGAAGTTTAAGAATAGTGTGTTAAATGATGGTGAAAAAGTAAGAGAGAATGAAGTTAGAGAGAGGAAGGGAGAATAAAATAAAAGTGAGAATTACTTTTTGCAAAAAATAGAAATGACTCAATTAATTTGGAACTTTCCGAAATAGTAAAATGACTATATTAACATGAAACGAAAGGAGTATCTTTTATTATGAAAAACACGTTTATATTTTCACTTATATTTTCTACAGCCGGAGAAAACACGTTTAGGTGCAAATTACAAAAATAGATCAGAAAACTGGTGTCTAGTTGTATTTATTCTTCAAGTAGTCGTGTTCATAAAAAGTTTCAATAGTTAGTAAAATCATGTCTCAATGATATTTGTTTATTTATGTATTTTTCCAAGTTATATTAAGATTGTATTGGTACAGGCTGAAGAAAGAGGATTGAGGGTCCAACATATGCAATTCATGAAGGAAGTGAAACGAAGACATTCGTAAGGGACAACATTAATTATCCCGCGATACTTAAAAATATTTGTATGCATATTAAGGCATTGTTTTGATAGCTATATTATGTTCAACTAGACATGATACAATTTGTGATAGTTATCATAGTTTCGATTAATTAATTTATCTTTATTGGGTGTTTGATAGCTTAAGATAATTATGAGTTATTTTATTTAAGTATTTGATATAACAAGTTACAAATATGGATAAAATTATAATTGTCAAAATTATCCTCATTAATTTAAGTTAATGACTAAACTATCCATGAAGAATAATTGCTCTCTTCTATGGCACACTCTCTCCAATGACATAATCTAAAAAGCCAAACTCGTGGGGTCGAAAATATAATTAAAAATATTATAGTATAATATAAATAATTATTATACATATTACAATTTAATATTATATTATCTTTTTTAAGGCATGGTAATAAAACACGTCACACAACTTTATATAATATATTGTTTAGACTAATATAGAAATTTTAATATTTTAAAATATTTTATTTTAAAATTTGTGATATGTTATGTAAATTGTTTTAATCATTTTTATTATTTTAAGTACGCTTTTGTTAACTTCTAATTATAATAATTTTATAAATATTAGTATTATTTTTAACTGAAAAATGGATGGGTAAAAATGTATTTTACCAAAATTAACTAGGTATATTAGATATGTAACATAGACAAATGAGTAGTTACAAATGTGATTGAAACATATGCTTTTCAGTGGGCTTTGTGCGGGCCGGATACCAAACACGGGCTACGCAGATTGTTAACATAGCTACCAAATGCACAAATAAACCCAGATTACTCCTCTTATCTAGACGTAACATGGCTACCAAACGACCCCTAAGTTTATTATACTGGATTTTTTTTTCTTTAATATGAAAGGGAATTCCTCATTTATGGATTGTAGTGATTCGAAAACTCAACTTGTAACACCAAGCATTTTTTAACCATAGTCGATCTAATATCGCATTGCATTAGTTGTTATTCTCGTTTGTTCGAATTTTAAAATGTGCGTGATCTCGATAATAATATAGAAGACGTTTAATAATTTTGCTAAATGCGGTATAAAAATCTATGAGTTCTTTTAACACAAGTTCAAATAGAACTTGTAAAGTCCAACGCTATTACAATTTGAATATCGAGAATACAACAAAAAGAGGAGACGCGTGCCCCGAGTCTCGGCGGGTGTGCACATCCTGGACCGGACAGCTGTAAAGGTATCGGTCTGATGGTTGGGGCCGACATCGAGCCGGGCAGCCCCGAGCTTGCCACACCTCCACCTCCGTGCTCCTATTGATCTCTACATCACACACTTCCGGAAACTACAAAATATAGATAAATATTAGCCGCATCACCACCACATCATTTAAATCAAGGAAGACGTTTGACAAATTCGCATCACATCAAGCATGTTTCCCAAACGATGGTGCACGTTTCCCGTATGACGGTTGTACTTGTTAGCCGTCATTTTGAATGATGAAAATGAGATTCTTTCCAAAAATGGTAGTATGAATGACGGGTGTGACAACTTACCTCTTTTGGCAAAAAGTCCTTAACTCTTGGACAACACTTTACTCTAAAAAATTATGGGATTATCCATGTAAAACTTTGCACCCTCTTTGCCTATAAATATTCCACCACCTCCATTCATCTTTCTTTTGTTCATCCATGCAAAATCTCCAACACATTCATTTCATCAAAAAAGGGAGCAAGTAGGATTTGAATAGTGAGTTATGGAGAGGATATTAAAAGGATCAAGAGGATCAAGCTCTCTCTCATCCATTACCCCTTTCTCCACTCTTCATCAATGCTGCGAATTGATCGGAATTGCGATGAACAATCAAACACCAAAAACAGAATAACAAAAATACAATGACAACGATATACGTGGTTCAATCGTAAAGATCTACATCCACGGGAAAAGCACTCAATCGTTATTACTCATTCACGCACAAGAATTACAGAAACGAATCAGAAATTCCAAACAATGATGCACTCCAGAAATCTATCGGCTCAATCGCGAGAGCTCTCTCAACTACAATGATTTCCTTACACAGACAAATGCATCACTCTTCTTAAGCTAATAACAGCAAAGATTAGCTTATATTTCTTAGCTAAGAGAGTTTATATTTGGTGTAACTGAATGAGCTGAAGCTTAAGCTCATAACCCCCAAATTGCCAATTGTTCAACCTAATTTCAAACCCTTTCTGTAATTTGCACATTAGTCCCTCAGCTTTCTCATTTGTGAAATATGCCCCACACTTCTACAAATCTCCACCTTGGGACATTAGTGAGCAATGTAGACTGTCTTCTCCAAATTCCCATCTCTCTTTCTATTTCACCAAACCAAACAGATAATGCCTTAGTTTGGATGCTGGTAAAGTCTTAGTCAGCATATCAGTTGCGTTGTCCTCGGTCCCCACCTTTGAAACCTTCACAGACCCTTTATCAATCTCATCCCTGATACAATGCAGCTTGACATCTATATGCTTGCTACGCTCATGGAATGTCTGATGCTTAGCAAGGCATATCGCACTATTTGAGTCACGTAGTACTGTGTCACTGTATCCTTCTTAACCCCAAAGTTTGTTAACATCCCCTTCAACCAAAAACTTTCCTTGATTGCTTCTGTGAGAGAAATGCACTCCGCTTCGGTTGTAGATAATGCAATAACCGATTGCAAACTTGACTTCTAACTAACCGTTGCTCCATATAAGCAAAATACATAATCAGATTGAGACTTCCTAGTATCAATGCTCTCGGAAAAATCAGAATCGCAAAACCCCATCAATGCTCCACCTTCATCTTTGTGATTCCCAACAAACAATATTCCATAACCTTGAGTGCCCACAAGATATCTGAGCATCCACTTTAGAGCATGCTAATGCTCTATTCTCGGGTCTGCCATAAATCTGCTTGCCACACTAATTGCATGACTTATATCTGGCCTTGTACACACCATCGTGTACATAATGCTTCCTATAATGCTAGCATATGGGACCTTGTCCATTTCCTTCCTTTGCTCACCATCTTTATGACATTGTTCAGCACTTAGCTTGTGCTGCTGTCCCAATGGTAAAAAACTGACCTGCTGCTATCCATTTGAAACCTTTTAAGAACCTTTCCAATGTAATCCTTAGGTGTGAGCCAAATTTTCTTTCCATTCCTGTCTCTTACAATGTCCATACCCAGAATCAGCTTTTGCATCTCCCAAATCTTTCATATCAAATTTTGATCTTAGTCCAACCTTAATTTGCTCCACCTCTTCCTGATGCTCAGCTGAAATAAGCATGTCATCTACATAAAGGATGAGAATGAATGCTACTGCCTTTCCATCTCCCTATATATATATATATATATATATATATATATATATATATATATATATATATATATATGGGGTGCATTATAATGATAACCCCAATTTCCGTAATAACCCTATAACCAAATCTGGACCACACATTTTTAAAATCACGCGGTTGATATTCAAACTTAGATTTACTTCATAAAAAAAAGCGCGGGGGTAAATATGTCATTTCGCTCATGATAAAATTTACGTATCCAAATTTCGCTCATTTAATTTCTGAATTTCGCTCTTTTTATCATTTTATCAGTCAGTCAAAATTATCATTTTATCAACATCATTCTATCCGGGAAAACTATCATTCTATGCAATAAACCTAACATATATCATTTTATCATTTTATCAGTTAGTCAAAAGTATCATTTTATCAACTCAGAGTATCATTCTATCAGGCAAAATTATCATTTTATCAGTTTTATGACATTTTGTCACGTTAAAGTATCATTTTATCAGCTTATATGCAATTTCTTCAGCTAAACTATCATTTTTATAAGGTTACTGTCATTTTATCCGCTTAGATTATCATTTTATCAGGTAAAAGTATCATTTTATTAAACAAAAATGACATTTTATACACCAAAAATACCATCATTCTATCGGCTGAAAGTATCATTCTACCCGACAAAACTATCATTCTATCGGCTGAAAGTATCATTCTATCCGGCAAAACTATCATTTTATGTAGTAAACCTAACATTTATAAGCTAAAAGTATCATTTTATCAACTCAGAGTATCATTCTATCCGGAAAAACTATCATTTTTATAAGGTTTCTGTAATTTTATCCGCTTAGATTATCATTTTATCAGGTAAAAGTATAATTTTATTAAACAAAAATGTCATTTTATACACCAAAAATACCTATCATTCTATCGGCTGAAAGTATCATTCTACCCGGCAAAACTATCATTCTATCGGCTGAAAGTATCATTCTATCCTGCAAAACTATCATTTTATGCAGTAAACCTAACATTTATAAGCTAAAAGTATCATTTTATCAACTCAGAGTATCATTCTATCCGGCAAAACTATCATTCTATGCAATAAACCTATCATTTTATCATTTTATCATTTTATCAGTCAGTCAAAAGTATCATTCATTCTATCCGGCAAAACTATCATTCTATGCAATAAACCTATCATTTTATCAGTCGGTCAAAAGTATCATTTTATCAACTCAGAGTATCATTCTATCCGGCAAAACTATCATTCTATGCAATAAACCTATCATTTTATCATTTTATCATTTTATCCGTTAGTCAAAAGTATCATTTTATCAACTCAGAGTATCATTCTATCCGACAAAACTATCATTCTATGCAATAAACCTATCATTTTATCATTTTATCAGTCAGTTAAAAGTATCATTTTATCAACTCATAGTATCATTCTATCCGGCAAAACTATCATTCTATGCAATAAACCTATCATTTTATCATTTTACGTGATATTTGGCGAAATTCAGAAATTAAATAAGGGAAATTACAGTTTTACCCCGCGCTTTTTTTTATGAAGTAAATCTAAGTTTGAATCTCAAAACTATCATTCTATGCAATAAACCTATCATTTTATCATTTTACGTGATATTTGGCAAAATTCAGAAATTAAATGAGAGAAATTAAAGTTTTACCCCCGCGCTTTTTTTTATGAAGTAAATCTAAGTTTGAATCTCAACCGCATGATTAGAAATATGTGTGGTCCAGATTTGGTTATAGGGTTATTACGATATTTAGGGGTTATCATCTGATCACGACTCTATATATATATATATAGTTTATGAGTACTGTTAGGTTGACAATTATCTTAAATTGATAACTAATAACTATGTCAACAACCTATGTTACAGATGACAATTATTTTGTTGAGCTATTTGTTTATTCCAATTACTTGATTTTTTTCTCTTTGATCTCTATTCACACATATTTCTTTATTTGTATATCTTATTCTAACTAACTCATACTCTTTTATCATTATTCACATCTCTTCTTTGTCATTTATTTTATTTATTACTCCACTTATATCATAAATTAAAATTGTGTAAAATCGTTTGTCGAATTTGAAATGTTCATTTATTAGGGAGGAGTAACTTCTTCATTTCAAGTGGGACAAGATACATACATTTATATTTTTGTAAATCTTTATATTTTTTTGAATTCTTATTTTTTATATTTTCATTAGAATTTGTATTCATTATTTGAAAATGTTGGGTCCCAATGTATATAGCACGAGTGTTACACTGCTAACAAAAATAATTGAAACCATCAATAACAAACAATCACATCACAAAAATAAGCTTAGATATAAAAATAGTTAGCACAACCTCAAATTGACCAGCTAATCGAATAATGCTATATCCAAAGACACAGCAAAACAAAAATCGAATATAACAATATCAATGCTAGTTTAATATTATCAAATACTACTAGTACAATATTTCCTTAGATTTGAGGAAAAAATATTAGAAAATCGGAAAAGTTGAAAAATCTAAAGAGGAAATAAAGATAGAAAATATTAGGGAAGAGGGAATCAACGAAGAAAATGAGGTCTCAAAGAACCAAATTACAGATCACACATTCGGCTTGTATCACTGATCATATTATCCGTTTACCTTAATTTGATTGCTTCCAACTTTAAACAGCAATTCCAAATTATTCGAAACAAAGTTAACATGGAAACAAACCAGGACGGGTTTAATTCTCCCCCAAATCCAGATTTTGCTAATGCTGATCAGCCCTCCGTTTCCTGTTGCAACTTCTTACTCGATCGCACTGGTGAAGTCGTTATTACTCATACTTCAGATGGATTGTCATGGCGACTGGTTGATTCATTGAATGATGTCAGTAATTTCTCTCTTTCTTTTTTCGCAATTCTTCAAAAAAAAAAATACTCCATCTCATGAAATCTTGACTTTAACTGGAAAGATCTCTGCAATTATTGCGATTATGTTTTGTCTCAGTAGATTAATCATAATTCTTCTTATCTGATTGAAGTTTTGATGTTTGCACATATGATTTCTGACTACATTCTTCATTTTCAACTTATGGATGTTCATATTACCCGCTTGTTGATCCAAAAATCATTTGAGATTAGTTATTTGTTTTATAGGTTAGTCTGCCATCACGGATATTTCTCTTTCTGCTTGCTGCTCGAAGTAGCATGTAAACCTGTATTGGAAAAGGAAAAAGGATAAGGATTTAACAATTAGCTCATCTATTTCTTAGTATATATGGTTAACTGTGAGTTCAGTGAGGAGGAGTTTATAGTAATTAAGAAAATACTAGCTTTTTAGTTCAGTTGCAAATTACATTGGGGAGGTTCCATGCTCATGTGCTGCAGTTGGTCATCAAATTTTGTTTAGTAGTGATAAAATAGAGTAGTATTTTGCATTAAAGACATAGGAAATGAAGGTCTTGCACTCAGAGAGACATTTTAGCATCAAATACTTTCCATTATTGTAAAGTAAGTTGATGTCGGAGTAGTGAAGAAGCATGCGCATGATATTAGGACATGAGAGAGATTAATCAACTGAAACTCCACTTTACAGATGCTTGACGGAAACCATAGCATTTCAAGTACATACGGATTGACATCATTTAGTGATTTGTGATATGAAACTGACTTTTAAATTGTCTTCTGTATAGTCTCCCTAACACTTTCCTGTTTATTTGCTCTTTGTATATCGTGAATTGTCCCATGGGGAAGTAAGGCTATGTGAATTGCATGTTGTTTTTGTGGGATCAGCATAAGATGCTTTATTTGTATTACTACAGGAAGGGGATAATTTTTCTTGTCTGGGATTCAAACTTGTTTCGAATACAGAAATGGAGGTTAATATCGCCGATGTTTTTGCTGTTAACTTCATTGGTTGGGGTCTGGTCCATGAATCTGCTCTTGCCAGCTTGGAAGTATCCCTTTCAGATCATTCTTCTGAGGTGAAACATGTTATCCACTACTAAGCCTGGTATACACATGAATTTTTGATACAGTTTATACACTCATGTATTGTGTTTTATCTTCACTTCAACAGATGTACAGGTTTACTATCTATGTTGTTCACAAATCAAAGACCCAATCATCTGTTTGGACGCCATTAGTGTACACTTTTGGTCATAAAGATTTGGAGATTTGTATGTCTTGGGTAAACCAGATTAATTCTCATCTGAACATGGAAGTTAAGCGACCTAAGAATCTTCTGGTATGTGACAATATTGTTTGCTTACTTTTAGTTTTGGTGGTTTAGTTTCTTCTTCTTTACTCTTTAGCACTGTCAGTTATTTCGGAAGCTCAAAATGGTTAATCTAGATCAATTATGTCCTTTTCCTTTTTCTCGTAGGCTTAACTCCTTAAGTGATTAGGTTTTGGTTCATCCGAGGAGTGGGAAAGGACATGGATGCAAAATATGGGAAACAGTGGCTCCCTTATTTTCTCAGGCCAAAGTTAAAACTAAGGTAAGTTTATGTTTTAGTTATCCTCTTAGTGTTCAAAAGAATAAGTAATCTGTTGAGTTTTTCATACTTAAAGTACTTCTGATCATGGTTGTTTTTTGCATTAACTTGTTTGGCATGGTAGATATATTGTATAACGTACAATTATTACCTTGGACCTGATTGTAGGTTTGATCTTATCAATGTTATGGTTTGCAACTTGCAAGGCTTCATTATTTGGTTTTTGCACTAGGATTAATTCTTTAATAGTCCAATTACAGGTAGTGAATTAGTGATTGATTAATCTTCAAGACCGTTGACCTTGGGCATCATGTAGTAGCTTTCATAGGCCAAATGTCCAATTTAGTAAAATAGTTCAAATAGTGTTCTCATGATCTCTATTTCTTGTACAGGTAATAGTGACAGAGAGGGCCGGACATGCAAGAGATATGCTATCCTCAATTACGAATAGGGAGCTGAATTTGTACGATGGTGTTGTAGCTGTTGTAAGTAGTTGTATCCTTCTAATTCCATGTGTCTATTTTCCAATATTTATGGAATATGGGTTGTTCTGTCAGAAAACATGGATGTTAAGTAGAGTTACTCAGTTACATATATGTTTCATGCTTAGTTACCGTTTCTCGCATCCAAACATGATTATCATGTACTTAAATTGAATAGTCATGTTCACTAATTTATTGTGCTGTATCAACCAAATTGTTTAATTAATTTCTGTAACAATTTAATTTATATTGAAAATACAGCAAATAGTGGAAGAAGTTTAGGGTTTAGGGTTGGCTATATTGATGCTTCTTTCATGTTTGATAAGAGAGAGGAAAACAAACCCTAGGGGGGATGGGAGAGAGGGGAAAGATGAAATTAGGAATCGTAATCGTAAAAAAAAACTTAAAAATAAACCTTTTGGCGGGTAATTTGTAGAGAGGTAGAGAGAGGAGCTTTGAGCGGTGAGTAAATCAAAATCAAATCGTATGTAAGTAAGAATAGGGGTAATAAATTTTGAAACTTGAAAGAGATGTATGCTGAAAAACACTTTGCTATTTTTTTCTACACAAGAAAAACCTTGTTTTGGACAATATTTGTATCAGGGATGAATTGACCATTGCAATAAGAATCTCTTTGTTGGATTACCTTCTTAAAAAAGTATTTCCATTTTGAGTAATGTGGTGGAAAGAAGGTCATCCCTTGCTATATTTGATCTTAACTTTTCTCACTTAGCTTTTCTGCTGTATGTCATCAGTGTTTTATTGCTCTGATGTCGTGATTATATGTATTGCTTACATTGCCAACTTCATTTGCATTCCCTGTTACTCCCTCCGTTTTTTAAAAATAGGGAGGTTTGAAACGGCACGGGTTTTAATGCACAATTTGGTAAAGTAAGAGAGGGGGAGAAAAATTGGTAAAGTAAGAGAGAGGGAGAGAAAAATTGGTAAAGTAAGAGAGAGGGAGAGAAAAAAGTAATGGAATTAATGTTAGTGGATCATGGGGTCCACTTTAAGTTGTTAATTGTAGTGGTATAAGTGGTAAATAAATTGATGTATATGGGTGTAAAGATTTCCTAAAATAGAAAGTTTGAAAGTTGCTATTTTTAAAGAACGGACTAAAATGGAAAGAGTGGCTATTTTTAAAAAACGGAGGGAGTATGAAGTTTCTGTTTCTAGGTGAATAAGGATTGAGGAACGGATCACATTCTAATAAAAGTTTCACAACATAAGTAATCCACCTTAGCATTTTTTTCTTATTTCATTCTTTTTATCCTGGTCTTCTGCCATGATTCATTTGTGAAGCATTGGAACAATTTTGATCTAGCTTCATTATTTTCAGTTGTCTCATCAGTTAGAAACTGATGAAGCTTATCTTTGATATATTTTGTTATGAATTACGTACAGGTAAGTTCTCTTTTAATACAGCATGGTTGCTTGAGCAATTTATTCAACACCTGTTGGGTTTCCTTACTGAGTTTGCACTATGATAATATACATACATGCTGTTATTAGGATTTGTATTTCTTAGATTAATATTTGGCTTTATCTTTTTTCTCATATACTGCTTACTTTTCCAATGGTACTAGGGTGGTGATGGGTTTTTCAACGAGATCCTTAATGGCGTTCTCTTGTCAAGGCATAAAGCTCCATATCCACCAACTCCTTCAGATATAACGCCCCCGGCTGCGAGTGAATGCAATGTTTCAAATCATAATGTTAACAGAACACTCTCAGAGCACTGTGATCATAATGAAGATGGATCTCCCCTTCTGAGGGGCTCTGAGAACATTGGGCTTGAATCCTCTAATTTTGGTATGTTATCATGTCCAGTGAAATTACTTTTTCAAAAGACACTTGCTATGAGTTTATTTCTTGATTTATAGACCTGGGAAATTTTTGGTGAAAGCCATTAAAGTATACTTGAAGTTATCAATTTCCTCCACTGATTCATAGCAGGTGTATCTATTTCCGTGATGTTCCTCTGTCAATTCTTCTCTTTTCATTTATGCAGGAAAAGATTCAGAGTCACCGTTTCCAAATGAAATGTTCAGATTTGGGCTTATCCCTGCTGGATCTACTGATGCCATTGTTATTTGGTATATTCAGTTTTATATTCTGTCACATGATGCCTTTTCTCTGAGGCACATGGAAATTGGTTTTATCGTCTCTCAAAGGAACCTGTGCTAGAGCCTTGAGCTATCTATATCACCCAGCCCTATTCATCTGTAACGATAATTGAAATGCTTTTACGATAAAAGCTTATATTTTTTTGGACTTTAGTTTAAAGAACCGTTATATTTTTTAATGTGATTATGGCTTTGTATAGCTATGTATTTGATTCTCAAGCATTTGCATTTTGTAGAATTAGTTCATACTGTAAATAGTTACTATGATATTAGCCATAAGAAAGAAATCGATCGTGGGTCTAGATGAGTGCTATTGATTTTTGTTTAGTAAGTTAAAATTCTTTATTAACTTGCAACTGGTGACTAGAGTTTTATTGAAATCTAAAATGCCTAATATGTGTAATGTAACCTAAGATTTTTAGCTTTACTCTTGGAAAATCTTTTATCTCAAAACATAGATGGTAGTACGAGTTATCTCAGGGATAACAGGCATGGTGGTATTTTATGGTCTCTGAATCTATATGCTCTAGCAGCTTGCAGCAGAGACATAACCACAAAAATATAAGCTAAAACATATGTACATTATGCCTCCTTGATACCAGTAATAGTAAACAAACATTGATGCAACTCATATAGTACCAATTTTTGGTGTGGGCTCCTTCATCACATTATATCTTCTGTTCTTGCCTTTTACTATATTATGAAGAGAGGCTAGTTATATTTAAAGCCCTCTTGGCCTTCTAACAAAAGCCGTGTCTTGATTTTTAGAACCTATTTTACTTTAGATATATTGAAGTGACACGCATACTGTTATAATACCACATTGAAGAAGAAATATAAACCTTGTCATAAATTGTGATGAGGCAATATGGTTAGTGACATTATGATTTAAAAATGATTAGAAAAATGTCTTTTGATTATTCTTCAGTTACGAGATTGTCACTTTTCTTCTTTCCACACTTGAAATATATGTGCCTGATAAAACTGGAGCTTCATATTAGTTGATCCATTAGTGAGGGAAGAAACTGCTTTCAACCATCTGGATAGAACTTTTGATGTTTGATTTTCTTATTGCAGTACCACTGGGGCTCGAGATGCTGTAACATCAGCATTGCACATCATCCTCGGGAAAAAGGTGCACCTTGATATAGCTCAAGTTGTAAGATGGAAGGAAACAAATTCAGCAAATGAAGAACCATGTGTACGCTATGCTGCTTCTTTTGCTGGGTATTCTTTTGTCTACAATCAATAATTTCATTATAATACTTATTGTTGGGTTTGACAACCTTCCCATAAATTATGTGTTCAAATTTTGATGTGTCTACATTACAATAATCAGATATAGACTTTTGACCCCTTTTATAAGAGAGACAAATATATAGCCCTACAAATTTTTTTCTTCTCATTGTTGAACTTTAGCACATGCCCTCACGATGATCTTCTTATGACTGATAAATTTAATTACTCTTATATTTAAAACTCATCTCATATGTATTCCAACTTTCCAAGATGCTAATAAACTACAGTTTGCTACTGAAACTGTAAGGTCGGATTCAGATTTAGAGATTTGATATTCCAATAGTTTGAAAATCCCTTCTTGGTATTTAGAGTGGATATGTAAGTAATGAAATTAAAACCCACTGGCTTTAAGTTCGTAGAAAACAAAGTTTGAGGGAGAATTTTGAAAATTATTTTTATTTATTGTTTAAAACTAAATAACAAATAAGAAGTGAGATCTCATGTGCTTAAAATCCAAATGATTGATTGAACTGTGTTGGGGTGATTATGTGCATGAGTTTTTGACTGAATCTGAGAGAAGAGAACTGAAGGGTGAGTTTCGAAAGACTAGATTTTATATATCCATAAAAAATAAAGCCAACTTAATGATCAAAATTTATTGATTTGTTTGTTTCCAATCAAGTTAGTGGATATATCTTTGGGTTTCAATTCACTTTTCTAAATCCACCATTTAATCATTCTATCTGAATTCAACATAAAGGTTGGTCCCCCAGTTCCATGAGGTAATGTATGATAGTTCCTCCACATCGTGCAGAAAATGTCTTCAATGGTCATGACCCTGGGCATACCTTTTTAGATGGGAAGAAGTTTGTCACATGCTTTATTGCTTAAATCTGATGATTAGTCTCAACAATTATTAGGTATGGCTTTTATGGAGATGTCATTACTGAGAGCGAGAAGTATCGCTGGATGGGACCTAAGCGATATGACTATGCTGGGACAAAGGTTTTCCTTCAACACAAGTATGGAATAAGTTACTCATTGTTAGATTGATAGCTGTAGATCTTGACATATGTAGAGATTCTGCGTTCTATATTTACTTCAGCTTTCTGCTTTAAAAATGGCAATATTTAGTACAATTTGGACTCTCTTTGAAATTGATGCATAGTAGACATGTTAATGGTTAAGAACTAGTAATAATGACAATGTCTGTCGACCATCAATTAAGAAAAGTAATATAACCCTAGGTAAAGAGAGCAGTGGGTGCATCTTGTTGCTTTATTCAATGTGTACGACGTAGCTGATGCCCACCACCATTGTGCTGCTGTAAAAAGTGCTAAATTGATAATCAACCATTTGTGTGATAGGTGACAATGTGAAAGGCATGATTGCTTCACAAGAATATGCTGGATCAAATGATGAATTCTGGTAGCCAATTAAGTGGAAATAAATAGAACTCATGACACTTCCCCTAGGAGGCTATCTAAGGGAAAGGTTTAACCACGAAAATTGATATTGCCTAGAAATAATCTCCTTGTTGCTATTATGATCATCGGATGATTCTTTAATATATGACTGTTGATCATTACTCTGTTTTATATCTGTCCTTTTGTTCTTTTTCTGTATTTCTGAAGGTCATATGAGGCAGAAGTTAGTTATCTTGAAGTCGAAGCGGAAGAAACTAGCTCGAGTCCTGAAGCAGATCCTGAAGTCCATAGCAGAAGGTTTTGGTGTCTTCCCAAAAAGCCTGATCGAATGACTTGTCATGTTAACTGTGCCATATGCAATTCAAAATCCAATCACACAAATACTGGTTCCCTCAGCCTAGCCCAGGACTTTAAAGGAATGAAATGGTCAAGTTCCAAAGGACGTTATCTGAGTGTTGGTGCTGCTGTGATATCTTGCCGGAATGAAAAGGCTCCTGATGGCCTAGTAGCTGATGCTCATCTTTCTGATGGATTCCTGCATCTGATATTGATAAAAGAATGCCCTCACCCTTATTATTTGTGGTAATTTCTTAATTCAGCCTCTCTCTCTCTCTCTCTTAGAAACGTACACATTGCATGCGTGCATGCACAAGTTACATGTTAGCCTGACCAAAATGTTTCAACTTCATCTTGCGTGGTTGTTTGTGAAAATACCAAGTGGAGGGAAACAGAGTTAACCTGTTGTTGCAAGTTTATATCGCGTCACCTTTCAAGGTGAAGGTGCATAGAGTTTGTTGTCAAATTAAGGAAAATGCTTCTTTGCAGCATAATAACATCCAGTCTCGAGGTCCTTTCTACTGATAGGCACATGCTCGACAACACATTCTTCATGGCAATATGACAGCTCGAACCTAGATAGCATTATGTCATCGATCTTGTCAAACTAGGGTTATGCTGGAGCTGCTTGGAAACCTTCACATACTACTGCCACCAGCTTAAGTATAATTTACACAGAAAACAGTTAGGACAAAGAGTACATAACTTGGCTACAATTCTTAACCTGCTTCCTGAACTAAAACCATGTACAGTTCAGCATCATTTTCATACCATTGGGCTCCATAAATTTGCTTTCACGGGTTTCTTTCTAGAAGCTTCCCACTTGACACACCCAAATGCTACCAATTCAGTTGGTCCTTGTCTTCAAGAAGAGAAAATCTGTTTAATTCACTTCTGCACTTGATTTTATTCTTTGTTTCCAGTTATTCATGATTTCCGTTGTGGCAATTGGATTATGAGTTTCAACATTATATATGGTTTCAAACGCAGGCATCTTATTCAGCTTGCTAGGAAAGGCGGGGAACCCCTGGGCTATAAATTTGTCGAACACCATAAAGTATGTTTCTTCAACTTGCTTGTGTAGTTGTTTTCCTGTGTAGTCTCGCTGACTTTTCTCCATGCCTGGGGGAAGACTCCAGCTTTCACATTCAAATCTTTGGGGAAGGAGGGAGTTTGGAATGTGGATGGAGAGCCTTTTCTTGCACAACAGCTATCTGTTCAAGTATTTCGAGGCCTTGTTAGCTTGTTTGCAACTGGTCCCCAGGAATAAAATACCCACATATCTGCAGCTTGCGATATTTTTCTAACATTGTAGAACAATGCAAAACAGTCACATATTATCTCTCATCTGGAGATAGTTCCGAGGGACAGATTCAGCTCATTCAAGAGGTCGGCGAGCACTCGATCAGAACTGAAACTTGATGCAGTGGCTGCCACCGTTCTTCAAGGACACCCTGTAAGTACTCAACATATGTAACTTGGGTGAAAATATTTAAGAAATGGATTCCTGTAAATGCTACTCCTGTTGATTTTCTTATCTCTTTTAGTCGTTCTCGAAAGGAGGTCGAATTTGTGTGCTGAATTTAACTTCATTCCAGAATATATATTACTTCATTCTAGTAGGTTTTCACTTCGTTCCAATAGGATTATTACTTCATTCCAGTACGTACATGCGACTTCGCTATCGCATACCGTTCTCTCTCTCTTCAATGTCTATCACCGCCTCCACGGCTCTGATAACAATATGTAATAATAGCCTTGACTCATGCTAATTTTGCAATCAAACGTCACCCACAAGTGTACGGGATCAGCGGCGGATGTAGGTGCCGGCCCTATGACCCCGTAAAATACCCTCCAGCAGCCTCCAACCCCACGACATCCAAATCTCTGCCCCGTCGCCTACTCTCCGCTACTGGTTCTTCTAATTTTCGCCGCTTATTTCTAAGATGTAAAAACTTCGCTCCAGCTTACTATTTGATTTATTTAATTTAATTTGGTGGGTGTGGGTTAAGAAATGGGCCTTTTTACATGACTTAAAATACTTTTTATTTTACGATCCATGGATGTACCCTATTTTTAAAAATATTTCAGCATTTATTCCTTTATTTCAATTCCGAACTAAGTTATTGCAATTACGAAAAATCAAATTTTAACAATTATTATTATTATTATTATTATTATTTTCTCAAATATTAAAATTCATGAATTCGTTATTCTATTTGTCCTAATTTAAATAGATATGGTAATTGTCTTTGTTTTTTTTAATTATAGATATAAGTGATTTATTTTTAAAAAATTAATGTATGGATTGTGTTATTTCACTTTTAAGTTAATGGAAAAAAATCCAAAAAACTTGAGTTACTAGTTCTTTTAATGTTGAATAAGAATCACAATAATTGGAAAATCATGTGGTATTTGATAACAATCCGACGACATTCAAATTAATGAAAGAGAAATTATCCCCGATTGTGAATTACAAAAGTCTATAGTTTTGATGTGAACATTTGGGATCGTATTTATAGAAAATATGTAATACGAAATAATTTTGAATCGTTTTCAGAATATGAATACTCATAGAAAGAAACTACCTCGCACAATATAAAATATTGATATTTATATTTTATATATTTTTGTTAAAAAAAAATTATTTAAATATTATATTTGTTGTCTTGTTCAATTTGACCCCACAGTTATGAATCTCTGGATCCACCATTGGTTGACTGTCCCACGTGCTTGCGGTCCAAATGGGTCGTTGGTGTAGCACGCCAATCTTTTAGCTTACTATTAAGGTCCAAAGGGGGAGAAATTACTACCACATGCCTAAAGGGGGGGCTTGCTATTAGGACGAAGATGAGGTTTTTGAGTTGGATGCCTCAATGGTGATGAATTGCTCAAGCTGGCATTGCTCGTGTCGCCCTCTGCCAGACCACCAGATTCTCCATCATCACCTGCTGATTAGAATAGGATTAAATTATATTTCTTCACATGCATTCACATTGCGTGTTCTTGTAAATTGATTGATCCTGCTCCTTCCTCGGATCGGAAACGGAGATATGAAGGATCGAGGAAAAGGAGGGCGGCGATGGCAAGGCAGAGTGATCGAGGGCGAAGGATTGGAAAACGGCTTCGGCGTAAGAGGGCGGGTCGAGAATCGAATTGAATTTGGAGGGTGAGGGTTCATCGTGGAGCGAGATAGTCGACATTTGGGCTTTGGTTGGGTGGAGAAGGCCTTCTCCTTCTTCGCATAGCCCATCATAATCGAAGAATGAGAGGAATTACGGAGGTATGAGATGGAGTTGGAGTAATGGAGTTAGAACGCAGTGGATATTCTACTTCCCGCTTTGAAGCAAAGGAAGGTGTACATGGTTGGCCTCGTACACTAATTCAAACTACTTTAGTCATCAAATAAACTTCATTTTATTTTAATTATTCATATTTAATTCAAACTCAAACTCAAACTCATATACTCCTTCCGTCCATTCCCCAAGATTTGTCCCAATTTGTTTTAAGAAATTATTTGACTTTGTAATACTATTAAAAGAAGGTGCATATTGGAATAATGGTTCCACATTAAGGAGATTGAGAATGTATTTAATGTCTATTTTTTATAAGATTCCAAGTGAGACTAATTTTATGGGACGGATGAAAATGATAAAATGATACAAACTTTGAAGGACGGAGGGAGTACTTCATAATTTTATTTCAATTTTTTTAAACTTGTGACACAGCCTTGAGGACAAGGTATTTCAACAGTACTGCAATTAATACGCATCAAGAGTTTGAAAGCTAGAAAGCTACTCCCTCCGTTTTATAACAGTGTAGACATTTCTTTTTAACACAGAGATTAAAAAAAGTGTATAATATATTAAATAAAAAGATAATAAAGTAGGAGAAAAGAAAAAAAAGAGAATAAAGTAAGAGAAAAAATGTGTTGACTTTACTAAAACGGGAAATAACTCAACTATTATGGAACGTATCAAAATGACAAAATGACTCCACTAGGAAGCAGTATAAGTTTGTCTTTAGTTATTAGAAGTCTAGAAGTCTTGGTCTATCTTTAAATGCTACGTTTATTTCTTATAAATAATTAAGTTCACATAAATTTGAGAGGAATGTAAGAGCATCCACATTAGAACGGACATCCTAATAGTCTAGGACTCTAGCACTAGGACATCCCACTGCATAATAATATCCTAACACTAGGACATCCCAAAAAAATCTCGTGCCACATCACTAGGACATTTCACTGCACAATAATATCCTAACACTAGGACATCCCAATAGCCTAGCACAATACAAATTCACAAATACGGGCTTCCTCGCCTTAGTAAAAAGACGGTAATATAGCGTATGGCCTCAAAAGAGGATTATATTTTTTCTCTTCCAATTTATATATTAAATATATTTTCTGTTCATATTATTCAAACTGATTCATATTATCTCCTTTATCTTACAAGAGCATAGCTGGGCGGTCCTTCTGAGATGAGCTCAATTATCCGAATCTCATTCTTACTATGCGTTGCGAGTACTTTGTTGTTGGCTACCTGTTGTTTGGTGAATCTATCATTACCGATAAGCTAATAAACTTTGCCCGAATTTTGGCGTCATCCTCAATAATATTGTTAGATTGAGTTACACTATTCACGACATGCTTGTCTGCCCCGTTATGACCTACTCTCTCAGGTAAGGGTCATTGTTGATGAATTACTCTTCCCCAAAAAGCCTCTCTTGGCTACATAAACATCACATTTTTGTGTCTTTTGCATGCATTGATATATTATGCGGCTGCTTATAGCAATTTCGAACATATGATACTTCTTTCAATTTATTAATGGGGGACAAATGGAGTAATTCATTATAGCTTTATTTTCCCCTCTACTCTTTGATCGATGCCTTTCGACGTATTGCTAAAGCATTTGAGCATGCAGTCGGATCAAGGATGCTATGATACACAATTAAAAACCTTCATAAAGGTAAGATCTGCATGAATGCATGATGATGCAAAAGTGTAAGCCTTGATATTTAAATCTTCATGAACCAAACACACTACATATTTAATCCGTGGATACAATCTTGCAAACCAAACACCCCCATATAGTATTATTTGTCATTCAGAAATGTATTTCGGTAAATATGAGTAGCAACGAGACAATAAAGGCATAATCGATCCCAGGATACATTCTTGCTTGGAAACTCCCTTTCCCTAAGCTTTTTAGTTTGGAGTTGTCTTTAACCTGCACGTATATAGTGAATGTTACTCCCTCCGTCCGTCATTAAATGTCCCGTTTTTATCTTTTTCATCCGTCCGCCAATAAATGTTCCATTTCACTTTTACTATATTTGGTAAATGGACCATACATTCCACTAACTCATTCCACTCACATTTTATTATAAAACCAATATATAAAAGTAGGCCCCACATTCCACTAACTTTTCTACCCATTTTACTACATTAAGTGAAACAATTCTTAAAACTTGTGCTGGTCAAATATAAGACATTTAATTATGGACGAAGGGAGTATTTGATAAAGCAAAAGTGATTAAGACGTTGGCATTTACCTCTGCTACCACAGTTTCGCCTTTGTAGACTTTGAATGATTGACATATATAACTTCCAATAACACGAAAATCACAAATTTCTCCAGTGATAGGGCTAGATAGGAAAATTTCAAGCTTTCTTTTGAGCTGGAAAGACTGAGGTTTGTGTACAGTGTAGAGAAGATTGCTTCCGTCCAGTCTTTCGCCGCTGTGGACTATCCATTCTTGGTGTGCCTACAAAAAGTCTTGTCTCATACACCATGTATATCATGATGAAGAAGGTAAGCATGTGCGGACCCAAGTATATTGGAGGAAGGACTTAAGCCCTCAATGATTTTTTCTTTTTTTTATTTACTTTTTTTCTATTAATTGTTTTTAAAATTTATTCAAATTTAGTGTAAATTATAGTGTAATTAAAAGCCCCTACAAATTATCTACATCACTCAAATATATACTTTAAAACAAAATTTAGAAATTTCAGCCCCTATTGATAAATATTCTGCGTCCGCCATTGAAGGTAAGTATATACAAATGCAAAGTTAGAAAATCAACAAGTGTGCACCTTCCTTCGCATGGTGATGATAGGCGCACCGAAACAATTGTACATGGTTCGTTTCTTGTTCAATTGCCAACACCCTCCAACGACTTGCACAAGTAGGGTTCCGGTCCCATCAAAGACACACACATGCTTGGTGGATAAACCTACGGTTTTTTTCACTACAAGGTCCACCAAGTATGGATAGCAGTATTCGTCTCCGACGATGCTCACTATAGGAACGAAGCGTCTCACCTCCGGTACAAACATTCTTGGAAGCGCTAGCTAGCTAGTTTGATGATAACAATGGAAGAGATAGATTGAACTTGCATTTTCATTGTGGTCCTTCATATACTGCCGGGGAGCTTTGTTGGTAACATCGCAATTCATATACTATTATTGAAAGTTTTGGAGTTTAATGTTTACCATTTTCTTAATATATTATTATTATTATTATTATTATTATTATTATTATTATTATTATTATTATTATTATTATTATTATTATAACCCTACAAAGTCTACGTAGAATATTGTTATTCCTTAGTACACTACCCATCTCCTTTGACTCTGACGTTCAGATATTGTTTTACTATCATATAATCCAAACCAATTCATAATTTATCTCATCACTAATTTTCAGTTGCCTTCCTAATCTTATGAGTTATGACCAATTCATAAAAATCTTGGACATTTACTTTGTACAACTACAATCGAATATTCGCCTTTCCCCGAGAAAATGATGTTATTTAAGAGCATCAACAATGGCGCCCGTCCCGGCGGAATTCTGACCGGCGTGCCGGAAGTCCGCGCGGGACGTCCCCCATTGTGCAAGGGAGGCATGGATACGGACTTCCGTTGCGGACACCGGAGTTCCGCGGCGTTCCGCGGATATCCGTCATGACGTCCGTGCGGACGTCCGCCATTGCGTTGACTCCCACGGACGTCCGCGCGGACGTCACGATTATTGCATTAAATTTTTTTATTGTGAGAAGTCCGTCGGGATGTCCTTGGGGATGTCCGCTACTGTGCAGTGGGATATCCGTATGACGTGGCATCCGCAGTGGGATGTCCGTATGACGTGGCAGGAGGTGTTTTTGGGATGTCCGCGGGGATATCCTCTGGGACATCCGCACCAATGCTAATGCTCTAAAGGGTAATGTACTGAATGTTCGTTTTTATCCCAACAAATCGATTATATCAATTTCATAATTAACCAATACCAACTCCTTGAAACTGTGAGTCCGTGACCACTGACCACTTTTATGTTTGAGGTGAGCCCTGTGAATTACATATCAGACTATTTTAATTCGCAACTCTCATTCAATCTAATTTCATTGAAACTTTTTAATAACATTATTCATTTTTTTCTCATCCATACATATACAACCCTAAATTTACATTTTTTTTACTTTGATTAGTAACCCTCAATCAACTCATCCTCAATCAAATTTTTAATAATAATTATATTTATAATGATGTTAATTACATTTAAAATACTAGTATATATAAATAATTTTATACTCCCTCCGTCCCATAAAATTATGGGCACTTTCATTTCCGTCCGTTCCATAAAAATATAAGAATTTCCATTTTTTGAAGTTATCTCAATTTATTACCGTTATACTACATCAAGTTATTTACACTTATACCACTTTAAAATACTAATAATAATAAGGGTCTCACTATCCACTAATACTACTTTAACTCCCTTATCTTTCCTCTCTCTTATTTTATCAATTTTGTCTTAATTCCCTTGCAATATCATATGTCCTTATTTTTAATGGGAGGGAGGAAATATATTAAATATATAATATAAATTACTAGACATTCATATAGTAAATTAAAACATAACCAATTACAAAAAAAAAATTAAAAATGCAGTAACACTCCCTCCATCCTATTAAATATTAAACATTTAGATTCCGGTATGAGATTTTATATAGTATTATTTTATGAGTTATTGAAGACAGAGTACAGTAAGATACAAAGGGTGTAATACAAAATAAACAAACCAAACTATAAATTAAAAATAGAATCAAAAGGATATTGTCACGCCCGCCCTCTAGGGTTAATAAAAGCGGGCGATCGCGACTTAAAGGGGTTTTAAAGAACGGGCATAGAAGGCTAGGGTTTCAATAAAAGTTTGACTAAGAATTTAAGTTTAATAAATAAACGACCAAAAGCATTTATATTAAGATAAGTAAAAAGACCAAAGGTTTGACATTAATAAAAGAGTAACGAGTTTTCAACATTTAATCAAAAAGATTCATAGTTAAGTAAAAACAAGTAAAGAAAATATCCCAGCGGAAGCATCCAAGAGAAGAGTGACGTCATGTGTGAAGACACGACGACACTCAGAGTTTCAAAACGACCATAGTTTATTATTAATTCCTGCTCAACACCACCAACCGCTCGTCGCTGCTCAACCTGCACATAGAGAAAACATATGCAGGGCTGAGTACTTTTGAAAATACTCAGTGGCTCGTGCCGAAAACATTTTAAGTAAGAGTACATATTATTATCATGCCATACGTAGGTAACCATCGGGGTTTGAGATTAAAAGACCCGAGGCACCGAAACATTTTCCATTGTTCAAAATAGCGACTGCGCAGTCATTTTTTCCCATCGTCATCAACCATATCTGCCAATACATGACAAGGAATGCGGCCGCAAACCAGGTCACTAGACCGGCCAGCCCGTACGCTAGCACACGATCTACCATAGGTGTACACTAATCCACGTAGGGTTTTCGGCCCTACGAGGACCCGAATTCGATTTATATAACAGTGGCAACAGCCACATCAGATAGGCATGTCAAAACAAATCAGGCATGATAATCACTTTAAACCACCCTTATCTCTCCACAGTCATACGTAAAAGATTTTAATAAAATAAAACCCACACATATCGTAGGGTAGAAAAGAAGCCCACCTCGACCCTTTAGATTTCAAGTTTTCGCTTTTCCTTTGATATCACGTTTAGCGCACGAATTTTCACCTTTAGATAAGGTATTCTCAATTAGTCATCAACATGGACTAAAATCATGCATGTCCTAGATCATTCCCCTTCCCAATCAACAATAGGAATCACACCATATCACACATCTTTGCATATCACATCACCTCATCACATATGTAAACTCATGTATGTCATTCAAGCATACAAATATAGTTGTTTAACCAAAGTAGAGATCTGGCAGCTCTGCGCAACCTTTTTGTAAAAATTATTTAAAAATCATCCGACCTCCGATGGGGCTAAAACTCTATGACAAGGCAGTAGACTCATCAAATAACATTCAGTTTAAATTTCATGTCAAAATACCACCTTTAAGTCGGGCAAACCAAAGGCGTAACCTACTGGTCGAGAAAACACGTTTTTGGCAGGATCGCGCAGTCAACTTTAAAAATTCACCATAAATTCATAGTTTAACCAAAAGGGTCGAAATTTACACACAATATAGAAGACATCACGAAGTTTATACAGGAAAAAGAATCGGTCAAATCGGAGTTCGTTTGGTTGGTCAAAAACACATCAGAACACACTGTTCGGAAATCACAGATTTTCGTACTGATAGCAATTCGAATTAGGGTTTATCCCTACTCATTCAAAATCAATCTTTTCAAGGTTTTGATATACAATCATGCTCAAAAGAGTCCTTAAACACATATTTTCATGAAATCGCACATCAACCACCGAGGATTCAATAAATCAACAAGCAATTGCAATCAAAACGCACTCACACGTATGACTTCACATTCCCACCGATTAAACCCTTAGATCTTCATTACCTACACTCTCTACATGCATGAGGGAGTTAAAGAAAGTCTAGATGGAGAGGATTGAAGAATATGGGTTTGAATGTACCTTTTCTTGGACGAAATAATCGGTAGGAAGCAATTAAAACCTTGGTTCTTCAACAATCTCTTGGAAAATCGATGGGATCTTGAGTTGAATGGATGAACAAGTGTGGGGGGAGATGAAAAGGGGAGGGGCGTGTGAAATGAAGTGGGCGTGAGTTTTGGGGGCTAGGTTTAGGTTTTGGGTTTGATATTTTATTTATAGAATTGGAAAAATACAATATTCCCCAATAAATTCAAGATTTGGGGAAATAATTGAAATGAAGATTTGAGAGATTTGGGGAGGGATGATTGGCGTTAATTTGAGGGAGAAATAAGGAGGATTTTCGAAAATCATGGCTAATAAATTAGCCCATGATTTTATTTGGTATTTTCACGGAGCAGAATAAAATAATACGGAGCATAAAAATTAATAAAATCCTCCCATAAAATATAGGGAATAGGCGTGTAAAAATATTCCTCCCACAAGGAATAATTTCCAAATCTTTAATAAAATAGATAAGGCAAGATTTGCTAGGATATTCCAATTAAAACATGGAAAGAAATAATTAAGGGATCAATTGAATAAATGAATAACTTCTTCTCCCACAAGCTAGGAGATTTCGAAATCTCCTTAGGAATAATAGTGGGGGCCGATTTTTATCAAGAATTAAATAGGGTAATTAGGCTTTGGATTTAATTGGATAATTATCCCAATCAAATAATTAAATCCAACAAAATAGAATTCCTCTCCTCAAAATAATAGTGGTCGAAAATTCCACAATGAAAGGGCAAGGTAATTATTTATGATACTAATTAAATCTCACTCCCCATAATAATATAATTCACCGCAATATATTTCATTCCACATCAATTAATCATAACCACGTCATAGAATCAACGAATTCGACTCGGTCAAAACAAAATTAGGTCACATAAGCAAACACATAATAATTCGCCATTTAATTTCTGCAATCAAAGCAATAAATACATTCGTCTTAGGGTTCGAAAATTAGGGTTCGAAAAGTGGGGCGTTACATCCTACCACTCTTAAAAGAAATTTCGTCCCGAAATTTGGTACTCTCATGGGAAGAGTTCTGGGTATAAACCCATCATC
Source organism: Salvia splendens (assembly GCF_004379255.2). NCBI lineage: Eukaryota > Viridiplantae > Streptophyta > Magnoliopsida > Lamiales > Lamiaceae > Salvia > Salvia splendens. Next base: position 215,180 of record NC_056051.1, on the reverse strand, counting down.
TTGTCCTCAAGCTCCCACGTGGCTTCTTCGTGCCCGTGGTTTCTCCACTGTACTTTCACGTAAGCAACTGGTTTATTTCTCACGTTTTTGACCTTACGGTCTAGAATCATTTGGGGTCTCTCCTCGTAGCTCAAGTCCGAGTTCAACGCGACTTCTTGGTAGTGAATCACGTGTTTTGGGTCAAACACGTATTTCCGCAACTGCGACACATGAAAGACGTTGTGCACGCTCCCAAGGCTTGGAGGTAGCGCCAAGTGATATGCAACAGGACCCACTCCTTCGAGGATTTCGTAAGGTCCAATAAATCGCGGTTTTAGTTTTCCCTTGACACCAAAACGCGTTATCCCTTTCGACGGGGGTACCTTGAGAAAGACCTTGTCGTCTGCTTGAAATTGTAAGTCGGTTCGTCGCGCATCCGCGTATGACTTCTGTCTGTCTTGAGCTTCTTTTATCCTCGTACGAATTTGTCGGACGATTCCAACCATTTCTTCAACTGCGTCGGTCCCGAGTACCCTTCTCTCACCGACTTCGTCCCAATAGAGCGGGGATCTACACTTTCTCCCGTACAAGGCTTCGTACGGCGCCATGTTAATCGTTGCCTGGAAACTGTTGTTGTAGGCGAATTCGATCAACGGGAGTGCGGACTCCCAACTCCCTCCTCGGTCCAACACCACGGCCCTTAACATATCCTCGAGGGTTTGGATCGTTCTTTCGGATTGCCCATCCGTCTGCGGGTGAAAAGCCGTGCTGAAGTTCAGTCGAGTGCCTAGCTCACGTTGTAGGCTGATCCAAAATCTTGACGTAAATTTCGGGTCACGGTCAGACGTGATCGTCACGGGGACTCCATGTAGTCGCACTATTTCTTTTATGTACACTTGAGCTAGCTTGTTAGATCCATAGGTTATGGGTATCGGTATGAAGTGCGCACTCTTGGTGAGTCGGTCTATAACTACCCAGATGGCAGTATTCCCTCTTTGCGTCTTTGGCAAGGCTGTCACAAAGTCCATGGCAATGTGCTCCCACTTCCACTCGGGGATTTCTAGTGGTTGCAACTTCCCATACGGTCGTTGATGTAGAGCCTTCACCTGTTGGCAGGCTAAGCAGCGCTCCATGAAGGCCGCTATATCCCTCTTCATACCATTCCACCAAAAGGACTTCTTCAAGTCTTGGTACATTTTCGTACTTCCTGGGTGGGCGGTATAAGGGGTCTCGTGAGCTTCGCTCATCACCTCGTTTTTAAGTTCTTCGTCGTCCCGTATGCACAGTCTTCCTTGGAAGGTAAGCGCGTTGTTACCTTCTTCGCTAAAGCGTCCAGATTCGCCGGTTCGCACTTCTATACGAACTTCCTCTAGTTTCGCATCCATTCGTTGCGCTTCAACGATTCTTGTCCTTAGATCAGGCTTAACAACTAAAGTGGCGATTCGCGCTTCCACCGTTTCCGGTGCTCTCACCACTTCCAAACGCATCTTACAAAACTCGCGGACCAAGCTTTCTTCCTTGGTGAGAAAAGTGGCTAGTTGGGAATGACTCTTCCGGCTCAAGGCATCTGCCACTACATTTGCCTTTCCGGGGTGGTAATTTATGCCACAATCGTAGTCCTTCACCAATTCGAGCCACCTTCGTTGTCGCATATTTAAATCCTTTTGCTCGAAGAAGTATTTCAGGCTCTTGTGGTCCGTAAAGATCTCACATCGAACTCCGTAGAGATGATGTCTCCATATCTTTAAGGCGTGTACCACTGCTGCTAACTCCAAATCGTGGGTTGGGTAGTTCAACTCGTGCGGCCTCAATTGCCGGGATGCGTAAGCAATCACCTTGTTGTTTTGCATCAACACACATCCAAGTCCCACCTTCGAAGCGTCCGTGTATACCACGTAGTTCACTCCAGGTTCCGGTACAGCTAAGATTGGTGCACTAGTTAGCTTCTCCTTCAAGAGTTGGAAACTAGCCTCGCACTCGGGAGTCCAACTGACTTTCACTCCCTTCTTGAGTTGTTGTGTCATAGGTCTCGCTATCTTGGAGAACCCTTCTATAAACCTTCGATAGTATCCCGCCAAACCTAGAAAACTCCGAATCTCGTTTGGTGTTGAAGGTGCTTTCCACTGTTGCACCGCCTCAACCTTAGCGGGATCTACTCGAATTCCTTCTTTCGACACGATGTGACCAAGGAAATTTACTTCCTTTAGCCAAAACTCGCACTTGCTGAATTTGGCGTACAACTTCTCGTTCCTCAAAGTTTCCAAGGCGATTCGTAGATGTTTCTCGTGCTCCTTCTCGTTCTTCGAGTACACAAGCACGTCATCAATGAACACCAAGACAAACTTATCCAAGTAGGGATGAAACACTCGATTCATCTAGTCCATGAATACCGCGGGTGCATTCGTCAAACCAAACGGCATCACGACAAACTCATAGTGACCATATCTCGTACGAAAAGCCGTCTTCGGTATGTCCTCTCTTCGGACTCTCAACTGATGGTACCCGGACCTCAAGTCCATCTTAGAGAACACACCGGCTCCTCGAAGTTGATCGAATAGGTCATCTATCCTTGGCAGTGGATATTTGTTCTTGAGGGTCATCTTGTTCAACTCTCTATAGTCGATGCACATCCTCATTGATCCATCCTTCTTTTTCACAAAAAGCACCGGCGCGCCCCATGGTGAAACACTGGGTCTAATAAATCCCAGGTCCATAAGCTCTTGGAGCTGTATCTTGAGTTCTTCTAACTCCTTAGGCGCCATTCTGTATGGTGCCTTAGATACAGGTGCCGACCCTGGTGCTAGATTGATTGTGAACTCCAATTGCCGATCTGGCGGTGGTCCAGGCAAAGCTTCAGGAGCGACGTCCGGAAATTCCTGCACGACGGCTACGTTTTCCATTTTCTTTTCTCCTTTCTCATCTCCTTGTAGATAGACGAGATAAGCGGGATGTCCTTACCTCACCAACGTACTAGCTTGAAGCGCGGAGATGATAGATGCTCGCCGGTTCATCAAAATTCCATAGCATAAGGTGGGTTCCTTGCCCGGGGCTTGTAGAGATATCTGTCTCTCCTTAAAACGAATCGTCGCAAAAATTCGTGGTTAACCAAACCATTCCTAGAATTACGTCGATATCCCTCATCGCCATAACTTGCAAATCGTGAGCGACTAACTTAAGTTCTCCCATGAAAATTTCTATTAACTCTTCTCTTTTTGTCTTCCAACTTCCACACGATATTTTTTTCTAATATTCATGGTATTATCACACATTTTTTTCTCGATCGTATCGCCGTCACGTGGCTCTTTCTCGTCACCTTTCATAGGTTCTTCCTCGTTGACGATATTTATTTTGTGCAATAAACTCTATGAAGGGGCTCGTACTCCCTGTACAATTTCCTCGCACGATGGTGACCGTAAATACATCTTCTCATATTCATTATTCGCTTATCGTTCAATCGATCGTTCACGCATATATGTATCTTGTCGGTTATGTCGACGCTTCTGGTTGGTGTGTCATTTTTGAGCATGTCTGACTATAGAAACTTATCCCTTGTGTATATCCGAGTCGACCACTGCATTTTCCTACCGTCTAGTATCAAGGATTCGAAATTTGACCCAACAGTCTTACTTGGATATGAACAGATTTCAAATTGTTGCAACATTTTTAAGGATGTCTTTAGTCGGGAAGGCTCCAAAATTAATAAAGTAAACAAGAACATCAATGCAATGATTGAGCTCCATTGGACTCAAAACGTCCATTCTGAGAATCAAATGGTTTAGAGGTATCAAATAAAACCCATAGAGATTTGAGAATTTACTTCTGATGAGAGCTCGAAAGAACATGAGATGGGTCATGGAAACAGGATGAAACTGCAAAAATTCTCAAATTCCATAGCCGACTGCTAGATCACAATTTGCGAAAATTCCGGACAGCAATGAATGATATCGTTCAACATATCAAGGCCAAAAAAATATTCAGTCGCGGCAGGATTTAGAAACATGGGCAAATGTCATGAAGTAGTACAAATGATGGTTCAACCACATCATGTTATTGGAAAAGATGAGATCACATCAATGGGTCCGCGGGTTTGTTAAAGACAACTCAAAGTGAATGGAACTTTTCAGAAATTTAACACGATTAACCCGTTAAGGAAGAAGGGAACAGGATGGCCTTAACTTGGTATTGCAGAAAGAAAAATCATTGAGTATGAAACAATATATGTAGTGAAACCGAGCTAAAAAGAATTTCACTTCTGCAAGAAAGAACTTGCCACATACATGATTACAAAATAAAGAGATGAACCAGTAGTTCCAAGAAGAATATTCCATCCTTTGAAGAAAATAGGACCGGAGGTGTGATTATACTGAAGGTCATAACTGCAAACGACCTTAGGAATGAAGTTCAATGACGGAAGTTCATAAGGTCAAAATATTGTCCTTACGAAAAATGAATCAAAGAAGACGATTAATCAAGATGTCCGAGGTTACGAAGGCAAGTACAAATTTTTCAAGAACTGAAAGCGAGTCATAACTCGATGAAGAGAGTACAATGGGCATTACTTGCAAATTGGGAGTCAACCAAGGTGTTTAAATAGTCAAGGGCTCACGTTTATTTAAAACGTCCCGAAAGGAATTTAGAATCCAAGTAAGTACTGTTGATTTAAATATCGTTCATTCTAGCTATGAGGGTTGTACTCCCTCGCACATTTTTCGCGAGCTTGAACGTGGTAACATCATTCTATGGAATCGTGGATTCCAAGTTGAGATTCATCGTATCGTCGAAATTAATAACATTTCTTTTGATTGTCGCATCTTCAAAGTCTTCTTGCCATGCCACATAGTTTTCGAAAAGCATTGCCGCTGTACACGTGGTCTTAAGGTGTCGTAAACGTCATCGCATTTGTGTCGCATAGCCATTTTGGCATGGTATGCAAGACTGCATAGTTTAATTAGATCTTAGGTATGATCTCGCCATTGTGAGGATACACCAAAGTTCGAAATATATATTTTTCGTTGTTTTTATCACTCAGGAAAGTGATATTGCAGTTGTCAACTTACAACTAAGTTCTAGCACGTTTAGTCTGGCCTACCTCTTAGGCACTCTATACTTTCAAGCATAGCTTGAAGCCTCGTACTTCACGTATATATGATCATTACCTAACTCAAGCTTCATATGGCTCCTACGTTTGCAACAAGGTTCAAAAGTTCCACATTCCCCTTAATAGTGGTTCTATACGATGCCTCGTACTTCATCGGTCATGAATTTTCACCACATAACGTCGTACATATATTGCACAATCAATACATTTATTCGTATAAATCATTTGGTGTTCCATAGCATAACAAACATCGTACATTAATATGTGTGAATAGCAACACTTAGTCAATCGATCATCCATGGAATCACATTTCATAAATCATGCAAGTCATGCTCATCTGTATCACAATCACAACTCGCAACTACGCGCGTATCATGCTTTGCATTTCACAGTTTCATAGTCATGAAATTTTAAACGCCTAGGCATAAAAGTTTTGTCGCTCATGGAAGCAACATGTATTTTCTCCAAGTAAAATTTGCAGTTTCGTGGACGTAATAGCAAATCTCAACATCAATTAATACAAGTTCACAATCACACTTCAATATCCAGCACAATCAACGCCATCATACCTCACGGTTAAACAAAAGCAATTGTATAATCTCATAGTGTCTCACGGTTCATATCTTCACAACATTTTCCAAGAGCCGTAGTATTTACTTATTTCCCACCAGTGTTTTTTTTTTTTTTCATAGTACAATCAAGTAATCACACGCATACTTTACGTTTCACAATTCATGAAATTTCAATCATTTAGAGTTTCATCTATCCAGACTCATAGAAGTCTAATCACATATTCGCCGATTTTCCTTATCGGGGTGTGCACAAAAATATTCAAACAATTTTTTTTTTTTTTTTTGGCATAGTCGTATCAAGCAATTTCATATCCATGTAATTTCATCATCCCACACTTCAAACAACATTTTCCAAGACGTCATATTATCTTCGATTCCCATCGAAATAATTTCATTCTCACAAGAGTAATATTCCCATCGCAATTTACAACATTTCACAGTTTCAGATCAATATAAATCAAGATACTTATTACCTCTTCTTTCGTGGTTGGGCGGGACGAGTCGTGGTGTTGAGCCTTCAATGTTTATGCCTTAGTCAAATAACACATGCATAGATTTTTGACTCAAAAAGACTCTTGGGTCCAGAGTGGAAAGAACTGAGGCTCTGATACCAAACTGTCACGCCCGCCCTCTAGGGTTAATAAAAGCGGGCGATCGCGACTTAAAGGGGTTTTAAAGAACGGGCATAGAAGGCTAGGGTTTCAATAAAAGTTTGACTAAGAATTTAAGTTTAATAAATAAACGACCAAAAGCATTTATATTAAGATAAGTAAAAAGACCAAAGGTTTGACATTAATAAAAGAGTAACGAGTTTTCAACATTTAATCAAAAAGATTCATAGTTAAGTAAAAACAAGTAAAGAAAATATCCCAGCGGAAGCATCCAAGAGAAGAGTGACGTCATGTGTGAAGACACGACGACACTCAGAGTTTCAAAACGACCATAGTTTATTATTAATTCCTGCTCAACACCACCAACCGCTCGTCGCTGCTCAACCTGCACATAGAGAAAACATATGCAGGGCTGAGTACTTTTGAAAATACTCAGTGGCTCGTGCCGAAAACATTTTAAGTAAGAGTACATATTATTATCATGCCATACGTAGGTAACCATCGGGGTTTGAGATTAAAAGACCCGAGGCACCGAAACATTTTCCATTGTTCAAAATAGCGACTGCGCAGTCATTTTTTCCCATCGTCATCAACCATATCTGCCAATACATGACAAGGAATGCGGCCGCAAACCAGGTCACTAGACCGGCCAGCCCGTACGCTAGCACACGATCTACCATAGGTGTACACTAATCCACGTAGGGTTTTCGGCCCTACGAGGACCCGAATTCGATTTATATAACAGTGGCAACAGCCACATCAGATAGGCATGTCAAAACAAATCAGGCATGATAATCACTTTAAACCACCCTTATCTCTCCACAGTCATACGTAAAAGATTTTAATAAAATAAAACCCACACATATCGTAGGGTAGAAAAGAAGCCCACCTCGACCCTTTAGATTTCAAGTTTTCGCTTTTCCTTTGATATCACGTTTAGCGCACGAATTTTCACCTTTAGATAAGGTATTCTCAATTAGTCATCAACATGGACTAAAATCATGCATGTCCTAGATCATTCCCCTTCCCAATCAACAATAGGAATCACACCATATCACACATCTTTGCATATCACATCACCTCGTCACATATGTAAACTCATGTATGTCATTCAAGCATACAAATATAGTTGTTTAACCAAAGTAGAGATCTGGCAGCTCTGCGCAACCTTTTTGTAAAAATTATTTAAAAATCATCCGACCTCCGATGGGGCTAAAACTCTATGACAAGGCAGTAGACTCATCAAATAACATTCAGTTTAAATTTCATGTCAAAATACCACCTTTAAGTCGGGCAAACCAAAGGCGTAACCTACTGGTCGAGAAAACACGTTTTTGGCAGGATCGCGCAGTCAACTTTAAAAATTCACCATAAATTCATAGTTTAACCAAAAGGGTCGAAATTTACACACAATATAGAAGACATCACGAAGTTTATACAGGAAAAAGAATCGGTCAAATCGGAGTTCGTTTGGTTGGTCAAAAACACATCAGAACACACTGTTCGGAAATCACAGATTTTCGTACTGATAGCAATTCGAATTAGGGTTTATCCCTACTCATTCAAAATCAATCTTTTCAAGGTTTTGATATACAATCATGCTCAAAAGAGTCCTTAAACACATATTTTCATGAAATCGCACATCAACCACCGAGGATTCAATAAATCAACAAGCAATTGCAATCAAAACGCACTCACACGTATGACTTCACATTCCCACCGATTAAACCCTTAGATCTTCATTACCTACACTCTCTACATGCATGAGGGAGTTAAAGAAAGTCTAGATGGAGAGGATTGAAGAATATGGGTTTGAATGTACCTTTTCTTGGACGAAATAATCGGTAGGAAGCAATTAAAACCTTGGTTCTTCAACAATCTCTTGGAAAATCGATGGGATCTTGAGTTGAATGGATGAACAAGTGTGGGGGGAGATGAAAAGGGGAGGGGCGTGTGAAATGAAGTGGGCGTGAGTTTTGGGGGCTAGGTTTAGGTTTTGGGTTTGATATTTTATTTATAGAATTGGAAAAATACAATATTCCCCAATAAATTCAAGATTTGGGGAAATAATTGAAATGAAGATTTGAGAGATTTGGGGAGGGATGATTGGCGTTAATTTGAGGGAGAAATAAGGAGGATTTTCGAAAATCATGGCTAATAAATTAGCCCATGATTTTATTTGGTATTTTCACGGAGCAGAATAAAATAATACGGAGCATAAAAATTAATAAAATCCTCCCATAAAATATAGGGAATAGGCGTGTAAAAATATTCCTCCCACAAGGAATAATTTCCAAATCTTTAATAAAATAGATAAGGCAAGATTTGCTAGGATATTCCAATTAAAACATGGAAAGAAATAATTAAGGGATCAATTGAATAAATGAATAACTTCTTCTCCCACAAGCTAGGAGATTTCGAAATCTCCTTAGGAATAATAGTGGGGGCCGATTTTTATCAAGAATTAAATAGGGTAATTAGGCTTTGGATTTAATTGGATAATTATCCCAATCAAATAATTAAATCCAACAAAATAGAATTCCTCTCCTCAAAATAATAGTGGTCGAAAATTCCACAATGAAAGGGCAAGGTAATTATTTATGATACTAATTAAATCTCACTCCCCATAATAATATAATTCACCGCAATATATTTCATTCCACATCAATTAATCATAACCACGTCATAGAATCAACGAATTCGACTCGGTCAAAACAAAATTAGGTCACATAAGCAAACACATAATAATTCGCCATTTAATTTCTGCAATCAAAGCAATAAATACATTCGTCTTAGGGTTCGAAAATTAGGGTTCGAAAAGTGGGGCGTTACAGATATATACTGAAATACTATAACAATAAAATCCTAATTATAAAGAGAAAAGAAAAATTAAAAACATTAAAAGAAAATTAAAAACTACTATTTAAATAACTTATCAATTGCAGCACGTCATGTGTCCTGCTTCTCACTTTTTTCTTTGAAAGTGGCCAGGGTGCCTCCCAAAATGAGGAATAAAAAATAGTTTTACATTTATGTATTACTCCCCCAATCTCATAAAGTTTGTCACATTTTTCTATTTATGTTCGTCTTACAAAATTTATATTTTATTTTTTTTTTACCATTTTTATAGTAGACCTCATGTTCCACTAGCTCATTTCCGCTCACGTTTTATTATATAACTAATGGAGTATATAAAAGTATGACTCTTATTCCACTAATTTTTTTCAACTGATCGCTTTCTATTATGTTTCTTAATACACGTATCCAGCCAAAATGTGACAAAATTTATGGGACGAGGGAGTAATTTTATAAATTTGATCTTTTGAGTTGGCTTACAGCTGCGAATGGATTCATTATCTTTGCATGTGAGGGCAATGAGGCCACTTTCTTGATTCAAAGCTTCACCATTTAGGCTCCATTTGTTACACGGAGTTGAAATTGAATTGAGATTTAAATTCTGTGGAATTGAAATGGAATGATTCTCTAATTCAATTCCAAATCCTATGTTTGGTAAAATTAAGTAATTGATGTGAAATTGAATTTGCAGAATTTGCACAGACACTATACACAAAATACACACTCACAAACACTTTATACAAAATACACATGCTATACACTCAGACACGAAAAATACTCACTTCACACATTGCACACACTATACACAAAATACACACACGACAAACACAGTATACACATTACATACACTGCACACACCATACACAAAATACATACACACTGCACACAATATACACACACTACACACATTATACACAAATTACACACACTGCACACAATATACACACACTATTAAAAAAACACTCCACACATTATACACACTACACATGATATACACAAAATAAACACTACATACACTACACACACGACAAACACAATATACACATTACATACACTGCACACACTGTACACAAAATACATACACTATACACACACTGCACACAATATACACATACTACACACATTATACACAAATTACTCACACTGCACACAATATACACACATTATACACAAAATACACATTGTACACACACTATTAAAATAAAACACTCCACACATTGTACACAACTGGGGTGGGGCGTGAAACCGAGAGAGATATGACATAATGGCGAGAAGAAGAAAAGTAGACGAAGGAGAAAAATAAAAGCAGCGGAAAATGGTAGGCGGTTGACCGAGAGAACTATTGGAGGCGGCGGCTGGCCGAGGTTGGTGAAATTGGTGAAGCAAGCGGCGGAAAATAATTATAGTACTCTTGTTAATATTAACTGAAAACATTAGTTTGTTAAAAAGTTATTATAATAAATGCTTATAATTTATATTTTTAAAGGTATATTTGATTATGCTTTCATCAATCTTTTTTATATACGTATATAATTTATTATTTTATAAAATATTATTATTATTATTATTTTTTATTTTAATTATAATAAACCAACCAAACCAAACCAATCAATAATTATTATTCCTTCCGGGTTATGCCAAAGTAGTTGAGTCATTATAATAAATACTGACTATAATTTCAACTTTAAGGGTTTTTTATTTTATTGATTGGAAAATTAAATTTATTGTGGTATAATTAAATTGTTGTAATGAATATTTGTTGATATAATTAATATAATAATTAAATTATTATTCATATTTATAATACATTTCCATTTTTTTGCCGATTTGGGAAAGGTAGAGAAAGAGAGATACGGAGGCGCCATTTTGTGTATTGTGTAGGGTTTGATGAAATATTATTTACAGTATATTATTTGGGATGTTATTTGGGCTATTATTGTATTCAGATTTATTTCTATGCCCATAATATTTACTTTAGCTATTCAATATTTAGTGTATTTAGATTTAATTTTATGCCCAAAGTATTTTATAATTAGGCAGTATCTATATATTACGTTGTAGTAGTAAATATTTGTTTTGTATACAAGTGCAAGTTTACATCCATGTCCACACTTCATTAACTATTAATTAATTTTGAATTCTTCTTTTTATCTCTATGTTGTTGTTATTAGTTTTTTATTATTGTATTTTTCTTAAACATGAGATTTTATGATTCAGACTTTAATTAATAGTATAAAATTTTATAATTGATACTATCATTTTAAATCAAATAGAGTTTTAATTTGGTGTTGGACTCTATTATTATGTTTTAGAAGTTTTGTCCTAATTGAGACTTCTAATTTATTGGACTATGTAATAGTACATATTTGAAAATTAATTTTTATAAATTTAGAATATTGAATTTTTATAAAATAAATATAAATTTTATATTTATATTTAATATTCACGTTATATATTAATGATTATATTTATATTTAAATTACTAAAGGTAGTTTAGAATTGAGTTGACTTTGATTTATTCTATAACATAGTATATTGTTATTCAAGATATATACCCATATTTTAAAATTTTAGGCTACTCAAAATATTGGAATATGTGTATGCATATACTATTATCTATTGAACTTAAATAATGCTTAAGCGAGTATATTAATTGTGAAAATTTTCCTGTATTTTAGTATTTGCTTGCTCATGTTGGCCTATTTTAAAAAGGCATGTTTTTAGTCATGGGCAAATGTATATTGTATTTTCAAGAGACAAAATTATATATTCTATAGTAATGATGTTGATGTTACATTTGATTCTATTATTATGTTGTTTACTAAAACGTTTTCTATAAATAAAGTGTATTTGAATTTTTCTATTTAATTTAAAGTACTTTAATCTATTTTTCAAATTAATTATTGATTTATTACATCAATATGTCGTTGATGCTTATACTATGGTTGTGACTGGCTGTCTACTGTTTGTTAGAACCCAGCAGAAAAAATTACGTGCTAAAATGTATAGTGGTTTGGCGGAGGCTGTACTGCGAGGTTAGACAGATGGTTCGATGCATGGTAAACGAATCATTCTGACTTCCAGTTTTGTTGGTGGTGCAAGATATATGATCCAGAATTACCAAGATGCGATGGCTATTTGTAGATGGATTGGTTATCCAAATTTGTTTATTACATTTACATGTAATCCGAAGTGGCCAGAGATTGTTACTCCCTCCGTTTTTTAAAAATAGCAACTATATCCATTTTGGGTCATTCCGTAAAAATAGAAACTTTAGAATCTTTCTATTTTAAGACATGGGCCCCACAATCCGCTAACTCTACTTTCACTACTTTTTCTTTTTCTCTCTCTTACTTTACTCATTTTTCTTTTCTTCTCTCTTACTTTACCAATTTTTGTCACTTACTTTACCAATTGTACATTAAAATCCGCGGCGTTTCAAATGTTTCTATTTTGTGAATACGGATGGAGTAGATTTCTCGGCGTTAAGGGACTAAAATCAGATGATTGTCCAGATATTGTGTGTAGGATTTTCAAATTATCTGATTTTACTTTTTGGTCTTTACTTACACATATTTTTATATTTTTCATTTTATTATGTATTTATTTTTTAAAACTCTTTTGTCTCATGTATAGCATGAGTGTTAATACTAGTTTTAGAAAACCTAAACTAGTCATCTAAATCTAATTTCTTGCTCAAATTCACAATATATAATGCATGATCCAAGATATAACACTCATCAAACACTAAATTTACATTATCATAAAAATATAAACTTGCTATATAGAAAAAGTATAAACAAAAAAAGAATGTTGAGTTTGGGGCTTAAACCCTAAACCTCTACAATTTTTCAAAACACATTTACCACTAGTCTAAACATAGATTTTGTATTGAAATAAAGAAAGGTTTTACATGAAGCAACAAAAACTCAAGCATTTATCCCACGTTGAAGTCACAAAGAAACATGGAGTTAAAAACCTATCTATAAAACTACCATTTATCCCACGTTGAAGTCACAATGAAAGTTGGAGTTGAAAACCTATATATAAAAGGTTGACTCAAGCAATACAAAACTTGCTCACTTAGTGTGAAGTATTATATTCTACAAAATATAATCTTTCACTAATTCATGAATCAGTCTTTTAGTATGGATTGTGAAATTATAGGTTTTTTATTTTAATTTTTAAAATGATTTTTTATAGTTAAATTTTTTTTATCGTCCTCGGGCGTCGTCGTCCGACGCTTTGCAATGGGTGACCGACCCAGACGACCAAACTTTCGGTTGTCTTACTCGTCTGCTCGATCGATCGTCCGCCTGCAATGGGCGGACGATCACGGATGAGCCCGAAAATCGTCGATCGGGCGGACGATCGGGCATCCATTGCGGATGCTCTTAAATATCAATTCCTTAAATCTTGTGCCAAAAGAATATGTGTAAGTAAAGACCAAAAAAGAGTTTTAAAAAATAAATACAGAATAAAAAAGAGAGAAACTCCTTCCGCAATGAGACAAAAGACTGACTCAAATCATTCATTCTCATTCCGATAGAAACACTAAGCAAAGAGAGAGAGCACTTTATGTGTGAGGCATTTTCACATTAGGGTTTTCATTAGCTGAGATTGCTGTGATTATCTTTGAGTGAATGTTTGAGTGCTTGTTTTAGCTTGAGTGATTTGTATTGTAGCTCCTGGTTTGTTTCTTGAATAATATTCCGATCACTTTCCTATGTGGACGTAGGTGGTAACACCGAACCACGTACTTCGCCGTCTCATTTCTTTTTTCAGCTCGGTTGTTATTTGATTTCATCGGTCGATCTTCTAACAAGAACATTATAATTTATTTTAGGAATATATTTGAGTTTGCATAATACATAATTTTTGAGTGAAATCGTTATCAGCTTTTCTAATCTTCTAACTTATTTAGGAATATATTTGAGTTTTAATCCATATATTCCATATATAATTTCCATAATCAAGCTTTTTTCACTTGAGATCATAATTAATACTACCCATTTCACATATAATCGATTTTCTGAATGCGGGGTAAAAAGGTATAAATACAAAGTAAATGGCCATAATGTATATCATGTGCATTTAGCATTTTCCATTGTTAAGTCATATTGTGAATATTATTCCTTGCTGGTGCAGCAGTTTTCCAGATTTGCAGGTCATGTTTTGCTGGTAGGTGGTGGTTTCCTAACAGATTTCTTTATACAATTGGCAATGCCTGCGAAGTTAGCTTGAGGCAGATCACAGCCTGCATCATCTTCCAAAGCATCATATGTCAAACCCTAGAAGACACAATTCAAGGAAAGAATCAAGGAAAGAAATAAATCTATTTTAGGAGAATACCAATTAGTGATTATACCTAGAATAGATTGATATGTTTCCAAATATACTTGTATTTCTCTCCTATAAAAAGAGATCATTGTATACAACGTAAAACACACAGAAATACAGAAATAAGAGAATCATAAACTTTGTTCTGTGCAATTCACCATGCCTAGCCTTTTATCCCTTATCCCTCTCGGTTACCATCTTCAAGATGGTATCAGAGCAGGTTATTAAGGTGGGGACTCAGAGAGAGTTCATCACCGTCCCAAGGCTACCTTTTCCGACCGTCTGTCCTTAACCCTGTGAGCAAACAAAATGTCAGAAACCACCGAGAGTTCAAACACAGATCCACATAACACAAACACTTCAAACCAAACCAATTTTCCACCAGATTTCGCGGCACAATTTGCCAAATTCCTGAAATTTAAGGAATTTTCATCAGGGCAGAGCTCGAAAAACCCCTCAACCCAGCCAGAATCGCTGGGAGAAGTAACCATCAAAACAAAGCTCAACGGGAACAACTATCCCCTATGGGCCAACCTGATGAAGAGGGCTATTGGCGGTAAAGGGCTGACCTCTCACATAATAGGAGTTTCAGACCCCGAACTGCCGATAACCGACCCAAATTACCCGAGGTGGAAGCTGAGAGATCACTGCACCTTCAATTGGATTATCAACAACATCGAATCCGACCTTGTAAACGAAGTTTCTCAATACGCGACCGCTAAGGGCCTTTGGGAGGGCCTGGCAATCACGTATTGCAGCGGGAGAGATCCATTTCAGGTGTACGACCTACACAGACAATGTATGACGATCAAACAAGGAGGAATGACCTTGGAAGCATTGTGGCAAAAATTACAGGATCTGTGGATATCCATAGACGCCCGAGATCCAAGCACGATTGACCATCCTCCGTCAATCGAGAAAGATAATCAACGGACCCAAAGGATGAGGGTCTATCAGTTTCTTACCGCACTCGATGAACGGTATGAATCAGTCAAGAAGGATATCATCAACAAAGAGCCATTACCGACTCCTCGAGAGGCATACGCGATGGTGAGGCGCAATGCCGACAATGCGCGAATATTGAAACCTACCAAACAACCAGGCTTCGGAATTGGAGCGGGACTGATCGTATTCGACCGCAACAGGACCAGTCAGCCTCCACCGCCACCACCGGCGCCGTCCCGGTATCCAGCCAATCACCGCAAAAGCGACAAAGATAAAAGCAAATTGTTTTGTAGCCATTGCGGAGGAAAGAGGCATACAAAAGATACCTGCTTCCTCATTCATGGGTATCCCGAATGGTGGGATGAAATGAAGAAATCCAAGCTCCAGAGGGCGGCGAATCGCGGCGGACCGAGGGCATCGGCATCAGCAGCGGCGGTCGGAGGCCAAGCCGCCTACGCCGAGCACGCGGCGGGTGGCTTCGGTACTCCAACCACCACCGGAAATTATGGCGGACGCGGGGAGGAGAAAGCCGTGGCCACTATCACGGCGGCGAGAGTGCAGATTGGAGGAGAAGCAAATGCGGCGGATCCGTCTAGGGTTTGGAGTGAAGGTAAAAGGGGGGTTCTCTCATTTGAACCCTCCAAGTTCTGCTAAATCACGTTTTTTACCCCATCCCCATAGACTTATTGTTTCCAGCCCCAAAACTCCTCTCATATTGCACCCCGTACCCCACTTTGAAAATAACTCCTCTAAACTCCCTAAAATTCCTCATAAACACATTCCAGCCCCTAAACCTTGTGAAAATCTTGTGATACATCCCACAATAAAATGCCAAAATTCCTTTGAAGCCTTGGCCATGTCATCTACCTCAGAAATAGGAGAAAAGAATAAAAATTGGATTTTTTATTGTGGTGCAACTGACACAATGTCTTTTGACATGTCTGATTTTGAAAGTATTTCCAAGTCAAATAAAACCCATGTTCAAACTGCGAGTTGAGATCTGACACCTGTTCAGGGGACGGGAACCATCACTATCTCCCAAACCCTTCGACTCTCGAATTGCTTATTTGTTCCGTCACTATCTCACAAATTATTGTCAGTAAGTCATGCGACTAAAGAATTGAACTGCAAGTTACTAATGCAGTCTCGTTTCTGTTTACTGCAGGATACCCAAACGGGGACGATAGTTGGGCGTGGCACTGAACGACATGGACTGTACTATGTGGATGAGGTGGCCCATCAGAGTACTGCGTTGCTGTCTCACGGACTGACCGATAAACAGGCTTGGCTTTGGCATCGCGGGTTAGGGCACCCATCTATAGGATATTTCCGTCTGCTTTTTCCTAAGTTGAATTCTTCTTTTACCTTTAATTGTGAAACATGTTTTTTGGCCAAAAACCATAGACATTCGTTTAAGTTAAATAATACTAGAGTGAAAACTCCCTTTTCATTAATTCATTCGGATGTGTGGGGTCCTGCACCTGTTACTGGGGATCGGGCTTTCGCTATTTTTTGTTGTTTGTTGATGATTATACACACATGACTTGGGTTTATTTCTTAAAAATAAAATCTGAAGTTTTTGACAAGTTCACCCAATTCTATACCTTCGTACAAACTCAATACAAACACAATATCCAAATCCTTCGATCCAATAATGGGGGGAGTTTGTCAATTCTAAAATGCAGTCTTTCTTCACTGAAAAGGGATTAGTCCACCAAACCACCTGTCCACATACTCCTGAACAGAATGGGGTAGCAGAAAGGTAAAACCGATATATTCTAGAAGTCACACGAGCCTTCCTAATCGAATCCCGAATCCCAAAATCTTTTTGGTCAGAAGCCGTAGCCACTACTGTCTACCTTCTAAACCGTCTCCCTATCAAAATCCTGGACTTCAAAACACCTTTGGACATCCTATCTGCCCAAGCCACTATCCCATCATCTCTTCGTCTAGAACCTAGGATATTTGGGTGCTCCGTCTTTGTCCATATTTCCAAACACGAGCGGTCTAAATTTTCCCCTTGTGCTGTTAAATGTGTTTTCCTAGGGTGTGGCCGGAATCAAAAGGGCTACAGATGCTATGATCCTAAAACAAGAACCATGTATACCACCATGAACTGCGACTTTGTTGAGGGAGAATACTTCTATAGCCAACCTAGCGGTCAGGGGGAGAGTCGACCAGAAATTCCAGAAAATGACTCACTAGGCTAGCTACCGACACCAATACCCGAACCTACACCTACACCCGTACCCGAACCTACACCTACACCAATACCGGAGCCTACACCAAACCAGGAAGAGAATCACAATAGTCAGGGGGAGGGAAACTTGACGAGTCCAAGTCAACCTGTTCTAAACGTCGGTCCACCAGAGACAGTTAGCGGTAACGCCGGGCCGTCAAGTTCCAATGTGCAGGACGAGGAGTTCGGCGACACCTCGCTATCTACCCCGGTCAGGGATCCTGAGGTAAATAGTCATAACTCTGGAAATATTACCCATGTGGACGAAACTAATAGTGACAGGGAGAATGAGGAAATTGAGGAACAAGCAGACATGGGTTATGAGTTACCGCTAAGGAGTACGAGAGGCGTTCCTCCTCGACGATACTCTCCAGACTGGAAAGGACGAAAGTCCCAATATTCTGTAACTAATCTTGTGCAGGGACATCTCACAGAAATGGCTAGAGCTTTTGAAGCTGCCTTCTATGAGGATGAGATTCCTCAATCCTTTGAGGAGGCGATGAAACACAAACATTGGAGGGTGGCAATGAAGAAAGAGATAGATGCCTTAATAAAGAATGGAACATGGGAGAAGTGTACTCTACCAAAGGGAAAGAAGCCAGTAGGATGTCGATCGGTCTTCACAATCAAAAGACGAGCAGATGGTTCAATCGAGAGGTATAAAGCACGACTGGTGGCTAAGGGATACACTCAGGTCTATGGAGTGGATTATGCAGAGACGTTCTCTCCGGTAGCCAAGCTAAATACAGTTAGAACACTGCTGTCTATAGCTGCATCTAGAGATTGACCTTTACATCAGCTGGATGTCACTAACACCTTTTTACATGGAGAGTTGGAAGAAAATAAGGAAGTCTACATGGAAGCCCCTCTAGGTTTTCTTGGAGAATTCGGAGACGGACAGGTGTGCAGATTGAGGAAAACCTTGTACGGACTAAAACAGTCTCCCCGGATATGGTTTGGGAGATTCTGCCAGGCAATGTTCAAGCATGAGTATGAACAAAGCCACTCTGACCACACATTGTTCATTAAGAAGAAGGACGGCAAGGTGACATGTCTGATCATCTATGTGGACGACATGATTATCACAGGAGACGATGAAGAGGAAATCAAGATTCTGAAGGAGAATCTATCTAAGGAGTTTGAGATGAAAGAGTTGGGGGCACTGAAATATTTCCTTGGTAGCAGAGACTGGTTTACTAGATTGCAAGCCCTCAGATATTCCTATGGTACCCAACCATGGATTGAAGATAGAAGAAGGAGCAAAGCTAGCAGACCGGGAGAAGTATCAACGATTGGTGGGAAAGTTGATCTATCTCTCACATACTCGACCAGATATTACCTATGCAGTTGGTATAGTCAGTCAGTTTATGCACAAACCGCAAGAAGACCATATGGAGGCTGCCTTGAAGATTGTAAGATATCTGAAGGGGACTGTAGGATACGGAGTACTCCTAGAAAAAGGAGGAGATCTGGAGGTTCATGGATACACTGACGCTGATTGGGCAAGCAATCCAGTTGACAGGAAATCTACGGGAGGATACTTCACGTTCGTAAGGGGAAACCTGGTCACTTGGAGAAGCAAGAAACAAAAGGTCGTTGCCTTATCTAGTGCGGAAGCAGAGTTCCGAGGAATCAAGAGTGGTTTAACGGAGATTATGTGGTTGCGGAGGTTACTTACGGAGATAGGATTTCCTCCAACACAGAAGAGTCAGTTATTCTGTGACAACAAGACGACGATCAGTATTTCAGAAAATCCAATGCAACATTACAGGACTAAGCATGTGGAAGTAGATCGACATTTCATTAAGGAGAACCTAGAAAAATGAGTCATAGAATTTCCATTTGTGAGGTCAGAGGATCAGCTGGCAGACATCTTAACCAAAGCTGTGAATTCTAAAGTGTTCAAAGAAGTTCTTGGCAAGTTGAGCATCGGAGATGCCGCGGCTCAACTTGAGGGGGAGTGTCAAACCCTAGAAGACACAATTCAAGGAAAGAATCAAGGAAAGAAATAAATCTATTTTAGGATAATACCAATTAGTGATTATACCTAGAATAGATTGATATGTTTCCAAATACACTTGTATTTCTCTCCTATAAAAAGAGATCATTGTATACAATGTAAAACACACAGAAATACAGAAATAAGATAATCATAAACTTTGTCCTCTGCAATTCACCATGCCTAGCCTTTTATCCCTTATCCCTCTCGGTTACCATCTTCAAGATCATCGGTGTAAGAGTGAGGTGATAAGAGGTTACCAAGAGTTTGACACGCCTTCATCATCTTGCAATGTTCCGCTTCATCCTCTCTTATGTTAAAAAACACGTCATACAGATTATCTGGAATCAAGAACAACCTAGCTTTTTACCCCACCTTGCATTATATACTACTCCTAATACAATTTCAACAAAAATAGGTGTATCAATGCACTGCAAATTATTCCAGACTTGTAGGGAGCAGAGTGTATAGAAGTTTATCATCTTATGACTGCATCGTACATCCTTGGCCTTCATAAACTTGTCGTAAGTTTCAAAAGCCACACATTCTGAGAATTGATCTTCAGAAATTAATCGATTTCAGTTAAAACTTCCCCAATTAGCCTTTTGTAGATGAAGTGAGGGTGTAATAAAGCAACTGGAATTCAGAAAGCATGCACTACGCGAGGAACATGTGAACTGGCGATAATGTGTATGATGCTGTAAGATGAGTGGGGAAGTGAAAGTCTATGAATGATTTTAGATCATCAGCTGGTTTGAGTTCTAGGGGAACCCACTAAGTGAGGCATGCTTTCAGTGATTATTACTTCTAGAGGAACCTCAGTCCATCTGAATTAACTAGAAACATGCAAGTTTAAGTGCTAGCGCAAGCAAGTTAGCCATGGCCAGGTATAAACGAATAGTTAGCACGAAACACTTACACGCTATTCCTGGACTCAATACATATATGAACACAATCATAAAATAGTAAAAGGCCGCTATGTATTGAGCAAGGAACCAACCTATCAACTCACTGAGAATTCCCCCCTAATTCCTGCAAAAAGACAATTTTGCAGGAAGTAGAACACTTTCTACTGTTAGAGAAATAGAATGGCTACCATGGATGCTATGAGAAATATGACAGAAGGCAGTAAGGACTAAGGCATTAGGAAGTAACCAGTTGAGCCTAAATTCTTTCGAACCATGACCAGCCTCATTGTAAAGGCAACCACTAGAATGCACCTCGAAGCCCAAACACTTAACCTTTCTTTTGAAAAACCAAAAGTTTTACCCACATGTGAACAAAAGTGATAGGGCTGAGGTAACTCACCAATTTGGGTAGAACAAATAGGTTGGATGATCTGATAAATTTGAGGAAAATTTGATAAAGTTTCTTTGCAAACTTGATCCACCAACAAAAAAAAAGAAACCTTAGAAAAACAAAAGGGCATAAATCATAAAACCTGGTCCTGAGAAAAAAGAGAGAGATAAAGAATGTATAAAGCTAGAAGGGCTAAGAAAGAGAAAACAAATGAGAAAAGAATGGATGATCATCCTTTGGGAAACAGTCGGAATAAACAGGGAGGTTGTCCTGGTTCTTTCTTTAAGTTCATATGTTCACAAAATTCTTTTTGAGTTTTTATCTGTTATGAACTTAGAACCCTTAGCACTTCCACCTTATCTCACATAACACCTTTTTAGCCCCATTACAATCGGATCAAAGACCTTAAGGAACTGTCCTAAGTTGGTGATTCTCGTAGCATCAACGGTACGACAAAATGGATGAGTGAATGGTCCTAATAGTTCTGGTGAGGATTGAGCGACTGAGTGAATCCAACAGTTGGAAGGATAGAAGCTATCTTGACAAAGAGACAAGCTGATTAGGTAGACAGGGGAAGGAAAGGAATCTAAGACTATAGACGATTGGATTGACCTTAAGCTTGTGGGGACGTTTGCTAAACAAAATAAACCAGTTCTATCTTTTCTTATATGCTAAGTTTACTTGTGTGTTTTCCTTTCTAGGTCTTTTTACAAGTTTATTTTTGTTTCATGACTCTTTTGAATAAGAACCATGCTTGAAACTTGCATCTTTTGTTTGTTTTTCTTTCATACTTGAGGACAAGTATGGGTTAAGTGTGAGCAGTTTGATGAGGCGCGTTTCATGCATGTTTTCTGTGATAAATCTAACATGCAAATATAAGCCAGGTATGTGAAATTCCGCCATATTCAGAAGATTGAACTGATCAGTTGGGCAGACGAACGAATCAAGAAATGAAGTCGAAAATCTGCAATGCTGAGTTGATTAAGTCAGAAGTAAACGGAGCAGGCAGGAGTTTTCCACATAGAAGATTGAGCTAAGGGCCCCACCAAAAGCTAAGGGCAGGAATGACAATTCGAGAGGATGGTACCCTAGGGATCAGAGCCCCACGCCTCTCTATATATAAAAAGCCCAACGCGAGAAGACGGGGGGAGGGGGTCGATGCGGTTCACGGTGCACAACCTTAGGAACTCAGCTCTCTTCTAGGGCTGAAATGGAAGCTTGTTTCACTTCATTTTGATGGTTTCTTTCACACACACACTTGGTTCCCGTTCTAGTCTAGTTTGGTGGTGTTTTGGGTGTTGGTTTTTATTACTTATTTTGCTCTGGTTCTGTAATCCCGCTTCGAGAATGAGCGATGAAACAATTTCTAATTTCTTTTGTCTATTATCAGTTTACGCTTTTATTAACTCTTGACGTTTGGATCCAGTAATTTCAGTGTTATGATTTCAATTCCCGTTGCAATGTTCTGTAATTATGCATGAATTCTCTGATCTTTGTTGATTTCCTAATTAGTCCCTCTGTCCCTACAAATTTGTCACATTTCATTTTCTGCACTCGTTTTAAATAAATGATAATAAATAGTTAAAGTGGAGATATGGTAAAGTAAAATAGAGAATAACGTAGATGGGAGTCTTTTCTACATTATTCTCTTTCTTACTTTATACTCTTTCCACTTTACCTATTTATTATCATTTTTCCAAAACGAGGACAGAAAATGAAATCAGTATATACCAACTTATATGACGCCGGACCAATTGCAGTCAATATATGCTCTTTATTGAGATCTTGAGCATGATATGGCATGTCCTTAGGCCGCCGCAATAATTTTTATTATGCATTTTTAAGGATTTTTTATTATGTAAATTTGAATTTTTATGATTTTCAATTACATACTCCATCCGCTGCATAATAGATGTTACACTTTCCTTTTTAGTTTGTCCCATCAAAGACGTCACATTTCCTTTTTTGGAAAAAATGTCTCTCTCACATTAATATAAATATGCTATTTTCTCTCTTCATCTAATATACAAAACAACATCACCTAAAATCTTGTGTCATTCTTTAACTATGCCATCTATTATGGGACGGAGGAGTAATTTTTAGGAATTTTTAGGAATTTTTATCATGTAACTTTTGGTTTTTTAATTAAATATTTTAAATAAAATATGTTTTACTTAATTACATTTTTGAATTATAAAAAATAAAGTAGTGAGTCCCTGAATAGTTAAGAGAATAGATGGTGGAAACATGGAATTAAGGTTGTGGGTGTAGTCTCTTGATCAAGATATGGAGTAAAAAGTTGTGTTTGATGCATAAATAGTATTCCCTCTGTCCTTGAAAATTTGTCACATATTTTCATTTTCGCCCGTCCCTAAAAATTTGTCGCTTTTCATTTTTACCATTTTTGGTAATGGACCTCATATTCCACTCATTCATTCTCACTTATATTTTATAATAAAATTAATATATAAAAGTATGACTCATATGCCACTTAAAATCTATATCGGGTCAAAATGGTGATAAATTATAAATGACGGATGGAGTAAAAGAGAAGAAACGGTGGCGAGAAGGGATTGTGGATGGACTAAATTGATTATCTCAAAAAAGGTACTCCCTCCGTTCCACCATAAGTAATGGATTTCTTTTGGGCACGAGATTTAAGAAAATGATATATAATGAGTTAAAGTGGAGAGAATAAAGTATGAGAGAGGAAAAAGTAAGAAAGATAAAGAGAGAATAAAGTAAGAAAAAGATAATAAAGTAAGAGAGATGAAATAAAGTAAGAGAGAATTAAAGTTGTCTTTTGTTAAAAAAAGGAAATTGATCACTTGTAGTGGGACAATCCAAAATGGAAAATTAGTAATTTGTGATGGGGCGGAGTGATTACTTTCATATATTACCTCAAAGAAAAATAATGTGGAGTTCGATGATAATGTGCTAAACTGACACTACAAAAAAACCGGTAGATAGTGACGGAAAATAGTGACGGCGGCTGCTAGCTCAACAATTAGTGATGGAAAAAGCGTCAGACACGAAATAGTGACAGATTAATCCGTCACTAAGTGAAGCAGCCATCTATATTTTCTATCATTTTGTGGGATTAATAGCTTTACTGACGGACAAATCCGTCACTAATATTTTTTATTGACAAGTTTTTTTGTGACATAGTAAGTTTGGCGGATCCGTCATTAAAAAATTTGTCAATAAAAAATATTAGTGACGGATATTGTCTGTCAATAAAGCTATTAATCCATCAAATGACAGAAAATGCTTCGCTTAGTGACGGAATAATTTGTCACTATTTCGTGACTGACGCTATTTCCGTCACTAATTGTTGAGCTAACAGCCGCCGTCACCATCCAACGCTTTTTTTAGTGTGGCTCGACTCCATCTTCTGAATTATGGTGGTTAGGATTTCGTATGCCTTTAAAAGTAAACAAATATGCTTTCATATAGTAAGTGCCAAATAATCATTATATATACTGTATTACTTAAATATCTATTGAAGAAAATAAATTATAAAGGCAAGATTCGGCCGGTGGGATTTCCCCGTCACAAAGATATATTAATTGTATCCGGTTGACTGTAAGATAAGCAAAGCCAAAAAATCCCATCAGTATCTTAATTATAATTGATATCTAAAACAATATTGAAAACACACAATAAACCAAAATCATAAACGAAATAATGCAAATGTACGTCATGTGTTTTCTCAGTAAGCATAGATTGAATTTGGGCCGTTAAATGAGCAATGTGGAAAACGGAAATAGTTAAGATTTCAACGACCAATAACCACCATCAACGGCAGTTTTGTTGGAAATCTCATCTTTTAATTTGTTCTGAGAGGAAAGCTTAGGAAGATTATCAAAAGGGCTATTCCTGCCGACAAATTACACAATCTCTTGATTAATATTAATCATTATGATTTAGAACCTGATATATTCAATTATTTCTAGCCCGTAATTCATGTTTCAATAATTATTTTGAATATACACATGACGCTCATATCAATATATATATACTTGGGATGCGGTTTGCAAAATTATATCCCGAGATTAAATATAAAGTGTGGATGCGGTTTGCAAAATTATATCCCAAGATTAAATATAAAGTGTGTTTGGTTCATGAGATTTAATCTTACAATGGATAATCATGGGATAATTAGTCATAACTAACTTCTATGACTATAATAATCTCACAACTCAATCCTAGATTATATCTAGGTATTATTTTATCTTGGAAACCGGCCACCACCAATGACTATACGCAGTAAAGGATTAAATTGGGCCATTTGGACAACTTGAGAACCTAGCTTGAGATTCAAAATACTAATATTTCTGAACATTATCATATATAATTAAATATTCGGCTAGGTTACCCGAAATTGAACATCCGATCCAAATCAACTCGAAATTTAAAATTTAGTTCGATTTTAGTTTATGATATTTAGATATTATCTAAAATGGTTTGGATATGTAAATTGGTTGATACAATGTATATTTTTATGTTTATTATAGATTACTGATTTTCAGGTTTTCGGTATTTTTTTGGATATATTTGTAAAATTTTGGTTTTTTAGTTTGAATTTTGAATTTTTTAGTTTGAATTTCGATTATTAGGATTTTTTGATAAATTTGTTCAATTTCATTTTTTCGATTTGAATCGATTATTGTAGTTTGGATTTGGATTTTTCATATTTGTTTTTTTAGATAATTCGGTTAGATCGACTTTTTGCCTAAATCGAATGCTCACTCTTTGCTTGGTATAGTTCCACTGACTAGTACAATATATCGTAAATATGAACAGCTTAAGAAATTAATACGATATTTTGTAGACAAAGTTGTCGGTAGAAACTTAGAACTATACTATCAAAATACAGTATAATATAGTGTTATCTTAAACTCTAACTAATTTTGTCAATATAGAACATACTCCCTCCGTCCCACGTTATTTGAGACGTTTCTTTTCGACATGAGATTTAAGAAAGTTGTGTTTAGTGAGTTAAATAAAGTAGATGAGATAAATAAAGTAAAAGAAAAAAGAGAGTAGAGTAAAGAAAAAATAAAGTAGATGAGATTATATGTTTTGTTTTTAGTAAAAAAAATGACTCAAGTAACTTGGAACAACCCAAAAAGAAATACAATAATTTGGGACAGAGGGAGTAATAAAGTGTTATGCACAGAATTTTATGCATATAATCGAGTACCATAGTAGTATAACTATTTTAATAGGTGCTGGTTATATCTACATATTTCAGTTATATGCTATACGGGGAGTGATCAATTGTTAACTCATCATTTAATTGTTAACTAAAACTAATTTAAGACCATATGGTTTTAGAAATCTTGTGATCTAAAATTTGCCACGTGTAGTTTTTGTTTTTATTAATTAAATTGAAAAAGATAAAAAAACTATCAAATTAGGGTTTTGGATGAAAAATGTCAATATAGTGTTTCTAAAATATCAACGCAATGCTTTGAGAATGTTAACATATTGCTTATATTGGCATTCTACATGTATTATATTGACATATTTTATATATTATGTTGGCATTTGTTGCTGTACGAAAAAATTGAAAATTTTCGATTTTTTTTTCAAATTTTGACGTCGGAACACATGCAAGTGAGAACTCGTTAGAATCCTTATGAAATTATCTTTAATTTGATATATGTTGTGCGAAAACATAATTTAAATCGAGAAAGTTATATGCGTTTTAAAGTTATGGGATATTTTTTAAAATTTAGTTATAACTAATTTGACGTAAATTGATCTTAATACCCTTATTGACGTTTTTTGTTGATCATATTGACGTTCCAGGGCTGATGATCTAGGTCCTTGATTTGAATATCTAATGGCTATTGTTTAATTGTAGTTAACAATTAAGTATTGAGTTAGCAATATAACACTCCCTGTGCTATACGGTAGGTTAATTAACTCATAAACTTTGTTATTTATCGTCACCTTAGATCGATCCCCATAATGAATCTGTGGATAAATACAAAACAAAGATGTCAATTGGAAAATGCCATTGATCTGTGACAAAATGTGATGTACGTATGCATAATTTATGGCCTTAACTTTTTCTAATGCAAAAGTTGGTGCTTTATATTCAGCTATAAATACCATCATCGATCCAGCCATAAATACACAAAAATAAATAAATCTTACACTTCCAAATATATCCTTGAAATGGCAGCGAGTTTAGGTAGTGTATTATCTAAGCTAGTAACATATATAATTGTAGTGTTTTTCATGAGCAAAATATGCGAAAGCTCGAAACACAACTCGTCTCGGAAAGCTTTGCACTGGTCGTCTGCAGGCGCGACATGGTACGGAAGCCCAAACGGCGCAGGAAGTGACGGTACGTATATATATCGTAGTAAATGGGGTGTGAATGAATTGAACATATTGTATAAGATGGCTGAATTGGTTGCAGGAGGAGCGTGTGGTTACGGGAACCTTGTTTCGGAAGCTCCATTCGCTTCCATGGTGACTGGAATTGGGCCATCCCTCTACAAGTCTGGCAAGGAATGTGGAGCTTGCTACATGGTACATAATAACTAGACAGATAAATATATACTTTTTTGTTATGGTTAATGTAGAATTAATAATATTTGGTATGGAGAGTAGATTAAATGTAGGAAGCACCCATTATGTTCGCGTAAAATGGTGCGGGTGGTGATAACGGACTTTTGCCCGGGAGGAGCTTGCCTATCCGATGCTGCACATTTCGACCTCAGTGGAACTGCGTTTGGAGCCATGGCGGTCCCTAGCCAACAAGACAAACTTCGTGATGCTGGCATGTTACAAATCCGTTATGCTAGGTAAGTAATTGGACCACTTCTGAAATGAGAACAATATCAGTTCGTTGATTCATTAATATCAGATGGTATCACAAAATTTATCAGGTCAAGACTCAATATCAGTTCGGTGATTCATGGATATCAGTAGGGTTTTGTAACATTCAAAGTCAACAACTGATATGTTTTGTGATGTCAACTGACAGTAATAGAGCAATGAACTGATACGGTTCTTAGTTCTCACTTTCATAATTAAAGAGAATGGATTCTGATTGTGGTAATGGTAGGGTTCCGTGTGACTATTCGGGGAAAAAAGTAGCGTTCAAGGTGGATGCAGGGTCGAACCCAAACTACATGGCAGTAGTGGTCGAGTATGAAGAAGGGGACGGAGACCTTGGACGGGTGGATCTACAGCAAGCATCGAGTAGCGAGTGGCTAGAAATGAAGCAGTCATGGGGAGCAGTATGGAAGCTCGACCCGGGATTCGAGCTCCATCCTCCCCTTTCTATTCGCCTCATCTCTCAACATTCACTCCAAACTCTTGTTGCTAAAAATGTCATTCCAATTGGTTGGCGTGCTGGTGCAACTTATACCTCCCTTGTTAACTATCTTTGAAACTTATATATATCACTATGGCTTCCGCTGCAATTTCTTGCATCTGTGATGCACTTACCAATCATATGTATTTATCATCACTTTCTTTTCTTTGTTTGTTTGGTTCTTGTTTAAGGCCAAGAGTTAAGAATATGATTTGTCATATGCTTGTAATTATTCCAATTTTATATCTATCTATCTATATTTGGTGACAGAATCCGCTCCATGATCTACGTGTGTCGCCTACTTGTTTTTCAAATATGGATATGGTTGACAATGGCACAATTGTGTGATCTATAATTTACAAAATTCAAGATGATAATCATATAACCGGTATATATTTGCTATCAAATAAGATTTCGTAATTTAGTATATCTAAATTTTTATTAGAAATTTGGATTTTATCGTTTGAA
This sequence comes from Salvia splendens, assembly GCF_004379255.2. NCBI lineage: Eukaryota > Viridiplantae > Streptophyta > Magnoliopsida > Lamiales > Lamiaceae > Salvia > Salvia splendens. Next base: position 186,435 of record NC_056051.1, on the reverse strand, counting down.
GTTTATAAATAAGATTTGATATCAGCGATGGAGTATAAAATTTTAAGAGGGAACATCATTTTTTGTCCACGAACTTTGCTAAAGTATCATTTTAGGTCCGTGAACTTGAAAATATCATTTTAGGTCAATGAACTTTGAGTTAGTATCATTTGAGGTACTTTTTACTATTTCCAAGTTTTTTGGACGAAAATACCCTCAATACCTTAAAGTGTATATATTTTTAATAAATTTATCATATACTCATAATTTTTTATAAATATCTTTACAATATATTTTTGACAAATTTTCTAAATATAATTTGACCTTAAATATTATCACTTAATTTTGTGACATGCAAGTAAAATTGCTTCTTCAATTTTTATATTAATTTTTTTTAAAATTGAATAAAGAACTTTTCTTTAATAATAAAAAATTGAATAAAGATCTTTTCTTGCATGTCACAAATTAAATGATAATATTGAAGGTCAAATTATATTTAGAAAATTTATCAAAAATATATTGTAAAGATATTTATAAAAAGATCTTTATTCAATTTTTTTATTATTAAAGAAAGTTCTTTATTCAATTTTTTAAAAAAATTAATATAAAAAATTGACGAAGCAATTTTACTTGCATGTCACAAAATTAAGTGATAATATTTAAGGTCAAATTATATTTAGAAAATTTGTCAAAAATATATTGTAAAGATATTTATTAAAAAATATGAATATATGATAAATTTATTAAAAATATATACACTTTAAGGTATTGAGGGTATTTTCGTCCATAAAAACTTGGAAATAGTAAAAAGTACCTCAAATGATACTAACTCAAAGTTCACAGACCTAAAATGATATTTTCAAAGTTCACGGACCTAAAATGATACTTTGACAAAGTTCGTGGACCAAAAATGATATTCCCTCAAATTTTAATAATGTTATCGATAAAAAAGATACTAGTATGATTGGTGTCTTTTAGAGGACGAAATATGTTCGATCCATCATATTTTTAAGATATAGAATACCATTAGGACAATTTTTATCTATTCTTGATATAGAACACCAAATCCACATTTAACATCCATTAAGTTTAAGGTTTTCTTTTACAAACTAGGTTAATTTTTCCCATTTATGTGTAATTAACTCCTCCTTGTGTCATGGGCAAAAACTTTAGGGCAATGGTTGTCCATCTTTTTACTCCATATATTACTCATTTTTCAACGCTACAGCAACACCATATATTCTTTCATGATTTTATATATCCATTTCTTCCACTATTCAAGATCTTTGAAAAATTTTCATTCATTTCACATTTCATATATTTATTAAAAATGATAATTAAATTAAATATTCTGTTTAATGAGAAATAAATACTACCTCTGTCTCACAATAAGAGTCACGTTTTGTCATTTCGATCCGTCTCACAATAAGAGTCACATTTCACTTTTACCATAAATAGTAAATATGTCCAACATTACACAAACTTATTTCACTCACATTTTATTTTAAAACTAATATATATAAGTGAGACTCATAGTCCACTAACTTATTCAACTTATTTGTCTTTATATTTCTTAAAACTCGTGCTCATACCAAATGTGACTACTATTGTGGGAAGATGGGGTATTTCATAAAATTTAAAAAATAAGCTCCCTTCTTCCCATTATCCCATGAAATATGAAATACTCCAGTACTCCTTTTGTTCCATAGTAGTAGAGTCATTTTTCATTTTGGACGTTCCATAGTAATTGAGTCATTTCCTTTTTTTAGTAAAGTAACACATTTTCCCACTCTTACTTTTCCCTCTTCTTAGTTCATTGTCTCTACTTTTTCATCTCTCATACTTTATTACTATTTTTTTATTTAATACATTACACACCTTTTTCTTAATCTCCGTGCCGGAAAGAAATGGATCCACTACTATGCAACAAAAGGAGTATTGTTTTATGAGTTGAGTGGAGAGATAACAAAGTAAGAGAGAGAGAAAACAAAGATGATCTAGATTTCATTATAAGAAATGTATCATTTTGTAGCGGGACAGCCAAAAAGGAAAATGTTTCATTTATAATGAACAGAAAGACTACTGTAACACCCGCTTTTTTTTTCTCTCTCTAATGGTCCTAACTTGTGGGAAATCGAATCCTTAGTGTTTTTACTCGTATCTAAATTTTTTTTACCTCGCGTTGTGATCGAGTGTTATGTTTAAAGTAAGCTTCATGTCATCAAATGAATGAAGTTCTTTTAGCATTGAAGAACTAATAGCTAGTTTGAGAGGTTCAATTTACAAATAGAAGTCCAAAAGCGTTTTTACAACGAGTTCGACGCTAGAATAGAATAAGAAAAACAATTTCGGACATCACAAGAGTCGTGCCGGGAGGGACTCGCGTCGGATAGCCGTGCCGAGTAACCGGGCAGCCCCGGAACAGCCGTCTTCCGTCCTCCGGGTCTTGCTCGATCACCACTTTTGCACTCCCGATACCTACACGAAAGGATAGATCACGTAGGGCTGGCAATTTTTGACACGACACGATAATCTGACACGAATCCGCACGAAATTATTGGGTTGGGGTCAAGTCTTATTGGATCCGTGTCCTTATCGGGTTGACCCATTAAGAACCCGATAATTTCGGGTTGGGTTCGGGTCGGATGCGGGTCGGATACGGGTAACCCATTAAGAAATAATGTTATTATTTTTAATATTATTTAAAAATATATATATTAATTTAATTTTTTAATTTCTTATAAATTATGTTTAAATCGTATAAAATGAATTTTAATTGTGTAATTTAGGTTAAAATTAAGGTTTAATCGTGTAATATTAGGTTTTAATCGTGTAATATCGGGTTCGAGTTGTTATCGTGTCGTGTTAACCCATATTATATCGTGTCGATAACGGGTTCGTGTCGGGTGCGGGTCGTGTTCGGATTTGAAGGTAGCAGGTCGGGTTCGTGTTCGGATTTACAGTTTCCTTAACAGGTCGGGTTCAGGTTAGGCCTTATTGGGTTGGGTCATTATCAGGTTGACCCGATAACGACCCAATCCGCACGATTTGCCAGCCCTAAGATCACGTATCAAATACACTTTCGACAACGGATCAAGACGAAAAGTTGGATAAGAACCGCGTCACATCAGGCACGTTTTCCAACGACGTGAACCGCATTAATTAGCCGTCAAATCAAAACGAAAAAACGTGAATTTTTGTTTTTAGTAAAAAAAAAATTCAAAAAAAGTCCATAACTTTTGGACATTAGACCTCCACATGAATCAAATTTTAACCATGTAAACCATGCACCTTTCTTCCCTATAAATACCACGCCATATCATCCTCTACTTTTGTTCCTTCACAAAACTCTCTAACCAAATTTTTATCAAAAATGAGGATGCATATAAGTGTTTGAAGAAGAGGAGTTCAATTTCCTACTCACTATCCTTCTTCTTCTCCTCTCCACAAGGTAATTCCTCCTAATAACTATTTTGCTACATAGCCATTTTCATACCACATTCAGACATGAACACTTAGAATTTTCACATGCCAAATACCATCTTCTTGTATGCTGTGAACGTAGGAAAAACATTCATGCATATAAACAAAAATTTCTTGAACAAACCTCCTTAAGCAAAGAGCCAAGAACCATGATCTTATATTTAAATTTTATTAAGCAATCAAGATCTATGAATTTTGATAACCATGGAAATAACGTTGAGCTCAGATAGTAGAACTTAGCTTTTAGTGGACTTAGGAGAACACCGGGCTGCCCGAACGGTGCCGCTGCTGCTGTCTGCGGCAGCCACGCACACCTTGCTGCCCTCTCGGCAGCCATACACGCACACACGCTGCTGCTACTGCTGTCACAAGGTGGCAGTCTTTCACGCCAAACCCCTGTCGCCACTGCCCCTCGATGCACCAGCTGCCAGCGAAGCTCCGGCGGCTGCAACATCGCATCCGGAACGACCCTGCTGCCCCAACCCCACCCTTTTGCATCTTATAGAACAATTAGATAGCACAAGAACTTAGCACTTCCCATAAAATTCTCACAAGAAGTATGGAAATGAGACAGTAGTAAGACATGTACAAGAATGGAGACTCTCTACAGTAAGCAAAAAGCTCCCAAATGCATATGTAAAATCATAACAGTAATTGCCAAGGATCATTTCCAGTGATCTAATCTCTCCTCCAAAAATCACAACTTTAGGACACTAAGATCAAATCCTTAGTTACACATTTCACCAAGACTTAACCAAGAATCCACAATCAAATAACGCTAAGTAAAAGGGGGAGGAAGACTTAGCTCTAGGGGAAGAAACTGCCGACGGAGTGGCGAAGGAAGACACGGCTCGACGGGGACCGAAGGCGGAGCAGCAGCGCGACTACACCGAGGATCGACGGAGCTAGCGCTGGACGGTGGGAGTACGAGCAGCAGCGTGACCTACTGACAGCTGTGAGGTGGGCGGCGTGCAGTCGGCGGAGCGAGCGTCGTTCGCCGGCGACGCAATGACCGGCCGAGCCCCGGTGAACGAAGAAGAACGAGAGAGAGTGAGAGGGGAGAAGAGGGAGGCGCCACTTTTCTGTTTTAGAGTTTGAAGATGTAGGGTTCATACATTAATTTTTTTACTTATAGGACTTGAGAAATGTTGGGCCAAAACTTTATTTTTTTTTTATTGGGCTCCTTTAAATTTTCCTCTTTGGGCCGAGATTTAAGAGGAAATGGGGGATTTTGAGCTCTACATTTTAATTGATGGTTTGATTGTGGTTTCCAAATAATTTTTAATGGTTCGGTTTGATTAAATAATTAATCTCACGATTAATTATTTTTCATTTCTAATCTTTAGAGTCAATTAATTTTGATCTCTTGATGAATTTCTTATGGATAAGTTAAAATATGGGCTTAGTGAGTTTTTATTTTTAGTAATTAAAGTCTCAAAATTATTTAGAGTGTCGCGAGCTTGAATTGAAAACTTTCTTTTAATCTAAACCCTGAACGTAGGATGCATACCTCATGTAAGATCATTGCATGCCATCTTTTATGAATGTTCTTACGACTAATTGAATTAATACCCTCTTTCAAGAAGGGCGTGTTCAAGGAGTTGATTTTCGAAACCGAGCTTGAGAAGGGTATTTTTGGAAGCATCGAGGTGGGCTTTATATCCAACACATTAAGTGTGGGTAAAATTATCAAATATATGAAATGATTTTTGTTTGATAAAATCGCACTTACTTCTTTTCAAATGTTATCGTGCCATAAATGATTTGTTTTATGACGCCTATCTATTTGGCTATGCCAAATGAATGAACAAATCGAATTCGGACTCCAATAGGACCAAGATCCTATTCGAGTTAGTGTACACAAAGGAATGGACCGTGTGTCATCGTAAGGGTTGGCCGGTCAATGTGATCGTGGAAGGTGGCCACCTTCCCGACACACTATGAATTATCAGATATGGCGGATTACAAGAATGAACTTAGTCTGATCAGACGAACTTTATGAAAATGAACTTAGTAAGCTCGGGCCTTTAAGAAAAACCCCGTGTGTTACTGCTATGGCATGATGACAATGACTTTTTATTATATGTGTAACTTTCGGCAATGTGTTCACTGAGTACCCCGTACTCAGCCCTGTATGTATTTATAAATGTGCAGGTTGAGCTGATGATGAAATGGTGGCTGAGTGGAGTTGGTGGTTGTCTCACATCTTTTGTAGGATTTTCTGTGGCATATGTCTTCACACATATCGCCGTGTTTTGCAACTTCTTCCGTTGTGCCTCGTTGTATTAATTTGTACTAAATAGGTCACAAGGACAATACTTTGTTTGAGATGACGCTCCGCAAACTCTCTTTTGGATTGTATAATCCTTCATATTGTCTTATGAACCTTTTCTGTCTTATCAAGAAGTGTTTGATGCTCCATTATCCTTATCCCCTTTCTATCCCCTCTTCTTATTCCCCTCCCCTAGTCACGTTTCCCCGAGCATTGCTATCCTTAGCAAGGCGCGGTCGTGACAGAGTGGTATCAGAGCTAAGGTTTTCCGCTCTGAAATCGTGAGTCTTCCTTCGCAACGAAAAGTCTAGACTTATTTCTCTAGATTAAACTAACAGACCAACCATAACTCAGCATCAGTTTCATCGCACTCAACCTGGAGAAAGGTAAATTTATTCTTTCTAGTGGGACGTTCCTTTCAAAAGTACAATAGTGGAGGTAATAAAAGAAGTGATATCTCGAGTCGAGACGCAATGCTTTGTAACATAGTAGACGCCACCCGAGGCGTGCGGCTTCGGCCGAGTGTAACCCTTTCTTTCACAGAAGAAGTATTTTGTACATACTTGTTATACTTTCTCTCTTGTTTATCGTTTCAATAAAACTTCTCGTGTAGATGAATCAGCGTCGGACTGCTCGTAAGCAAGTCACGCCCCAGGCTATTGCGGACAATGCGATACTTGCCTACCGATCCTACAGGCCTCGTCCCGAGACAAGCATAATGAGGATTATATATAAGTTCTACGAGTTGTGGGAGGAAGCCAACAAACACGGTATCTCCGGACTTGATGGCATACGACATCTGATTCCCTTACTACCAGATGATTGGGAGATATGGACGACCAGGTTATCAGAAGATTACATCTATCGTAGGGCCGACACTTTAGAAGATGTGGGAGACTTCCCAGGTTTCATATCTGCCTTTTTCCAGCAGTACGCGGAGTATCAGAATGTCCCGCCAGCCTCCCCAGACATTCAGGCGTCACACCCACCACAATGGGACACTCCTGCTCACTTCACTGCCGAGTCTTATGGCCAGTATCATCATGAGGCTGGACCTTCACACAGACAAGAGGTGGACCCGCCCCCAGGTTTTGATCGACCCCAAGAAGTACGTCAGTTCCCTGGCCAGGAGCATGACCCCACATGGCGAGGCAAGGCCCCCATGGCAGCCGCCCCGGACGACGATGAGGATCCGACGGAGTATCCTGCTGATGACGAGGCAACACCCCAGATGAGGAGCTCCTACGAGTACCGACAGTTTCCGGAGGTGCCTGATCGAGTACCCCTTCTACCTCTTGCTGAGGAGATTCGTGACGACATATATCAGATGTCAGCAGAGCTACGAGTCCGTCTCAACGCCCTCAGGGCAGAGCTGGAGGATTTTGTTGTCCCTGATGTGGCGATGCCTCCTCCTGTACCCGAACAGTTGCCAGGAGCGGCCGAGGATCAACCGGTCGAGATCAGTAGTGACTCGGATCACGAAGATGATTTTGAGGGAAGCTCTGGGTTGAGCTCACTAGATTCCGATGAAGATCTGTAGAGTAGTGATAGTTCGTGTATCATCAGCAACTGACCCTTTATGAGGCAGTCCTGATGCTAGTTTTTTTTTCTTGCTTCCTTTTTCCTTTTCTTGCAGTCCCCTTTTGGTGACGTGGAAACTGTTTCACTCTTCAGTTTCACGATCTTTTCATCTTTTGACCGGGTAGAATTTGGGACTTTTGGTTGCATAAGGAGTCAGCTCTGTACAGAAAGACCTCCCTAGAGGCAATTTTGGTTTGATGTGTATATATATGTATATATCTATCTGTAATGCTTTATGCTTACAAGTTATGTTTACTTGTGAAGTTTCCTTATGCTCCCTTATTGTTCATCCTCAAATATAATCATATCTGGGAACCCACAGTGTGGTCTTGATTGTATGAGTTTTTCGAATACAAGTACCTTATTTTTATTTTTATTTTTTATTTTTATTTTTTCTTTTTCGTTCTTTTCCAAGAAGAATGCCACCTAGAAGGGCTGGACGTCCTAGAGGACGAGGGAGGGGGCGCGGGGAAAGAGTGCTCCCAATTGACGAAGGAAATCAAGAGGAGTGGCGCGACATCACACCACCTCCACCTTCACCACCACCTCCACCTCCGCCACCACTGGTACAGGTTCAGGTACCTGAGCGAAGGATTGAAGAAGTTTTTCTCCGGCAGAACCCACCAGTCTTTAACGGATTGGGCGGCCCGGTCGAGGCTGAGACCTGGATTCGCGCTATAGAACGCATATTCAACTTCCTGCACTGCACAGACACAGAGCGCTTGACATGCGTGTCTTTCCAGTTGGCCGGATCGGCCGACTTCTGGTGGGAGGCACGCAGGAAGACATTGACCTCGGACCAACTGGCGGATTTGACATGGGAACAGTTCAAGGCAGGAATATACGATAAATATATTCCCAAGAGTTACAGAAAGAAGAAAGAAATGGAATTTTATCACCTTAAACAAGCAAGGATGTCAGTTACTGAGTATGATAGAGTTTTCTGCGACATGTCTCGATATGCCCCGGAACAAGTCGATACTGATGAGAAGATGGCGGAGAAATTTTGTGCCGGTTTAAGACATGAGATTAGGATGACGCTAGCTAGCCACGGGGGATTGTCCTACTCGGAATCCCTCAGCAGAGCTTTGGACATAGAGGCAGCAATGCCCAACGAGAGGAACACCCAAACTGCAGCCCAGGGACCCCCGCAGCTGCATCCCCAAAGATTCAAAGAAAAGCGTAAATGGGATGGTAACCGAGGCCATCAGGAACAGAAACGGCCATGGCAACCACAATCTCGCCCCCAGGACTTTGGAAGACCAAATGCCCCAACAGGAGGATATCAGTCAAATCTAAGACCGTGCTTCAAATGCAACAAAGTACACACGGGGATCTGCAGAGCAGGGACAGACATTTGCTTCGTGTGTGGCAAGAGTGGTCACTTTGCTAGAAACTGCCCTAACAAATTTCCCGGAAGAGGGGCAAGGTCGAATCAATCAGCACAGCGTCCACAACTGCGAGCAATACAAATGCAACCTTGGCAGCCCCTGCAGCTACCTCCTCCACCGCAGCAACAACAAGCTTTACGACCGGGACTCCCCTCACACGCCCGCGCCTATGCTCTGAGACAGAAGAAGCCAGAAAGGGACCAAGGAAATCTAGCAGGTATGGCCATGCTTCTCGATGTGCCTATTATTCTCTTATTTGATACTGGTGCGTCGCACTCCTTCATATCAGCACTCTGCGTAGATTCCTTAGGCCTCCCCACGGAACAAACTGAACATAAAATTAGGGTGTCTTCGCCAGTCGGGGGAATGGTCGAAATTGACCGTTTTTGCTCAAACATAGAGATTTTTTTTTGGAGGACATAAGTTGTTAGCCAACAACTTGAACATTATGTCGATGTGGGACATCGACATAATCCTTGGAATGGATTGGCTAGCTGAGAATTTCGCCACCATCCTATGCAAACAACGACAAATTTCTTTCCACCCTCCAGGGAATGAACCCACAAACTTTCACGGGATCACAATGGGTAAGCGGAAATCCATAATCTCTGCACTACAAGCTGCAACGCTTGTACGAAAAGGCTACCCAGCCTACCTTGTTTACCTGAACGAGGAAAAGAAAGTAGAAAAGAAAATTGAAGATGTAGCAGTGGCGCGTGAGTTTCCAGATGTGTTTCCCGACAATCTACCTGGCTTACCCCCAAATAGGCAACTGGAATTCACCATTGATCTTGAACCCGGATCCGCTCCAGTGTCAAAAGCCCCGTATCGAATGGCTCCAAAAGAATTAGAAGAACTCAAGCTCCAACTTCAAGAACTTATGGACCTAGGTTTCATCAGACCTAGTGTCTCGCCGTGGGGAGCACCAGTACTTTTTGTGAAAAAGAAAGATGGGACGCTGAGAATGTGCATCGATTATCGAGAGTTGAACAAGTTGACCCTCAAGAACAAATATCCGTTGCCAAGAATTGATGACTTGTTCGACCAACTTCAAGGGGCGAGTGTGTTTTCAAAGATGGATTTAAAATCCGGCTACCACCAACTGAAGATTCGAGAAGGCGACATACCAAAGACGGCTTTTCGAACACGGTATGGCCACTACGAGTTTGTGGTGATGCCCTTCGGCTTGACCAATGCACCTGCAGTATTCATGGATCTCATGAACAGGGTATTCCACCCCTACCTTGACAAGTTTGTATTAGTCTTTATAGACGACGTGCTCATCTACTCAAAGAACAAGAAGGAACACGAAGAACACTTGCGGACCACCTTGGAAACACTGAGGGCTGAGAAGTTGTACGCCAAATTCAGCAAGTGTGAGTTTTGGCTTAATGAGGTGAACTTTCTCGGTCATGTGGTGACGGCTGAAGGAATCCGGGTGGATCCAGCAAAAGTAGAGGCTGTGCAGAATTGGAAACCTCCTACTACACCCAACGAAATACGAAGCTTCTTGGGACTAGCAGGTTACTATAGAAGATTCATTGAGGGTTTCTCTAAGATTGCAAGACCGATGACACAACAACTCAAGAAGGGCATCAAAATTTCGTGGACCCCCGAATGTGAAGAAAGCTTTAAGTTACTGAAGAAAAAGTTGACCACCGCGCCAGTTCTAGCTATCCCAGAGCCGGGGATAGGTTATGTAGTTTACACCGATGCGTCAAGAAATGGACTTGGTTGCGTCCTCATGCAGAATGAGAAAGTGATAGCATAAGCATCACGACAGCTCAGACCGCACGAACTAAAGTATCCCACCCACGATTTGGAGTTAGCCGCGGTAGTACACGCCCTAAAGATTTGGAGGCACTACCTTTACGGAATTCGGTGTGAAATTTTCACGGACCACAAAAGCCTCAGGTATTTCTTCGAGCAGAAGGACTTAAACATGAGACAGAGGAGATGGTTGGAATTAGTGAAGGACTACGATTGTGGCATCAACTACCATCCCGGCAAGGCCAACGTGGTGGCTGATGCCCTAAGCCGAAAGACGCATAACTTTGCAGCCATCTTCACCCACGAAGAGAAACTTCTGCAGGAATTCAGCAAACTCAACATGGAGATGGTGAGTGCCCCAGAAACGGTAGAAGCAAGGATAGCCACTCTAGTGGTGGAACCAGATTTAAGAGAGCGCATCATCACAGCACAGAGGAAAGACGAGAACCTGGAAAGGATACGAGCAAAGGTGAGAACCGATGGACATGAGAACTACCACGAGGAAGCAGACAACGCTCTCACTTTTGGAGAAAGGCTGTGTGTGCCCAAGGATGAGAAGCTGAGGAATGAGATCATGAGTGAGGCACATGACACACCTTACACCGCACACCCTGGGAGTACCAAGATGTATCAAGACCTGAAACGGAAGTTCTGGTGGGACGGCATGAAAAGATGTATAGCATCATTTGTGGAGAGATGTTTGGTTTGTCAACAAGTTAAAGCACTGCATCAGCGACCGTATGGGAAGCTACAACCCTTAGAAATTCCCGAATGGAAATGGGAGCACATAACTATGGATTTTGTGACAGGTCTGCCAAAGACTAAGCGAGGGAACACCGCCATCTGGGTGATCGTGGACCGCCTTACGAAGAGTGCCCATTTCCTGCCGATTTCAATCACCCTTGGATCCGAGAAGTTATCACAACTTTATGTACGGGAAATTGTACGTCTACATGGTACTCCGGCCTCAATCACGTCCGATCGCGATGCTAAATTCACTTCAAAATTTTGGAGGAGCTTACAAGCAGAACTAGGCACGAAACTAAACTTCAGCACCGCTTTTCATCCACAGTCTGATGCACAGTCGGAACGAACAATACAAACTCTTGAAGATATGCTCCGAGCAGTCGTGCTCGACCGAGGAGGAAGTTGGGAGGCAATACTACCCCTAATAGAATTTGCCTACAACAACAGCTATCAGGCGACCATAGGTATGGCACCTTACGAAGCATTATACGGGAGAAAGTGCAGATCGCCATTGTACTGGGACGAAGTCGGTGAAAGAAAGATGTTGGGCCCCGAAGTTGTCAATGAAATGGTCGAAATCGTGCGACAAATCAAAGAAAGGATCAAGGAAGCACAAGATCGGCAGAAGTCGTACGCAGATGCTCGTCGGACCGACCTGCAGTTCAGCATAGGAGACAAGGTCTTCTTGAAGGTATCTCCTTCTAAGGGGATCATGCGTTTTGGTGTCAAAGGAAAGCTTAGTCCCCGTTTCATTGGACCCTACGAAATCCTAGAAGAAGTTGGACCAGTGGCGTATCGTTTGGCGCTGCCACCAAGTTTCGGATCAGTGCACAATGTTTTCCACGTTTCACAGCTACGGAAGTACGTGTTCGACCCGAAGCACGTGATCCACCATGAAGAAGTGATGTTAAATCCGGACTTGAGTTACGAAGAAAATCCCGAAGCAATCTTAGACCGAAAAGTCCAACAACTAAGGAACAAATCTATCACTTCCGTGAAGGTATTGTGGAGGCACCATGGATACGAGGAGGCCACGTGGGAATTGGAGGACAAGATAAAAGAAAAATACCCGGAACTGTTTGAATAGACCATCACAAATTTCGGGACGAAATTTCTTTTAAGGGGGATAGAATGTAACACCCGCTTTTTTTTTCTCTCTAATGGTCCTAACTTGTGGTAAATCGAATCCTTAGTGTTTTTACTCGTATCTAAATTTTTTTTACCTCGCGTTGTGATCGAGTGTTATGTTTAAAGTAAGCTTCATGTCATCAAATGAATGAAGTTCTTTTAGCATTGAAGAACTAATAGCTAGTTTGAGAGGTTCAATTTACAAATAGAAGTCCAAAAGCGTTTTTACAACGAGTTCGACGCTAGAATAGAATAAGAAAAACAATTTCGGACATCACAAGAGTCGTGCCGGGAGGGACTCGCGTCGGATAGCCGTGCCGAGTAACCGGGCAGCCCCGGAACAGCCGTCTTCCGTCCTCCGGGTCTTGCTCGATCACCACTTTTGCACTCCCGATACCTACACGAAAGGATAGATCACGTATCAAATACACTTTCGACAACGGATCAAGACGAAAAGTTGGATAAGAACCGCGTCACATCAGGCACGTTTTCCAACGACGTGAACCGCATTAATTAGCCGTCAAATCAAAACGAAAAAACGTGAATTTTTGTTTTTAGTAAAAAAAAAAATTCAAAAAAGTCCATAACTTTTGGACATTAGACCTCCACATGAATCAAATTTTAACCATGTAAACCATGCACCTTTCTTCCCTATAAATACCACGCCATATCATCCTCTACTTTTGTTCCTTCACAAAACTCTCTAACCAAATTTTTATCAAAAATGAGGATGCATATAAGTGTTTGAAGAAGAGGAGTTCAATTTCCTACTCACTATCCTTCTTCTTCTCCTCTCCACAAGGTAATTCCTCCTAATAACTATTTTGCTACATAGCCATTTTCATACCACATTCAGACATGAACACTTAGAATTTTCACATGCCAAATACCATCTTCTTGTATGCTGTGAACGTAGGAAAAACATTCATGCATATAAACAAAAATTTCTTGAACAAACCTCCTTAAGCAAAGAGCCAAGAACCATGATCTTATATTTAAATTTTATTAAGCAATCAAGATCTATGAATTTTGATAACCATGGAAATAACGTTGAGCTCAGATAGTAGAACTTAGCTTTTAGTGGACTTAGGAGAACACCGGGCTGCCCGAACGGTGCCGCTGCTGCTGTCTGCGGCAGCCACGCACACCTTGCTGCCCTCTCGGCAGCCATACACGCACACACGCTGCTGCTACTGCTGTCACAAGGTGGCAGTCTTTCACGCCAAACCCCTGTCGCCACTGCCCCTCGATGCACCAGCTGCCAGCGAAGCTCCGGCGGCTGCAACATCGCATCCGGAACGACCCTGCTGCCCCAACCCCACCCTTTTGCATCTTATAGAACAATTAGATAGCACAAGAACTTAGCACTTCCCATAAAATTCTCACAAGAAGTATGGAAATGAGACAGTAGTAAGACATGTACAAGAATGGAGACTCTCTACAGTAAGCAAAAAGCTCCCAAATGCATATGTAAAATCATAACAGTAATTGCCAAGGATCATTTCCAGTGATCTAATCTCTCCTCCAAAAATCACAACTTTAGGACACTAAGATCAAATCCTTAGTTACACATTTCACCAAGACTTAACCAAGAATCCACAATCAAATAACGCTAAGTAAAAGGGGGAGGAAGACTTAGCTCTAGGGGAAGAAACTGCCGACGGAGTGGCGAAGGAAGACACGGCTCGACGGGGACCGAAGGCGGAGCAGCAGCGCGACTACACCGAGGATCGACGGAGCTAGCGCTGGACGGTGGGAGTACGAGCAGCAGCGTGACCTACTGACAGCTGTGAGGTGGGCGGCGTGCAGTCGGCGGAGCGAGCGTCGTTCGCCGGCGACGCAATGACCGGCCGAGCCCCGGTGAACGAAGAAGAACGAGAGAGAGTGAGAGGGGAGAAGAGGGAGGCGCCACTTTTCTGTTTTAGAGTTTGAAGATGTAGGGTTCATACATTAATTTTTTTACTTATAGGACTTGAGAAATGTTGGGCCAAAACTTTATTTTTTTTTATTGGGCTCCTTTAAATTTTCCTCTTTGGGCCGAGATTTAAGAGGAAATGGGGGATTTTGAGCTCTACATTTTAATTGATGGTTTGATTGTGGTTTCCAAATAATTTTTAATGGTTCGGTTTGATTAAATAATTAATCTCACGATTAATTATTTTTCATTTCTAATCTTTAGAGTCAATTAATTTTGATCTCTTGATGAATTTCTTATGGATAAGTTAAAATATGGGCTTAGTGAGTTTTTATTTTTAGTAATTAAAGTCTCAAAATTATTTAGAGTGTCGCGAGCTTGAATTGAAAACTTTCTTTTAATCTAAACCCTGAACGTAGGATGCATACCTCATGTAAGATCATTGCATGCCATCTTTTATGAATGTTCTTACGACTAATTGAATTAATACCCTCTTTCAAGAAGGGCGTGTTCAAGGAGTTGATTTTCGAAACCGAGCTTGAGAAGGGTATTTTTGGAAGCATCGAGGTGGGCTTTATATCCAACACATTAAGTGTGGGTAAAATTATCAAATATATGAAATGATTTTTGTTTGATAAAATCGCACTTACTTCTTTTCAAATGTTATCGTGCCATAAATGATTTGTTTTATGACGCCTATCTATTTGGCTATGCCAAATGAATGAACAAATCGAATTCGGACTCCAATAGGACCAAGATCCTATTCGAGTTAGTGTACACAAAGGAATGGACCGTGTGTCATCGTAAGGGTTGGCCGGTCAATGTGATCGTGGAAGGTGGCCACCTTCCCGACACACTATGAATTATCAGATATGGCGGATTACAAGAATGAACTTAGTCTGATCAGACGAACTTTATGAAAATGAACTTAGTAAGCTCGGGCCTTTAAGAAAAACCCCGTGTGTTACTGCTATGGCATGATGACAATGACTTTTTATTATATGTGTAACTTTCGGCAATGTGTTCACTGAGTACCCCGTACTCAGCCCTGTATGTATTTATAAATGTGCAGGTTGAGCTGATGATGAAATGGTGGCTGAGTGGAGTTGGTGGTTGTCTCACATCTTTTGTAGGATTTTCTGTGGCATATGTCTTCACACATATCGCCGTGTTTTGCAACTTCTTCCGTTGTGCCTCGTTGTATTAATTTGTACTAAATAGGTCACAAGGACAATACTTTGTTTGAGATGACGCTCCGCAAACTCTCTTTTGGATTGTATAATCCTTCATATTGTCTTATGAACCTTTTCTGTCTTATCAAGAAGTGTTTGATGCTCCATTATCCTTATCCCCTTTCTATCCCCTCTTCTTATTCCCCTCCCCTAGTCACGTTTCCCCGAGCATTGCTATCCTTAGCAAGGCGCGGTCATGACAACTACATTAATTAAATTCCAAAAATTACAATACTATAATATAAAAAAAACATTACATAATTTAAATTCTAAGATCACATTATTGAATGTCACATATTACATAATTAAAATTCTAAAATTATTTAAGAAATTATAAACAATTTTGAAGGACGGGAAAGCGTCCCCAGATATCCTCTATTAAATCTTGTTAGAGTCGATTATGATAGTGAGCATCGTCTGCTGACTTAGTGCTTTAGGTGAACTTAGAAGGTTGCGGTTCATCATGATTTAGGGTACTTGTTTCTCTCGATGCTCTAGAAGCCGACCACACGTCTTTGTTTACCCAAATAGGGGTGTTCGCTCATTCCACCATTACAATCATGTCGTTAAATTATATAATGCCAACATGCATGATGCTCCCTCTGCCCCAAGGAAGATGATTCCTTCCTTGAGCGGCTCGAGAATTTATATAGCTTTATTTTGTGTGTTAAGTAGAGAGAGTAAAGTAAGAGAAATGAAATAAAGTAGAGATAAATGGATTTCCAAAATTAGTAATGGGTCATCTTGATTGAACAAAATAAAAAAGGAAATGAGTCATCTTCAGTGGGACAAATGGAGTATCTGCTAACATGTCCTTGAACCCCATCTACAGTAGACCTTTTATGATCATGTACTTTGTATAACATTGAATGCTCGTTCCACACCTTTACTCATCAACTCATTATTTTGAGAAAAACAAACATTTCTGGAGTTGGTGGAGACGTAAAAAACTTGACCGTGAAGTTATTGTTCATGCCCTATAACGCAACATGCCACTAAAGACGTCATTGTGATTGAGTATGCTAATCTCGTTGTTGGATCCCGGGACACCAAAACGCAAGTCAAATCCAGATTTGGTCATCGAGTGACTTCTTCTAGCATAATTGTCAGATGACAACCTTTGTGATTGTTATAAAATGTGGCCCTCCATGGCGTATGCAGTTTTTCCACTTCATGTGCATGTGATCGCTGCTACCCGGTGAATGCCTCGCGTGTAAAAGCAATTATAGACAGTCTTAAGCTCCATGTGCCTGAAATGTTCTTTTTCGGATGCATCTCAAATATGGTGGCAAATTATTCACCTCGTTGTTTCAGCAAAGTGCAGACATCGTTGAATAGTTAACATATAATTGATGTCAATTTCTGTAGTTTCAATAGCCCGTTGTGTGTGGTTGGTGTTGGTAGTATTATTCCTGCGCTTACTTTATCGTAGAGAAGAGTTCTCTACCTTATTATCTCTCTTACTTTACTATTTTTCAAATTTAATTATTATCGTTTTTATAAAATGGGTGCAGAAAAGGAAATGTGACTCCTAATGCGGGACGGAGTAGTATGGGGTTAAAGTGTGATGTTTAATAGCGGATAGATGGAGTAGCGAAAAAAAGACTGAACATTTTGATATCCCCAAGGACAAGCACTAGGACATCCCAAAACACCTTTTGCCACGTCACTAGGACATCTCACCCCACTGCCACATCACTAGGACATCCCACTGCACAATAATGGACAAGCACTAGGACAAGCTCCCAACAAACAAATTCACAATTTCACAAATACGGAATTAAAATTTCAACACGAATACGGGGGAAATGCAATCTTAATTTCATTAAATTAACATAATTAAAAAAGTACAGTTCAAAAAAAATAACACAACAATTTCCACAAATTATATTATAAATATCAACGTGCACTCCTCCGCGCCCACAACTCTTCAATTATATCCTACTGGAGTCGAATATGAGCTTCTTGTTGGTGCATGTCGGCAAATGCGTGGAGCCGTCCGGTGTCGTCATGAGGTATCCCCATTCGTACATTGGCGGTGGCCACGTCGTGGCTTGGCCCAGCAACATCTTAATTAGTTCAATCATTCAGTTCTGGACCTTCTTGTTTGACGATCATGTTGTGCATGATAATAAACGCGTACATGATATCAGCAATGCAGCGTCGTACCACAAACGTGTTGGACCTTTCACCGCTGCCCATCGAGCCTGGAGCACGCCAAATGTCCGCTCCACATCCTTGCGCGCTGCCTCCTGTCGGCTCGCAAAGTAGACCTTCTTTTCATCTATTAGACATCTGATCGTCTTCACAAAGACGGGCCACCTAGGGTATATCTCATCCACCAAATAGTAGTCCATATCATGCTGGTTGCCGTTGGCGACAAAACTGATGGCCAGACTTACGCCCGTGCACTGCTCGTTGAAAAGGGGCGACGACTGGAGGACATTGATGTCGTTGTTCGACCCGGCTACCCCAAAATATGCATGCCAAATCCACAGCCGGTAGTCAGCTACGACTTCGAGGATCATCGTGGGATTCTTGCCTTTGAAGCTAGTTGTGTAGTGCCCTTTCCAGGCGGTGGGGCAGTTCTTCCACTCCCAATGCATGCAATATATACTGCCCAACATCCCGGGAAACCCGTGCATATCCATTAGATCTTGACAGTCTTGGGGGTAGGCTTCCAAAGATACTTCTCCTCGAATATATGAATGACGCCCTGACAAAAATACTTGAGACAGTCGTGGGTCGTCGTCTCGCCGATGTGGAGGTACTCGTTGAACATGTCGGTCGCGCCTCCGTAGGCCAACTGCGTAATTGCAGCAGTGCACTTCTGTATAGGCGAGTGACCGGGTCTGCCACTCGCATCCACTCTGAACCGGAAGTACTTGTACCGACGCTCTAAAGCGTCCACTATACGCATAAATAGATCTCGGATTCCCGGTGCATCCCAAAAAGCCGTTGGAAGAAGTTGTACCCAAACCGCGACTGCTCAACGAAATAGTCGTCAAACAACCGTTGGTGTGCAGCGACGTGGTCCCGGTGCACTACAACTCGATGCTGGATGGGGCGAAGTACCGCCCGCTGCTGCTGCAAGGCCTCCCGCATCAGACGATTTATCTTCGCAGACGTATAGGCCTGTATCTCTTCGGGGATTCGCCGCGATAAGTCATCAACATCCCCACCGCTACCACTACCACTAGCCATCTCGGGATGTCGAGAAATGTAGAGAGAGAAACTCGTTAATACAAGTGGTGCAAATAAAAACGAATTGGAACGAGCCGTATATATAGAGTTTTGAAAAAAAAATATTGTCGTCCGTCGGGTGCCCACAATAGCGGACGACCCGACGGACGAGACGACGGACGATCGCGTTATCCGATGGATGACCTCTCGTCCGTCTGGGTCGTCCGTCCACGGCTCGCCGGTCGTAATAGTGGATGAGCACGCCGGTCGCTCGTCCGCCGAATCGTCCACTATTGTGGATGCTCTAAAGTGTGATGTTCAATAGCGTATGGATGGAGTAGCGAAAAAAAGACTAAGGCCATCAACAACGCTGTTCCTATACCGTTCCTATACCGTTCCTTAAACCACTATTTGAGGGCCCCACTGTACTTTTTTACTCCATTCCTTAACTAAGGAACGGAACCTGCAACCCTCCGTTCCTTAACCGTTCCTTAACCGTTCCTTAAATTACTATTCATTCTATTTCAATTTTTATTTTTATTTCCAACTAAATTAAATTAAATAAACACACTTTATTAAAAAACAAACATACTTTATTAAAAAACAAACATACTTTATTAAAAAACACACAATATTAAAAAAAATTACAACTTAAACTTAAAAAAATTAAAAAAAACACACAATTCAAATCCTAAAAAAATAAAAAACACACAATAAAAAACACACAATTAAACGTGGGAAAATAAAAAAACTACTCCGCCGGCGAATCATCCTCCGGAGGCGGTCGAGGTTTAGGGGGAGGGGGAAGACCAAGTAGTCCTGCCATATGCACAATTCCGTTCCACCAGGCCGTGTATTGGGCGTACGAGAAGCGGGAAGTGTCCGCCATTGTGGCGGTTATGTACGCCACCATAAGTGTGTTCGAGCCTCCTTGTGAGCCCGATCCCGAGGCCGACTGGCTTGATTCTCCTCGGCCCTTCCTCGCTCTAGCCGCTTTCGCCGCCTTCGTCCCTTGCGGACGACGGCGCCCACGGCTAGATCCCTCGTACTCGGCGGCCGTAACCCCAACCTCCTGCGTGCCACGATCACTGGGCGCATCGGTGTCACCAGACGAGTACTGGCCGCTCGTCGTGTGCTTCGTCCGCTTTGAGGTTGATCCCGAGCTGGAGCGGACACCACCGGCCCACCTTTCCTCGTCCTTGACGAGCTGCCAAATATCAACATATTTGAACTGTACACCGGTGTCCTGGTGGAAGGCGCGCAAAGCCGCCCTTAGTATGTCGGCGCCCGAAGCTCCGCTTTGGTAGTGCGCCGTTTCGGTGGAGTAGATCCCGCAGAATGTTTTGACCTGTAAATCGACTCGGCCAAAGTGAGCACGAAGCATTGTATATTTGCGCTTCCGGGCCCCTTTCGGCTTAGTCTCGTGGTAGACATCACGGACCTTTTCCCAGAAGCACTTGGCGGCTTGTTGGTTGCCGACGATGGGATCATATGAGACGGTGAGCCAGGCGGTGTACACCGCCTTTGTTTCTTCGTTGGTGTAGGGATGCCGGCCCAGATCCTCCGGCTCCTCCTCCTCATCCTCCTCGGGTGCCTCAGACGCAGCCCTGTAGCTTCCACCGCCTCGGCCTCCTCCCTGAGTGGGTTCAACGGGGATATCCTCCCGAATCTGGGACAAACCCTGGGAAAGCTGCGAGCCTCGAGCGTAGGCATCCACATCGAAAGTGGGTGGTTGGTACCCACCCGGCGTCGCCGACCCCTGCGTGCCCGGCGTCGATGACCCAGAACCACCAAGTGTGTTGTACATGGTCTCCCAATCGCCGAACGCGTTGAGATCCCACCCTCCGGCGCCGCCACCACCGTAATTGCCGTCGCCGGACATTTTTTGAAGAGATAGAATATGAAAATTGGAGAGAAATTGATGTTGATGTAGGAAGAATAGATGTGTAGTTGTGTATAAAATGAATGAATTAGGTGTATTTATAGAATAAGAAAATAAAAATAAAAATTAAAAAAATTAAGAAAAAGTTAAAAAAAACGGTAATGTTACCGTTTAAAATTTTTTTTTTTAAAAAATTCGATGTTTATAAAAAAAAAATAATTATTGCGTCATTGCTGACGTGTCCCACTCGCGGGCCGGCGAGTGGGAAGCACGCACGCACGGGGATCGGCCACGTCGCCCAGGCGCGTGGCGGCTTGTTCCGTGCCGCGTTACGTGCCGTCGGCACCCGGCACGGAATGGGAACGAGACGGGAGCGGAATGCAGCGCCGCAACGCGTTCCGCCGCGAAACCGTTCCGGCGGAACGGCACGCGGAACGCCGGCGGCACGCGTTGCGGGTGCTCTAAGACGAGAGTATATCGGTAGAATAAAGTAAATGAAACGAAGGGAGTAGTAGTCACCATTTCTGAGTTGCACAGCAATGGATGCTGCTTTCACCTCCTTCTCTCCTTATTCTCTCTCTCGAAATTCCTTTCCATCGACTTTTCTCAGCACCAATAATTTCCCGTCGCTTACTTCTCTCAGTTTCGCGAAATTCGTCTTCACCAAACAATCCTATCTGTCTCTGAGAGGGCCATTCAATTCGCATTCGATTAAAGTTCAAGCCTCGGAAATTCCACCAACCGACCCTCAAAATGAAGAAGATTTCATCCTAGAAGACGTGCCGCACTTGACAACTTTCCTCCCCGATTTAGCTGTAACTTTTCCTACCTCAATTCTTCTGAAATTAACATCGAATGTCTGGTATTGTTTAACAACGTGTTTCCATTTTGTTTTTCTTTGTTTTTGCAATTTTGGCATGATTCAGATGTATACAAATCCACTGAAGAAAACCCAAGCTTATGCAATAGTAAAGTAAGCCCAAGCTTTTGTTTTTACTACTGATTTTGGAGGTTAGGGTATTCAACTTCTTCTTACTTGTAGTATTGTCATAGGCAAACATTTGTTACCCCCGAAGATGTGGTGGCACATAAGGTAAACTAAACTCAGTTTCTATAAGAATTGCATGTATGCGTTGTAGTAGATCAAAATGTTCCGTCTTGCCTTCAGGTTGTTGTTCAGAAGGAAAGTCCAAGGGGAGTACATTTTCGGCGTGCAGGGCCCCGCGAAAAAGTATTGTTTGTTGTTTCGTATAATGTTTATATTTCATTGTGTTCAGGGGAATGTGGTCTTTATAGTTTCCTTTTCTTGCTGGTTTATTAGGTGTACTTTAAGTCTGAGGAAGTTCGTGCATGTATCGTGACTTGTGGAGGTTTATGTCCTGGAATTAATACGGTGATACGAGAGATAGTTTGTGGTTTGAATAGTATGTATGGCGTAGAGGAAATTCTTGGGATTCAGGTTAGATTTCTACTCTGCTCTATCTATTTTCTCCTGAAGTTGCGAATTTACGAGCAATTACTGATTGGTTGCTTATTTCTTGTGTCAAAAATCTCTTGTTTTATTGTGTCATCCTTAATGTTGCATTGCTATTGTTGCATCATGCTCTTTGTAATTCTTGGTTATGTTCATGGTTCTTTGATATTTGGCTTATTGAGGCGTCATACCATGTTGCAAGTTGGTTGGTAATAAAAGATTTTATTACCAGAGTAATTTCCTCCCCTTCTAACACCTAGTGTTGTTGTTTGTGCACCTATGGATATGATAAGTCAATGATAATGATGAGATTTTTCAGGGAGGATATAGAGGGTTCTATTCGAAAAATACTGTCCAGTTGACTCCAAAATCTGTGAATGACATTCATAAGCGTGGTGGAACTTTCTTGCAAACGTCGAGAGGAGGTCATGATACCAATAAGATAGTGGACAATATTCAGGATAGGGGAATAAACCAGGTATATAATATTTCATCCTTTTCTGGTACTGTCTTTGTTACTATTATTGAAAGATTTTCACAATATTTTTGGGTTGACAGGTTTACATAATTGGTGGAGATGGTACACAAAAAGGCGCTGCTGCAATTTATAAGGTGGGTTTTGAAATTTTATGTTGTGCTAATTTTGTTGTCAATTAAATATTTCTACGGTGATGATTGCCATATCTTTAAGGAAGTGGAAAGGCGGGGGATTAAAGTGGCAGTTGCTGGAATTCCAAAGACAATTGATAATGATATTGTTGTAAGTTATGCTAATTTGATCTTCCAAGTAAAGTGGTGGCAATATGTTCCTTATTTAACTGATGCTTATGGATTTAACTGTGCATAAGTTTGTAACTTTCGACAAGTATTTCCATCTATTGACCTAAGTCAAATATATTTTGAAATGACTTGCTATCCATCAATCACGAGTCTACAAAGGAAGGGCAGGAATCATGGTTAATTTTGTTGAGTAAGATGGTCTGTTGATTCATGTATTTCACTATTTTGGCCAATGAATCTGATGTAACTGATACTGGCCCGTTACCGAGTCACTATTTTGAATTAATTACTAGCTATGTTTTAAATCTGTCATGTTTGTACTATAAAAAATTTCCAATCCCTGAATGGAGGGGAATGATTGAATAGTTTCTATGTTTTGGATATTCTGAATGTGTAAATAATACTAGTATTCATGCAGATCAAGGATTATGGTAGGGAATTGGTTATTTGAATAATTAATTTTAGTTGGTTATTCAATTTCCTTTAAACGGACGTCTTCTCGTTAATTTTCTGTATTTGCCTTGCAATAATTCTATAGGTGATAGACAAGTCCTTTGGTTTTGATACTGCTGTAGAGGAGGCTCAACGGGCAATAAATGCTGCACATGTGGAAGTTGAGAGCGTAGAAAATGGAGTTGGAATTGTGAAACTTATGGGCCGATACAGTGGTAAAATAGAATTAGCAGTCATATGTGAACTTTGGTTTTAGTTTCTATGCACCCTTCAGAAAGGTTCTATCTCTTTTTTGCAGGATTCATTGCCATGCATGCAACATTAGCAAGCCGTGATGTGGTGAGAGACACCAGCTAGCTCTGTATGCCTTAATTATGCCCACATTAATTTCTCTGTGTGTGTGTGTTATTTTTTCCCTTCTTTAGTCATTCTGAGCCTTTGTATTTGGATTCCATGCGGTGATTTTATTATCATTCAAGTCTGTCCTTGTTTGCATGAATATACTATGACATCTGAAACATATTAATAGGTGTTCCAGATTTTCTGATATCCTTCTTCATGATTCGGTATTTTTTTAAGTATCAGGCTGGGGATTAATATTAGTGCTGTTTCAAATAATATGAAAAAGTATGATTGTGTTTGAAAAAACCTGCTTACAGTTTCTGATTGTGTCAGGATTGTTGCTTGATACCAGAGTCCCCATTCTATTTGGAAGGACAGGGTGGGCTGTTTGAATTTGTTGAGCAGAGGTTGAAAGAAAATGGGCACATGGTGATTGTGTTGGCTGAAGGTGCAGGACAGGAATATGTAGCTCAGAGCTTTCATGCATCTGCTGA
This sequence comes from Salvia splendens, assembly GCF_004379255.2. NCBI lineage: Eukaryota > Viridiplantae > Streptophyta > Magnoliopsida > Lamiales > Lamiaceae > Salvia > Salvia splendens. The sequence continues at coordinate 162,329 of NC_056051.1, read as the reverse complement.
AAAAGATGCGTCGGGGAACAGGCTACTTTTGGATGTTGGCCTCTGGCTAACACAAAAGATTAAGGTATCTTGGAGTATTCTGCATATGCATCTCTCTCTCTCTCTCTCATATTATGAATTCACGTGGGGGATTCTGGTAATTATGTAGTTCAGTTATTTGGTCTTAATGTTTACTAAACTCCATTTGCGCCTATATGAATCTGCATGTTTTTCAACTTCTTATTCCATGGTTTCGTTTCGTATTGAATACGCCATTCTTTGGCCCATTTTCTAAAACATGATGTTTTTCTTTTGTTTAGCCGATTCTGTTAATAAGTTGTATGTGGCACCATCACTTCCTACTGATAGTAATTGTCCTTCTATAGGATCCCTTGCCATCTTTTTTTCAACTCCATGAAGATATTTGTATCTAAAAAGTTCTATTGTAGGATTTGGTGTCTAATTTTTCCTTGTACTAAAATCGTTCATAGTGCCTATTGAACTCAGATTATTTTCTTCCTCAGGATCATTTCACGAATGTTCGGAAGATGGCAATCAATATGAAATATATAGGTAATATCGAACTTCTTGTTAACTTATAGTACAGCTGCTACTATTTGAGATACTTATCCCAAAATTTAGGTCGTTTATATTTCTTCAGTGGATGAAATGACAGAAGTGAAATATAAAGATCTCTCTGAACTTAGGATGTTTATATTTCACTTCTGTCATTTCATTCACTGAAGATATGCTCAGATAAGTAGTGAAATTTACTTATAATTTCAGGATTTAAGAGTAAGTATCCTGTATCTTGATAGAGACATGCTCACAAAATACGACAACAATTTTTCTCTGTCAATGTATTTTCTAAATAAGCTAGACGCACGTGGACAAAAAGTCAAAGAGAAAGCTATGAGAATACAGTATTTGTATGTTTTAATAATTTGTTTTCCACTCTTTAGATTTAAGCTATCCGTAGTCCCTTTATTCAACTGTGATGTTTTATGAAGTTAGAATCTACCTTTTCTTTCCAATCTTTATTCATTTATCAAACGTGTATGCACTACTTCTACAGATCCAACATACATGATTCGAGCAATTCCTAGTAATGCATCAGACAACATCTACTGTACACTTCTTGCTCACAGTGCCATCCATGGAGCTATGGCAGGGTACACTGGATTCACCGTTGGGCCTGTAAACAGCAGACATGCCTATATTCCAATAAGCGTAAGCTAATTTCTAATACGTAATCAATCAACTTAGTTATGAAATCAAAGCATTATTAATATGCTTCAAAAGTAAAGCAGGTAAGATTGGACCTTGCAGAGTGCTTAGTAAACCAATGCTTGCACTTCCAAATGTGATGGAATCTTAGCTACTAAACATTTAGATGCTTTGGCTTTCATTTTTTTCTTTTTTAATAACCGTTTGCTGAGAACAAATTTGTGCTTCTGATTTCAGCGAGTTACAGAGACGACAAACATTGTGAAATTGACAGACAGAATGTGGGCCCGACTTCTTGCATCCACGAATCAACCTAGTTTCCTCGGTTGCGAGGTTGTGCAGGAAAGGTTTGCCAATACGATTGATGATGACTTTCATAATTTAAAGATCACTTCAATATAAAATTATAAATACAGTTGAGGGATTCACAGTTACTGATTCTCCATAAGTCTCCAAATGAATACTCTTGCCTGTAGCTGTTAATGAGGGTCCTTAGGCAGGTGATTGCATTGATAGGAAAATGTGATATGTACTTATGAGAGTAGAGATGAGTTTTAGTAAATGGTTTAGTCTGCCATGGAGAATTCATTTTGATTTATTGGCATATCTTGCTATAGTTGATCTTCCCAGTGCTAGTCCTAATCCATCTGTATTATGTAATAATCCACTCTTTTTTTGAATGATATCCTCTTAAAACTGCCACTGGACTATTTCTCTGTTTGTGATGTTCAATTAATACAACCCTGCTTCCACTTTGTTTCGAGTGGTACTTAATCAAATATTTTTAGAGCCGCAAGTCACAACTGCAAATTCGGGAACAGGGGTACCCGACCCTGAAATCGCCTAAAATGCATACCCAACCCCCAACCCGAAAGGTGTATTGGGTACTCGAAGCGGGTATCAGAACCCGAAAATCTGGTACCCGAATACCCAACTTTGTTCATTTGCATGAATGTGTCCATGGGCATCCATTGTTTTCTTTAGGTTGAGTACTACTTGGACATGTATACAGATGCAACCATCTTCATGTAACCGCTATTTAGTACTCCCTCTAGTGGCGGACGCGGGATTTTAATACTGGGGTCTAAACAACTATTGATTGTTGCATATTTTTTGTATTGACTACGACAAAAATAATTATGAATTGAACATTATATAGCTAACTAGTTAAGATAGAGATAGATAATGAGAGATAAATAATTTGTAAATGACCAATATAAATTAAATATACATATAGCGATAATTTTGATATCGAAGTAATTAAAAATTTTATATTTTAAAATTAAAATATAACTTTAAAGTTAAATTTAGTGGAACATAATATATGGGTGTGATCAATTGCTAACTCAACCTTTAATTGCTAACTACAACTAATTTAAAACCATAAGATTTGTAGAGATCATGTGGTCTATAAATTGTCATGTGTAATTTCATTTTATTATTATTTAAATTTAAAAAGATAAAAAAAACTACTAAAATTAGGGTTTTAAATCAAAATGTAAATATAGTATATTAAAGATATCAATACGATTCATTGATTATGTCAATACAATTTAGCATTGACATTGTATATCTATTGTATTGACATATTATCATATGTATGTTGACATTTAACTGCTACGATAAAAATATGAAAATTCAAAAAAAAAATTTAAAATTTTGACATCGGAACATATGCAAGTGAGATTTTATTACAATCCTTATAAAATTATCTCTAATTTAACATGTATTGTGTGAAAAAATAATTTAAATTGAGATAGTTTCGAGATACTTTTTAAAAGTTAGTTATAACTAACTTTGTGTTAATTGATATTAATATCCCTTATTGATATTTTTTCTACATTTTATTGATACTTATGGAGCAATGATCTTATACCTTGATTTAATAATCCAATGCATATCATTTAGTTGTAGTTAGCAATTTAGGAGTGAATTAGCAATATAACACACCCCACATAAGGGTCCTGTTAGGTTGAAATTTTTGGGCCTAATTGAGAACTAAGATGCATTTTCAGTCATTCATTCATAATTTTCGCGCGATGTCAACTACGGAAACATTATGTCAACTAAGGGGCATAATTGTCATTTTCGCGCAATGTCAACTATAGAGACATTATGTCAACTACGATGTCAACAACAAACGTTATTTATGTCAACTATTATGTCAACAACAACATTTTACAAATAATTAATGTCAACAACAAATATTTTCATGTCAACGACCTATATTATTTATGTCAACAACAACGTTTTACATATAATATATGTAGATATATGTAGTTGATATTATATGTATGTTGTTGACATGGATTATATATGTAATTGACATGCATTGTACACATAGTTGACATTATATGTGTATAGTTGACATGAATTATATATGTAGTTGACATTATATGTGTGTAGTTGACATGAATTTTATATGTAGTTGATATAGATTATATTTGTAGTTGACATTATATGTGCGTAGTTAACATTAAAAAAGGGAGATAGCTAAATCTTGAATCTAACTCTTAGCAACTAATTCCCAACTGGGGAATATCACTAAACACCTAGAGTGCATTATAATTAAGCTTGATAATCCAAACCCTAAAACTTCCAATTCCTTAAACAAATCAATAATTAAGCTTGCAAAAAATTCAAATCCTATAACAAAAGTATATTTTGGAAAATCAATCTCTCAAATAATTACAAAGAGTGAAGATGGATGATAAATGAGAGCAATAAGGAATTTAATTGGAAACATGAAGTGCACACCAAATTAGAAGCGAAGCACAAACAAAAACTGGAAAGTAAAATATAGTTATTGAGATTGGTGAAGTTGAGTAGAGAATCAGCGCTTGTCGGAGGAGTTTGTGTTGGCGGCGGAGCGGTGCTGGTGCAGACGGTGGAGAAATTGGAGGAGAGATCGGAATACATGGAGACGACCTTGGAAATATTGCCGCTGATTTCCTGAATGAGAGAGACGTTCTGGACGAGGTTGTCGTGGAGTTTGGATTGGTGGTTGTCGTTGACCTGCTGGATGAGGAGGCGGTTGCGGTCGAGAACCGACTGCACCTGCCGGAAATTCTGGGAGAAGGCCGCCCAAACGGCAGGATCGCCGTCGATCTGATCAGTGGCGGTGGATTTGGGGGATAGGTTGCGGTTGGTGTCGGGGCACAGCGGTGGAGAGAGAAATTGACCGAGGAAATGGGGAAAGTGAGAAAAGTTAGGGCGGCTATGAGTAATCAGTAATCAACGGTGTCGGGGTGGCGCCGACAAGTGGTTGACGGCTCCGGCGGATTTGACAGGCGACAAATGGAAGGAGAGAAGTTGCTGCTCTTTGTTTTCAATTGGGATTTGTTCATTTGTTTTCAACTGGAATTATCCTTCTTCCCTTTCATAATTAATTAATCTAAAAGTATTTTTTATGTGGTAAATTTTGGACCACTCAATTAATAAAAAAGAGTAATTGATAATGCATCTCAATTAGACTAAAAATCTCAATTGATCACAACCCTACATTTATATTCACATAATTATAGGATTAAGAATTATATTCTTATTCATAGATTACAAAGAACATTACTTTGTGATCCCATAGTAATAATATTTACACAAATTGTAAATAAATAAAATCTACATAAAATTACTAATGTGATAAAAAAACATAAATAATTTAATTACTAATTAATGAATTAACTAAAAAGATTTAATTACTAGACAAATAAAGTAATTTAGCTTTGAGAAAATCTACTAGATACAAAAATAAATGTAAATGAATTAATAGATGAGGAATTAAGAATCAAATTAAGTGTGAAAAAATCCAAAGAAAATACAAATCAGGCGTGCGAAAAATATCAAATAATCATAAAAGAGAAGTGAGAAATTAACAGAAGGAATGATGTGGGAATCGAACCCAGATCTCGTGAATTGCAAGCTGCATCGGCTAATCATATAGCAAATAGGTCGAGGATTTGATGCTCTTGGAATGATCAAACTAGATTCTCGATATAGAAAGTCCGCTGTTAATCCTTATATTTTATCATCTAGGAATCCATATCAAAATTTCTATTTTTATTTCGTGATGAAGCACAGATCCAAATAAAACATAAAGTAACAAAGTGACTGACAATAGGGACGGTTTTAACGATGGCTAAGTAATTTATCTGATATTTTGTGACGTGGATGATCCAATGCCAAACAAATAAGGATTGTAAAATCAAAGAAAAATGCAACGACCCAATTGTGAATACAACTCTCACTCCAAGTCAAAATATGTTCCTTAAAAAATTCGAAAAGTATCCATAACATTAAAATAAGTTGGTTCGCATGTATGGGCGAGGAAGTAAGGTCGAAACAAAAGCCTTTGTCACTGTACTCTTACTAAATTCCATTATAGTTGCGTCATTTTTTATTTTAAAAAGTTTTTTAATAGTTAAGTCATTTTCATATATAGGAAACCGACAAACCAACTAGCGTCGTGACTTACTTTACATTCTAAGTCCACTATTTAAAATTATTTTGCCGTTTTGAATTATCCACCAACTATTTACTTTTTTATCCTATATTCCACTAACTTTTACACTCACAATCCATGATAAAACTAATACCATAAAAAATGAGTTCCAAATTCCACTCACTTTCTTCCTTTATTTTTCTTCATAAAGTCAAACAATTTCTTATGCTCGTGCCGAATCAAAATGATTCTTCCATCATGTGCGCATTTTACCAGCCTAAATAATAAAATGTGAGTAAGAATTAGTTAATGTAATATAAGGTCCACTACTGAAAATGCTAAAAGGTGAAATGTGACACACTTTCTAGGACGGAGAGAATATATATAGGTAGGACTCATATTCCCCTAACTTTTTTAACCCAGTTTCTATTTTATTTCTTAAAACATGTGCCAGCGAATCAAATTGTGACAAATTACTAGGGAGGAAGGGAGTGGAAAGTGTTTTGTTCGCATTCGTTCCTTCCTCTCCTCAACCGAACCCACTTCGAAACCTCCTTACTCAACCCATCCCTCATAATATATATACACATTTTCTCACTACTTATTTTCCACTCATAACAAAATCAAACATAGATAGACACAAACAACAAACCCCACTCTCATATCTCAAACAAACTCATGGCTTCTCCCGACCAAACTTCAGCTCTTGATATCAAACGCCAACACCTCCTCGATGACTATTCTTTTGCAGAAAACCACTACCAAATCTCAAGAACATCCAGCTCAACGAGGGAGAAGGTGAAGCCGGCGCTCAACATAGTCATTCCAAAATCGGTCGTGGATTCGGGCGAGCGCAGACACTACAGAGGCATGAGGCAGCGGCCGTGGGGGAAGTTTGCGGTGGAGATACGCGACCCCACTCGGAAGGGGACTAGGGTTTGGCTGGGGACGTTCAACACCGCGATGGAGGCCGCCAAGGCCTACGATACGGCGGCCTTCAAGCTCAGGGGGAGCAAGGCCATTCTCAACTTCCCGCTTGAGATCGGGCAGAAGAGGCCGAGGGACAGGGAGGGTGATGAGGAGAGACAGGAGAAAGAGGTCAAGATTGTGAAAACGAAGACGGCTGCAGTGCCACTAACGCCGTCAAGTTGGACGGCCGTTTGGGATGGGGGAGTGATACGATCCTATCTCCCAATTATTTAGTTATATTTTGATTTACCGTATCTTTTCCATATTTGTTTAGATATTTGTTTCTTGTTCAATAAGTTAGGGTAGTAGTATTAGAGTATTATAAATATGAGAGATTGTTATCATTTTATTCATCCAATTAATAAAATCATTATCGTTTTTCCACTTGTGGAGTATCAAGAATCCAAAATTATCTATCGCTGCCGACAAGATTCATTCTTGCGCCCAGCTCTATCTCCGAAGATCACCGCCGACCCAAGACTTGGGCGCCGGATTAATCAACGGATTTAAACTCTCAACGCTGCCGACGGAGACTCCTCCGCACCAGCCCGATCGTTTGTCCGCCGACCCTTAAACGAGGGCGCCGGAATTGTGGTGTTACAGTTGTGAATTCGGACGGAATTCTCCGTTAGGAGCAGGAGGCTCTTAACAACTGGTGCTTTCATCCAGTACTCATGAAGCGTTACAACAACAACAACGGAAAGTCAGTTTGGGGGCAGAATCGCCAAGATTCTTACCCAGTTAACAGGTTTGGGGGTCCCCCACCAATCGGAGGCCGCCGCGGCGGTGGCGGGTACCATCGTTCGTCAGGGGACGACGATGACCTAGAGGGTCGCCCAACGGACGAACACCATCAGGACGATCACGTCAGCACCAAACTTGATCGTGTATTGGAGAAACTTGATAAGTTGGACGTATGGAGGGAGGAAGCCGATCGTAGGTTCGACAACCTTGACCCTTCGCTAACGCGCGACTTGGAGATGCCAACCGGGTTCGACGACGGGGATGACCCACCATGGGACGACAATAGGAGAAGGAGACCGATGGAGAGAGGGTTTCAGCCGAGAAACCCTACTTTTTGCTTCCGCGAGGAGAGGGGCCGAACGGGCCCCGGCTGGGATATTCAAGGGGACACACATCAGAATTTCAACCGCCCCGCTTCGTGTTGGGACCCACCGCATCGTTACCAATCCCACGTTGCGGGCTATGAGAAACCGCAGCGGGTTAAGATGCACCCACCCCGATTCAACGGATCTGACGCAACTAATTGGGTGTCTAGGGTACAGTACTACTTCGACCACGTTATGATGCCCGACGCTCAGCGTAGTGCTTGTTTGATCCGCCGGCGGCGGAGTGGGTGTTCAATTATTGCGCAAACAACTATTTCGTCGCGTGGCAGGATTTCTTGGAAGAGGTACGACATCGTTTTGACGGGCAGAGTTTTAAGAATTATTATGGCCTTCTCGCCAAGCTTACTCAGACAGGAACAGTGCGGGAATATCATGATACTTTCGACAGGTACCTCAACAGGGTGCAAGGGGTCCCGGAATCGGAGTTATTCACACTCTTTGTCACAGGCCTTAAACCAGACATGCAGGAGCGTCTGCAGTTACATCGCCCCTCGTCGCTTGCAGCCGCGATGGCCTTAACGTTGGAGTTAGCAGACATTCAGGTAGATCGTGGCCAGCCATCGACAACGCCTACGAGTTCGCGTCGGCCTTGGCAGAATCGGGGGCCTCGAGGGCAGCTAGGGGTCTCCTCTTCGCAGCCCCCTTCTCAGCTTCCATCGGGATCTGTCCCCACATCGGACTACTCGTCACATGAACCACCAACACATGTGGATCCCATTGTTCGTGGGTTTTTAAAATTCCGACCTTTGCCGCAGCCTCCACTGCCGCATCGCTTTCGGAGTGAGGTAGATGAGGGCAGATGTTATGGAGAGGTCGTTACTCACATGCATTAGCCAACACGAGACGACGACGAGGAGCTTTGTGATTCAGAGGACTCCATATTAGATGCAGAGCTTTGTGATTCAGAGGACTCCATATTAGAGGATGAGCGTTGTGATTCAGAGAACTCCATATTAGAGACAGTAGCAAAGAAACTCATGGATCGTGGCTTGCCTAATGAGAATCGGGGATCTAGGGAAGGTAGAGATGGCAGACTCGAAGACCAACAAGTTTCATCTTTTGATGAAATCTACCCACCGTGCAGCTCCGATATGAGTAAAGAGAAGGAGGAAGATGCATTGTTAGACGATGTAGAGGAGGACGATTCCACTGATGAAGTGAAGAAGGTCATCGCCTCACTCAATGTTGTTCAAGTGTCATCCAAAAATGTTCTTGGAAATTGTTGGGGCAAGAAAGGAGATGGTGCTTACACTGATTTGCCCGTAGTTGCTTGTGTCTATGTGGATTTGAATGTCAGTAATGTTACAAGTATGAATTCTCGATTATCGTCGCTCGACGCCGATGCAAGGTTGATTCCTCCGAGAAATGGCACGCCGTGTTTGAGCTTTAATGGAGGTGTGGCAAAACTTTTCATCTTAGCGTTGAATTGTCACGACATCAATGTGGCGGGGGTGTCCACCATATCTTATACCCAACACGGTTCTCTATTGGTGATTTTAGGTGGAAATGATGAAGGGAGACGCAGAACTATTCGGTGGGCATTTGATCCAGGAGGAGATACCGCGCCAAAGCTTCTACTTTCAACTCTCTTCGTGGTTTTATGGTTCCTACCTTGAGGACAAGGTGGATTTCAACCGTGGGGGAGTTGATACGATCCTATCTCCAATTATTTAGTTATATTTTGATTTACCGTATCTTTTTCATATTTGTTTAGATATTTGTTTCTTGTTCAATAAGTTAGGGTAGTAGTATTAGAGTATTATAAATATGAGAGATTGTTATCATTTTATTCATCCAATTAATAAAATCATTATCGTTTACCCACTTGTGGAGTATCAAGAATCCAAAATTATCTATCGCTGCCGACAAGATTCATTCTTGCGCCCAGCTCTATCTCCGAAGATCACCGCCGACCCAAGACTTGGGTGCCAGATTAATCAACGGATTTAAACTCTCAACGCTGCCGACGGAGACTCCTCCGCACCAGCCCGATCGTTTGTCTGCCGACCCTTAAACGAGGGCGAATTGTGGTGTTACAGTTGTGAATTCGGACGGAATTCTCACGTTAGGAGCAGGAGGCTCTTAACAGGGAGAAGGGAAAGGGATATTTGAGGTGCCGCCGTTGTCGCCTTATCCACAAATGTCTACTGTTATTATTTTTAAAGATGGTAATCGAGAGAGGTGAAGAAAGATTGGTTAGTCATTTGGTAGATATAAGTGTATAGAGAAATATTTCAATATTTGTTTTCTTATCTTCAAATGTTCATTCACCCTAGTATTTATAGGGTGAATGAGAACATTCTAGTACACTAATAAATGTAATTGGTACTCTACATGACTTAGGAACTCTACATATCCGAACCCGAAAAATCGGGTAATTGGATACTCAAATCCCGAAAAATCGGATTTCGGATCGGGATCGGGAATTGACTACATGACTACATGAGGAAAAAATCGGGATCGGGATCGGGTATATCTGAATTATCCGATTTTTTTAAATTAATAAATAATGTATTTATTCTAATTTTTATCAAATTAAGTAATTAAATTAATTAAATATTTAACATGACTACATGAGCGTCTGTTCCTCTAACTGATCATAGTTTAAATAATTAAATATTAGGGTTACTGACCGTAACCTCCCTCCCCTCTCCTGCTCTCACTCCTGCGCCTCCCTCCGCTGCCGCCACCGCCGTCTCCCCTCCCAGCGCCAGCCGCAACGAGCGCACGCAGACACGCCTCCCTCCCTTCTCATGCTCTCTAGCCTGCGCTGCAGCCCTTACTGCCCAGCCGCCGCCATCCGCCCTGTACCTCCGTCAGCTCGTCCAGCAGTGAAGGTAAAAATTGAAATTGAAATCGGGACTGGATACCCTACTATTAATTGTGAACATGACAATTAAATTTCTATAGCTAAAACACATTATTTTGACACCATGTAACAATTTAATTCTAGTATATAAATTTAAATTGTTGTTCTCTAACATTTTGTCCATTAATAAAATAAAACATGTATAAATTTCAAATCTTAATTTTGATGCTCTAGGAACTCAAGCAATTGAATTGATTTATTAATCTTATAAATATAAATTCTAGATTCAATTATGTTTTGTAATTATAAAATTAAGGTTGAGTATTAAATCTATTACGTACCTATAAGTTTAGAATTAAAAAAATATAAATTTATAATGTATTATTTAAATAAAGTTTAAATAAATTATACAAAATTAATTTTTTTTAAATAAATTTGTGATTGAAGTTAGAAAGAATAATTCAAAATTTAGCATCATTGGTGTATTTAATACACTTCATACAATTTGAGTATAATTTGCTTAAATCAAGTAATCCGTATAAATAAATGTAAAAAACACCATTCCTAAGCAAGTAATTCTTAAATATAAATAAATGTTTTTATATGCATAAGGGTAGTATGGTATATGTACAAAACATTTATTTAAATAAAAACATAAAACAATCTAAAATGACTATTTTAACCTCATTATGGCGTTGCATTATGTCTCTAAATCATTTCTCTTTTAGGAAATACATTTCTTGTGAGATTAGTGTATTGAAACATATTGCGTGAGTATTACTTGCAATTAATTGCTGTGACTATCCTTTTTTTTATCCTATTTGAACAATCTTGATCATATAATCATATCTTTTGCTAAAATCAAATTTGTTGTTCATAAAATTTTAATTCTTCTATAATTGAAAAGTTCGAATTTTAGGATATCGGGAAACTTGATTATTCGCTAGAGACGTAGTAATCATTTTAAAGAGATAACTGATTTTTCAAGAATACCGTAATTCATAATTGTGATGTTACATTGTTTTCTATGATACCATAAAACATTGGGAAGATCAAATCACATTTCTGAATAATGCGAACATTATTAAATAGCATTGATATTCCAAAATAATAATTTGATAGTTAGGAAGTAAATTAAATAATAAAAACAAAGTATTATCAAAACATAATCCAAAACATCGTAACAAGTTTAACAAAACAGTAAATAATGCGAAATAAAGCTCCACCAAAAATGGTCACTCCCGTGATATTGCTAAGGTCAAATCATAAAAAACATAACCTACTCACATCGTCTTCTTTTATCAACACCAGCACAACTTATGACATATCATTATCAACAGCCGTTCTATTTTTTTACCACGAAATCAAATTCATAAGTAATAACTATTTATTAAAAGAATAACCAAATTAAAAGCAACACAAATCACATATTACAGAATTCTATTCCAAATGAGTCAGGCTTGACCACATGTTTGCAAACATTAGGACACTGCTACCTGTGGACTGAACTATTTGGAAGTAAAAACAATATAACAAACGGAAGCTATTAAAAGTAACCCAGTCCTTCATAATTTGTACAGCCACTTTAGCAAATCAAATATATTTGAAAGAATAGAGAACTAATATTAAGGTGTAACACTTATATAAGGCGTACACCACTTATATAAGGCTGCACAAACGTGACTGCCAACCCCCACCAAGTATTAACAGCAGTCCCACTAAGACGAGCAGCATCCACTCTTCTGGGCAACAGGTTGTCCACGAATCTGCACAGTTGGTGGCCTAGCACTGTTTGATGCAGGCTGACTTGCCATCCTGCGTTTATCAATGAAATGATATGCTTCAACAACAGATTTGGTGTGGAGACATGCTCACGCTCAAGGCAACTATGATCGACTTGAACAAGGAATAATATACTCATACATAATATGCTGAAATCACAAAAGTGTACTGATAACAAATGAACTTTCAAGAACAAGACAAAATAAAGCAAACCTATTCTTGATGTCAGCAGACATAGCCATGAAAGCCTGTTCGACGTTTGTTGCATTTTTGGCACTAGTCTCCATAAAGGGGATGCCAATTTCATCGGCAAATGCCTTCATCAAAAAAACAATTTATTTCAGCGAAGACTTATCAGTCTAAAGCAAAAGTACACAAGCAAACATAGAAAATGCTTACCTTTGCTGTTTCATAAGGCACAGCCCTGTTTTCAGCAAGATCGCACTTGTTTCCAACAAGGAGCTTGTTCACATTCTCACTTGCATATCTGTCAATCTCATTCAACCATTGTTTCACGTTGTCGAAGCTTTCTTGGTCAGTTACATCATATACTATCTGCGAAAATTCCAAGTCCGGAATATATCAGAAACTAGAAACACAGTTTTACATTTGCAGTAAATCAAGAAGAAAGAGACTAACTATAATTCCATGTGCACCACGGTAATAGCTACTAGTTATAGTTCTGAAACGTTCCTGCCCAGCAGTATCCCACTGCAAAAAAATGAAAATACGCTTACTTTTAAAAAACACTGGTATTGGGAGGAAGTATCACAAGGATCAAATGCAATAACATAATCGTACCCCAAATCAGAATACAACCATCTGCAAATAACCTCAGGATATCAAGTTTCTCATTACAGAACAGAAATCAACAGCATTTGCACACATTGAAAGCTATGTCACTCATACTTGACACATTCAAAGATTATCTGTAAATATTCCTCCACTGCAGTACTAGATGATTTCACTAGAAAACCGAACAGCAACAGTAACAAAAGGAAACCAACAAAATCACTCCATCGGACTAAGAGCATCATTACTAAAAGAGGAACATTGGTTTTCCCAATTAATTGCTTCCCGTTGTCTTATTGATATCATAGGGGAGCCATACATACAAAGAGGTGAATAAAAGAAATAGGTTTGTGTTCCTTGAAAAGCTACATCTAATCAGATTGAACTAACATGAGATACAAAATTATTGAGTTTAGAGTAAAACACCAAAATAACCCCTCAAACATATTGAGTTCCAAAATTATTTACAATGATGAATAACTATCTACATTCTACAGGTAAACACCCAAATTCTACTGTTTATAATAATATAGAATCGAAAGGGAACCATACACACTATGAAATGAATACAAGAAGCATGTCTCTGTACTTCAAAAATTACATCTGATAAGAAGATCCACATCAGACCTAGCAAGTAAAAGACCAAAAGAAGCCCCCAAACATATTAAGTATCAAACAATTTTACAATGATGAAATCAACAAGTAAACAAAATAACACTGCCGTTCATATTAATATAGAATGAAGAAGAAAAGCTTACAATCTGAAGCTTGATAGTCTTCCCATCTTGCTCCACTGTACGAATTTTCTGCAGTAAGTGAATATGTGATTAGAATTGTAAATAAACCATGTAAAATACACAGAGCAAAAGGATAACCCCTTACAAAATCAACACCGATTGTGCTGATGTAGCTATCAAGGTAAGAATCGTCCTGTCCATAAAATCAGATACGGGTGAATCAGTAATGCTGTTTGAGATAAATCATTGATTTACTCGAGAGAGGAATTCTTTTGGAAAAAGAGTGAAGGCATGCAAAACCAAAAAAATATAACAGACAATGACCAAACACTCGCTTATTACCATAATAAGCTACAAGCCTACAAAGATAGATAAAGAGAGAGTATAATTTATTTTCTACAAATAGTTGTAATCAAAGTGATTGCTAAAAAGACATGTTACCAATCAAAAGAGTGATCATCACGAACATAAGATATATAATAACAGTTCCACTACACAAGCAGAAATGGATAGAATATTTAGCAGAAAAACATGTTCTTAATAATCAGGAAAGTAATGTTTCTCTTCAACGCTTCCTTTTCAACACAGGGTAATTTGTATGGGGAAACACGTCATGATTTTCAATATGGTCGCGCGGAACTACTTTAGAAAGTTTAGTGACATGACCACAAGAACACTGCATTAAGCAACACTTACAGCAAATCTGAGTAGAAGGCATGACTTGCCAACACCTGAGTCTCCAATCAAAAGAAGCTTGAACAAGTAGTCGCTGAAAGACACAATTAAGAGAAAAAAAATTTCAATGATTTAGTATTCAGTGGCAAAAGTAAGTGATGCTACCAAATTTAAGCAATCTGCAAAATTTATCTTATATACGTCCTGCCCCAACAGGGGAAAACGACAGTTGTTATCCATCCCTCAATTGTAATATTAGAATCATGACTACTTTAAGCACAAAAAACCAAGGAATAGAGAATTTGTGAGAATCGCCATTGATTTATAAACATGAAAAAATAATATTCCCCTGGCATCCTATTATTAGGTTGAAGTCCAATCTACATTCAAGAGGCTTCAGGTCCTAACTCCTAAAGCAGACACAACTCTCTAAACCTCTCAATTTTGTAACCACATACAAAATTGAGAAAACAATCCCTATAATCAAATAACCAAAATTCAAAACCACACAATCGGGTAATTTACAGACTGATTTATAACTACCGAAATTCAGAAAGATCCCAACCAAAAACATCAAATTACCATCCAACAGCAGTCCAGGTGCAAACTCAGCAAAAACTATGCACAGACACAACAAGAGGATCTCCGATCCCAACAGAAATATCACAAAGAAAATAATCAGCTAGAGAAGGAAGATCGACCATAGATGCATCAAAATCCAATCTTACAAACACAAAATTTCACGGATCTACAATCACGACTAAAAAATAAAAAAATCAAACTGAATTCCCAGGGAAACGCTTGTGGATCTATCAAACCCAATCCGAAACGAATCGGAATACAAGACCACCGACGATTTTCGCAATCGTGACGCAATAATCGGTAAATAGAGAGATGTGATAATTACTATTCGGGATTCATGATTGGTGTCGGGAGGTTGACGGAGAGTAGCCGGAAATAATCCTTCTCGATGATCGCTGGCGAGAAGGATTGAACAGCGCCGAAGGAGTTGACCGGATTTGTTTTTTTTTTTTGCTGTAGTGTAAAGGCAGAGCGAAAAGGTTGTGGAAGAAATGAATTAGGATTAGGAGTCTGAATCGGATGAGAATTTATTTATACAAACACCGACACCGCTATATTGTTTAAGTAATCTCACACGGAATAGTAAAGATTAGGATTGGGAGTCTAAATCGGTTCTTACTCGGTTGATTCCGGTTAGAAATCGGATCAGATTTGTAGTTTTTTAATTTTAATTTTTTTAAATAATTCAATATCAAGAAATAGAGCAATTTATACTGAAAAAAATTAAAAGGACACACAAAAATACAAATCAACACGATAACAATATTCATCATCCAATATTCCAATACCTAAACAATAATTCAATAAATACCTAAAAAATATAATACCTAAAAATCAAAATCAACACAACAAAATACTACTAACAAACATACACCTAAACACATGCAGCACCATACTCACACAGCATCTTAAACAAACACACGCTCAACACCTAAACACGCACACACAACACCTTAAACACACACACAACACGTTACACGCACACACACAGACTCAACACAGACACACACATGACATATACACACACAATCCCTATAAAATAATTGGATACTAATTAAAATCTAAAATTGAAAATTTAAAACTGATTTATTATTCGGTTCCGGGTAAGAACATGTCGGTTCCGGGTAGAACCGGAACCAGAACTTTTGAGAACCAGAGAACCGATTCTGATTCCGGGTACCCGAGAACCAGAGAACCGATTAAGCAGGCCTAATAAAGATAAATTGTTTATACGTCTCCACCCACAATTTAAAGGTTTGAGTACTATTTTGGTTGAGCATACTATGTTAATCCAGAATATTTCACATTTTCAAAATCGACTTCTAAGTATATGAAAACGGTCTATTTTTTATGGTTTCGTCAATTTTTAATGGTCAACAATTGGGAAAATTTTGATCCGATTAACCTTAATATGAGATTATTAGTCGCTTAGTTATTTTCTACTCCATTCGTCCCGTAATATGAGTTACATTTGGTGTGGACACGGGTTTTAAGAACTGTAAATAATAGTGAGTAGGAAAAGTTAGTGGAATATGGTGTTCACTTTCTTATATTGGTTTTAATTTTTTATAATAAAATGTGAGTGAAGTGAGTTAGTGGAACTTGGGGTCTACTCTTATTGTGGGACGGACCTAAATAGCAAAATATGACTCTTATTATTGGATGAATGGAGTAATTATTTTGCTAAATAACTCAACTTTTAATATTTGATTTTGAATACAAAATCTTCCTACAAACATCAAAATCGATCTCTCTCTTCTAATATTAAAATCGACTCTTCATTTTATTTCAGAAAAAACTAAATCTCGATCTCTCTCAAGAAACCCTAATTCCAACTAAGAATCAACTTATAACACCCCGACTTTTTCTATCTTTTTAGTTGAGATCGAAATGATGTTGATGTTCAAGCCGGATTTTTCTTTTTGTTTAATCTTTGTTTGTTTTCGAAGATTAAAGAGCATTGAATATTTACGGTCAATAGAAAAGAGAGAGTTAATCATATTCTTGACCCTATCATTTTTTACTAATCAAAAGAATCGCCCAATTTTTCTTGAGAAGTCCAATTCAGTAAATTATTACTTTTTGGTTATTAGCCAAACGAGACTTTCGATATCCCACATGCATAATGAGCTCACTATTAATCCCAGCCGTCATTCTGAATTTATTCCCAAACTCACACGGTTTACATGCTCGTTTGCTATTCCACAACCCCCTTCAATTCACTCTTCACAATCTTTAGCCATTCCAATCAAAACAGAAGGAAGGGTTAAGGAGATTGGCGCTGATCGGGATGATGCGAGGCTGGACGGCGACGACTCAACCCGATCAGCAAGCAGCGACAATGGCGGCGCTGGATGTGAGTGCACGTTGGCTGGTCTCTACATGATAGCTGCCGTGCAATGAGCAGCCCATGGTGACTCGTCGCTTATCAGGCGTGTGGTCTCGGAACCACAGCGGTGCGGTGGAGGGAATGCGGTAGCGACCAACGACGCATAGTAGACTAGAGGCACGTGGTTTCTGTGACGGAGCGCTGGTGATTGATCGACGAAGAGAAGAGAGGGAGATATGGGGATCGCGATTTCGGAAACAGTTGGGATGCGAACAGGGGTGGACGCAGAAAAAAATTGCAGTAGGGGCTGACTGTAGTATATATATATATATATAAATAGGGGTGCATTATAATGATAACCCCAATTTCCGTAATAACCCTATAACCAAATCTGGACCACACATTTTTAAAATCACGCGGTTGATATTCAAACTTAGATTTACTTCATAAAAAAAAGCGCGGGGGTAAATATGTCATTTCGCTCATGATAAAATTTACGTATCCAAATTTCGCTCATTTAATTTCTGAATTTCGCTCATTTTATCATTTTATCAGTCAGTCAAAAGTATCATTTTATCAACTCAGAGTATCATTCTATCCGGCAAAACTATCATTCTATGCAATAAACCTAACATATATCATTTTATCATTTTATCAGTCAGTCAAAAGTATCATTTTATCAACTCAGAGTATCATTCTATCCGGCAAAACTATCATTTTATCAGTTTTATGTCATTTTGTCACGTTAAAGTATCATTTTATCAGCTTATATGCAATTTCTTCAGCTAAACTATCATTTTTATAAGGTTACTGTCATTTTATCCGCTTAGATTATCATTTTATCAGGTAAAAGTATCATTTTATTAAACAAAAATGTCATTTTATACACCAAAAATACCTATCATTCTATCGGCTGAAAGTATCATTCTACCCGGCAAAACTATCATTCTATCGGCTAGAAGTATCATTCAATCCGGTAAAACTATCATTTTATGCAGTAAACCTAACATTTATAAGCTAAAAGTATCATTTTATCAACTCAGAGTATCATTCTATCCGGAAAAACTATCATTTTTATAAGGTTTCTGTAATTTTATCCGTTCAGATTATCATTTTATCACGTAAAAGTATCATTTTATTAAACAAAAATGTCATTTTATACACCAAAAATACATATCATTCTATTGGCAGAAAGTATCATTCTACCCGGCAAAACTATCATTCTATCGGCTGAAAGTATCATTCTATCCGGTAAAACTATCATTTTATGCAGTAAACCTAACATTTATAAGCTAAAAGTATCATTTTATCAACTCAGAGTATCATTCTATCCGGAAAAACTATCATTCTATGCAATAAACCTATCATTTTATCATTTTATCATTTTATCATTTTATCAGTCGGTCAAAAGTATCATTTTATCAACTCAGGGTATCATTCTATCCGGCAAAACTATCATTCTATGCAATAAACCTAACATATATCATTTTATCATTATATCAGTCAGTCAAAAGTATCATTTTATCAACTCAGAGTATCATTCTATCCGGCAAAACTATCATTCTATGCAATAAACCTATTATTTTATCATTTTATCAGTCAGTTAAAAGTATCATTTTATCAACTCAGAGTATCATTCTATCCGGAAAAACTATCATTCTATGCAATAAACCTATCATTTTATCATTTTACGTGATATTTTGCGAAATTTAGAAATTAAATGAGGGAAATGACAGTTTTACAACCCGCGCTTTTTTTTATGAAGTAAATCTAAGTTTGAATCTCAAAACTATCATTCTATGCAATAAACCTGTCATTTTATCATTTTATCATTTTACGTGATATTTGGCAAAATTCAGAAATTAAATGAGAGAAATGACAGTTTTACCCCCGCGTTTTTTTTATGAAGTAAATCTAAGTTTGAATCTCAACCGCATGATTAGAAATATGTGTGGTCCAGATTTGGTTATAGGGTTATTACGATATTTAGGGGTTATCATATGATCACGACTCTATATATATATATATATATAGAGAGAGTCCTATTATTCACATTTCCACTCTTAAAGACCGAACTAGAGACCAAATTAGGGCCCTTAGATCTAGATTTGAATGGATGAGATTAAACCATGTCTCATGAATTTCGCTACTTCATTATGTAAGCAATATACTTCAAATCAGGGGTATTTCGGTCAAATTACATCTGGGCTAAAAAAAATTCCATGCTGCTTCTCCTCATTCACGCCGCTCATCTTCTTTCTCATCTCTCTCGTTCTCTTCTTCTCCAAATCGAAGAATACTTCTCCAAATCAAAGAATTCTTCTACAAATCGATGAATTTTCTTCCACAAAGCGGCGAATCTTCTTCTTCAAAGCGACGCTCATCTTCTTCTCCAAATCAACTCTCACTTCTACTGCAAATCGACGCTCAAACGCTGATTCTCTATCAAAATCGACGACTCCACAACTTCCTGTTCTACAATCGACGACATCTCAAGTTGATTCAAGTCGATTAACCACATATTCAAAATGGTTGACACACGAAAGTCGTCGATCGATAGTCGTTGATTAACCACGGATTCAGCATCTATATCCGTCGATCTCAGCATCTCTATCTCTCTATCAGCCGACGTCCACATCTC
The DNA here is from genome assembly GCF_004379255.2 of Salvia splendens. Classification (NCBI taxonomy): domain Eukaryota; kingdom Viridiplantae; phylum Streptophyta; class Magnoliopsida; order Lamiales; family Lamiaceae; genus Salvia; species Salvia splendens. Next base: position 142,239 of record NC_056051.1, on the reverse strand, counting down.
CACGCGATTTGAAATAGTTGACACCAGAAATTCATCAATGGAAGGTGAAGGTTTATATTATATTGTTTTTCTGAACTTCCTATTTTGAAGTCTATGGCTAAAATTGCTTCGATTTACTATTTCAGATGGACGCCGATTGTGTTCCGGCAAAACGTTATGCCTCATGTAATACACTGTATTGAAGTTTTATATTTTTCAAAATTCTACTTTACTTCATACTTTCTTACTTTGGTTTCTGATTTTTGAGTAATTAGTTCATCAATCAGTGGGTAACAAGTTCAATTAGGGGTGAAATATAATCGTTTGCTGGTGGCTAATTCGCAACATCATTAGTATTACCTCAAGTCTGATTTATGTCTTCATCATGTTTCTTGTTACTTCATTTTTCAGATTGTTCATAGTACTTCATTCGTACACTTTATTACTTCATTCATGTTGCATGTTACTTCATTCGTACACTATATTACTTCAATCATGTTTCCTGTTACTTCAATTTTCAGATTGTTCATAGTACTTCATTCTTATACTTTATTACTTCATTCATGTTGCTTGTTACTTCATTCAATAGGTGTTCTTCCCCATATGTGCAAATCAACATTATTATGATGTTTGTTTTTGCTTCAAGAGAAACGCTATTGTTGTAATAGACAATTCTGCAAACGGGGATGACTCACAATAAATTATTGTCACATTCCAGAAACATTGATTCGTATTCTTCTCTTATGTTTGAATTTTATAACACATACATATGAATGCACACAACTATAAATGACATGTATTTGTTTTGTACATGCAGAGATCATACTTTTGTCACTTCCTCACCAAGAATGGTCTCCACGCATATTGTAAGATCGTGTCCCACTCCAAAATGCAGAGATAGAATATGCCATGGAGGACAGTTGATAACGTTGAAGACTGTGGAGTATTTCTGATGCCACATATGGAAACGTACAAGGGTGAGCGTGAAGGTTGCTGGAACTGTGGCTTGAAGAAATCAAGTTCGGGGGTGCTGCAGAGCTTGAGGGCCAAATATTGTTCGGCGCTGATGTTAGCCCAAAACAGCCACGAGAGCTTTAACAACAAAAATGTTACAGCGGCGTATTACGAAGAGGAAAGCAAACACATTGAAATTGATGTTGAGAAAATGATTGCAGCGTATATAAAGAAGAAATGATGATTTTAGTAGATCAAGTTTTGTATTCGACATACGTCTGTTATGAGCCATTTTGAAATAAAGTACCACACTTTCTAATGTTGTTCATTATTAGTCTATAATACTGTATTGGGTAACAGATTTAGTTCATTTCATAAATCTTAGTTCATTTCAAAGATCTATTGAGAAATGGAAAATATAAAGTAAGATTAATAATCTACTCCTACTATATATTTTGTCTATTCTCTTTAAGCTTGCAAAAAGTCTAAACAAATTCAAATTCAAAATGTAAATGAAGTAAGACACTACATGATTGAAGTACAGAAGTAAGGGAATGAAGAACATAATTATCCGAATGAAGTAAATTTGGAACATAACTACTTGAACTAAATAGAACAACCAGCCTCAACATCGGATTTTCCTCTTTAAATGTTGTTCAGTATTAGCCTGTAATACTGCATTGGGTACCATATTTAGTTCATTTCAGAGATCTTAGTTCATTTTTGAGATCTATTGATTATTGATAAGTGAATGACAAATGGAAAATATATCAAAGTAAGACTAAGAAAAACATTATAATAAAGAAAAATTAAGTCATTATAAAAATACTTCAGTCTATTCTCTTTAAGCTTGCAAAAAGTTTTAATAAATTCAAATTCAAAATGTAAATGAAGTAAGAAACTACAGGTCTGAAGTACAGAAGTAAGGGAATGAAGAACAGAAATATCCGAATGAAGTAATAAAACAACTAGCTTCAATATCATCATCAAACCCACAATGCACAGCCTTGAAAAATTTAGACTTCAACCAACGTCCTCCATGTAACTCATTAGGGATTAATTTCATTTTTTTGTTTCTCAAGACCCAAAAGATGTAACTACATACAAGCCCAATCCTCCCAAACATCTTACAACTACATGCATATGAATCAAAAGATGTGGAGTATGACACAGTCCAGTTCTTCGAGAACTTGTCGTTGACTACATAAATCTCAACACAATAAAGTTCATGTTACTTCATTTGACCTGCGGATTACTTCATTCAGCAAAACTGTTACTTCATCATACATCTGTTTATACTACATGCATGAAAAACTCGAAAAAATATCCATCAACATCGGAATTCTCCATGAGATTCTGAAGGTAAGCTTAAGAAGTAATCGGAATTCTGATCTCACGAAGTAATCGGAGTTCTTCAAGTCCGGCTTCGTTGTGTAGATATCTCCAGCTTTTTATTCAGAGATTAATCACGATTAGATGATGATTGCAACACGATTTGAGGAAGATCGAGATAAGAAAATAGATATTAACAAGAGAAAATATCGGCATATCACATCGACGATTTGCTGTGTATGCCTCGTTCCACGTGTAGTCGGAGAGCTTCTCCATCTCCACCAGATCGGAGATCCACTCCGCTGTGTGGTGCTTCTTCCTCAACTCCAATGCAGTGGGTTGGGGGAGGCCGCACGGTAGGTAGTTGGAGCCGGCCAGCCAGGGACCGGTGAGAGAGAAACGTAGAGAGAGAGAGAAGTGGATTGGATTCGGGAATGGAGGAAGAAGTGTATTCACGTAACTGCATCATTTTTTGTCTTCCAAATCTACCCTTGTGTCAATTTAATTAAATAAAAAAAATAAGATAATGTGTAATTGTTAATAACCATTAGATGTGATTAATGGATGGATGAGATTTGGTCTCTAGTTCGGTCTTTAAAATTGGTTCGACATTGATCACTTTCCTATATATATATATATATATATATATATATATATATATATATATATAGAGTAGTGATCTATGGAAAATACCCCTTAACCAAATAACTAGAGAACAAATCATAGCCACAAGATCAAAAAAATCAAGGGCTAGTACTAATTTTCGAATTTAAGAAGAAATTAGTTCCCTCTATCACAAATTTACTCCATAATAACAACGTGGGGGTATTATGGTCATTGCATAGCCAAAAATCAAGTTTGAGAAGAGTGGCGACGAGCTTGTCGGCGGGGGATGCAGCAGCAGATGTAGGCATGGCGATAGGAGCGGGGACGGATATTGCAATAGAGGCAGCAGATTACGTGCTGATGAGAAGAAGCTTGGAAGACGTGTTCACGGCTATGGATCTGTCGAGGAAGACGCTGCAACGGATTCGTGTGAATTACGTGTTTGCAATGGAGTACAACGTAGTTGCGATCCCAGTAGCAGCCGGGCTTCTGTTTCCCTCTCTGAAAATCAGGCTGTCGCCGTGGGTCGCCGACGCTTGCATGGCACTGTCATCAGTGAGTGTTGTGTGTTCATCTCTGCTGCTCAGGGGATACAGAATACCAAGGCTTACAACTTTATTGGAGATCACTGTAGAGGACTAATAATAGTCAAATAGTGAGAGAAGCAGAGTTGCCAGTTTTATTGGGATTGTATTCTTGTCTTTTAGAATATAAATGAGATAGATGTATTCATCCGAAAATTATAAAATTTTCTCATGTCATTATATGTGTCAAACTATATGTCAAACTAACCACATTGACACTATCTTTTGTAAACAAGAGTGAAGTAAAACCATAATAAGAGTGATGTGTTTTGTGAACAAAAGTGAAGTAAAATCATAATAAGAGTGATGTGTTTTGTGAACAAGAGTGAAGTAAAATCATAATAAGAGTGATGTGTTTTGTGAATAAGAGTGAAGTAAAATCATAATAAGAGTGATGCGTTTTGTGAACAAGAGTGAAATAAATTCATAATAAGAGTGATGCGTTTTGTGAACAAGAGTGAAGTAAAATCATAATAAGAGTGATGCGTTTTGTGAACAAGAGTGAAGTAAAATCACAATAAGAGTGATGCGTTTTGTGAACAAGAGTGAAGTAAAATCACAATAAGAGTGATGCGTTTTGTGAACAAGAGTGAAGTAAAATCATAATAAAGTGAAGTAAAATCATAATAAGAGTGATGTGTTTTGTGAACAAGAGTGAAGTAAAATCATAATAAGAGTGATGTGTTTTGTGAACAAGAGTGAAGTAAAATCATAATAAGAGTGATGTGTTTCATAAACAAGAGTGAAGTAAAATCATGCTAAGAGTGATGTGTTTTGTAAACAAGAGTGAAGTAATATCATGATAAGAGTGATGTGTTCAACAATATACAATTTGATTCAATTGTTCAACAATAAATTTCCAAACTCATTATCAAATATTCAACAACTATCATTTTTACATACGAAATGACTCAGCCATTCAATTTATCACCCTCCATTGCATCTCCATATCTTCAGCGAGCTGCAAGGGTTGGAGCTTGTTCACCACCGCCGTCATCGCCGCGAACAGCCCGGCGGAGGACGCCTTTAGGGGAAGAAACACATTCAAACTGCATCAATCAAAACACATAATTTTCCTACATGAAATCAATCAAATTCATGAATTACCAAAACAAAGAAGCCAAATTTCCCCCTTTTTGGTCCAACATCAACCCCATAGCCAATCAAAGCGACGATGATCAAGCCATGAAATAAACAAAAATAAAATAAAATAACAAAACAAAGATGGATATCCCCACCTGGAAAAGACAGAGATCTGAATTGGTGGTGGGTCCGTAGAGCATTCGAATGTTGAAAATCCGAGGAATATGAAATTGGAGGCAGAGAGAGAGATTAATAATGTGGAATTGACGGCGGAGGACGCCGTCATCGCCGGAGAACAGCCCTCCTCCCTACTTATCAATTGACGCTTAATTCTGGTATTTTCCATAATATAATTTCCAAAAATACCCTTGGACTATTTTGTATTCTTAAAATAAATAATATTTGTTCCATTAAGATGTGTGGCTGAGATTTGTTCTCTAGTTATACACTTAAGATTAGTTATATCTTGATCACTAACATATATATATATATATATATATATATATATATAAATATATATATATATATATATATATACTTCTTTCGTCCGTGAATAATTGTCTCTTATTTTCTTTTCTCGCTCGTCAACCAAAAGAATCTCATTTATCCTTTTATTACTTTTGGTAAGTGAACTTCACATTCCATTAACTCGTCTCACTCACATTTCATCATAAAACTAATATAAAATATGAAACTCATATTTTACTAACTTTTTTACTGTCAGTTTTCATTGTAAATGTTAAAATTCAGACCGAGTCAAAGTAAGACTATTAGTTAATGAAATACTCCATTTTTTAGTAATATATGAATAATATATTAAACAAAATATTAAACCCAATTGAATAAATCAAATATTGTCCTACAGTAGCTGTAAAAAATGGAAAAGGAATCGAAATAGTGAAAAATTGAATCTACACATTAAATAACTAAATAACCTTTATCCGATTAATTAATTAATTAATTAGAGAATAGATTCAATATTAAAATGTGATATCTCTACTTTTTGTATGAAGAAACCAAAAGGCTTTCAGCTCGACACTATTTCCAAGAATTAAAACTATGATTAGGATTAAATTTCAAATATAGTACTACATAATTAGTTCGCATATGCAGATTTCAAATTTACAAATTTAGTTCAGCCCCTTTCTATCGTTTATGTTAGGAGATTTAGTGTTCAATAGAAAGGATTTGGTAAGGGCTCAGGATGGTCTTTTGAAAATTTTAAAAAAATTTACAATATGATAAAAGGGAAAAAAGAAATTGGGTAAGGGCTTAAGTCCTACCCTAACTCCATGTGTGTCCTCGCCTGGATGCGAAGGAGAAGGCAAGTTGTTTTCTTTTAATTAGACTAGTTTTCCACCCGCCTATGCGTGCTTCCATATATAAGGTTCCAGATAATTATAAGTATTTTTAATTGGGACATTGTTCTTTAATTCCTCGGTAAACAATTCATCACAAGCGTACACAAATTTAAATATTAGCACTAAATTTATGAAAGAGAAATAAAATTTTATAAAATTAAAATAAATACAAAATAAGCCTGAACTCTTAGAGAAAGATGAAAATTTTGTCTCTACAAATTCAATCGATATATAATAAGACCAGAAAAAACTAATAAAATTAAGCCAATCCAATCCAACTACCAGCTACAATATATAATCAGAAATTCAATATATAAAGCAACCAATTTATACTCAAATACTATAGTTTATATGTAGCAATAATTATACAAATTCATTAATAAGACTAAAAAATAACTTCTCTATAAATATATCTACATGCTAAAACATCTCAATTTTTACAACAATCAATCATTCAAAAATAACTAACGAATGAAGTATAATAAATTAACAAAGAATCCCAATAATTATATAAACATAGCATCTATAATTTTAAGATTTTAAATAATCAATGCTAATAAAACACAAAATGATCAATATCTAGAATCTAAAAGTTAATATTGACCCCACTAATAAATTCACTTGCTTTAAATGGATAACAATTTCAAAGTTTCGTGATTGAATTATTCGGGCCTCACGGGCATAGGTTGGGCCTGCATAGCCCATTTGGCCAATTTAGCTTCACTGTCAAATCATCCATTTGATTAAATATTATCTTCGTCTACAAAAAATTGTCTCACATCTCCGTTTCGGACTATCCATGAAAAATATGCTTATATTTAAAATGAAAAATGACTTCTAATTTATTACTCACTTTTTATGTTGTTCTCTTTTACTTTATTCACATTTGATCTTGGTCTTTCATATTTTACTCACTTTACTTCTCTATGTCATATTTTACGAAATTCACATCGGATGCAATTTGCACAAATGACTTTTCCATAGTTAGCGAGAAGTTAGGTTGATAAAAAAGCAACAAAATTGAACTTATATCTAATGGGCTCGTATTGAATTCGATGTTCCGCCTATTGCCCATTTTTGGAGTACATGTATTGGGGAGCAATAAATATTATGTAAGTTTAAAAATAAAGGTTTATTTAGCACTACTATAATTTAATTAAATTAAGATAATTCTTATATGTCTATGTAAAAAAAATATTATGATATATTGTATTTTTATATATTACTCTGAAACACATTAATTATAAGGGCCTCATAGTAGGAATACATCTGATGAGGCTCGTTTCATGCATGTGTTTTATCAGAAAATTACATCAAATTCTGTAAACTAACGTCTAATTTTGAGTCAGGTGTGTGTGTGCCATGTTCAGAAACTGAGTTGATCAACTGGGTGGATGAATTGATCAGGAGAAGAAGCCAAGTTGCTGCGCAAACGGGTCAAGTTGGAACAAAATTACATGCAGTGGGAACACCAATTCGAAGACTGATGTGTTGTACAAGACAAATCCCCAAGAGAAAAGGGCAGAACAGACTTTTCAGAGATCAAATACCCTAGGGATCGAGACCTCACGCCTTCCTATAAATGGACATAGAGAATGAGGAAGGGGAGAGCTTTTTGATCGGTGTCACTCATTAGTCTTCGGCTCTCTTCGAGAGCTGGAATTGGGAGCTTCAAAAACTTCATCTTTCTGTTTTCATCACACACACACACTTGGTCTTGTTTAGTTTAGTTTAGTTGGCGTTTGGTGTTGGTGTTTAGTTTTAAACTTTCAGTTCTGTTATTCCACTCCGAGAAGGGGTGATGAAACAATTTCCTGCTTCCGTAGTTCATTTCTGGATGTTATCGAATTTTGATGTTTGATTTAGTAGATTTGAAGTTATGTTTACATTTCCAGCTGACATGTTCCATTTCGTGCGTGTTGTTTCCGATCTGCCTTGATTTCTATTTTATTTCGCATATCTCAACTCAAGTGTTCCATTTCATGTTGGTTCGGTAAGATCTGAGTTCTCAATTCACGTTTCTGTTTAGATATGGTAGCTACTGTTTATTTCTGTATGATTATGGGGCAATTCTTGTTTACGTAGTTGTAGTTTAGATTTCAGGAGTAGATTTAGGTCTATGAGTAGTTTTGATGTTTCGTCCTCCGTAACTTCTCAGATCTGTTTTCCGTCTACTCTATTTTTCATGTTGATTTTATGAAGAAGATGAAGTTGTTAGAAAAGTTTTACTTTATCGTACACTTTGCAGGGGACTGACAGTCCCCCGTTTATTCTGTTTGCCTATTTACGGAAAGTTCAGTCAAGTTGATCAAGTAGACTGTCTAGTTTCATGAGTTGATCAGTTTAGTTAGTTTCCATCCTCTAAGTCCAGTAGTTTAACTTAACCCACCCCTAGAAAGCGTGGCAACAACCATTCCATTTTGTGTCTCGCAAGCAAATGTCAAACACATCATCTCTGTGGTATCGATCCTTACTTCCCTATACTACAAGAACCGAGAGGTTAGTAGTCTAATTTGAAAGAGAAGAAATTGACGTCTTTGCCAATATAATCAAGAGATTTGAGCCTTTGAATGAAGCTAAGTATCTTAGGAGTTATTAGGAGTTGTTGCGTTAGTTCTAGGAAGGAGACTTCGGTTCTAGGTAGCAATCTACAAATTGTATGCTACGAGAGAAGATATAGTTTTACTTTAGTGATAGCTTAATAACCCTTGAGACCATTTGTTGGCATATTTCGGAAATTAGTTGAGCATATGATAATTGTTATCGATCCCGTAGGATTCTACCTTCCCCATCCTTGATCTACATCCATTACCTTTCGTTTGCTTTTAGTTCTCCAAGTTGTTTCCAATTGCTTTAATTATTGTTTATGCTTTTGCATTTAAGTAGATTTAGAAAACAAACTCTTCTGATTCATCTAGATAGTAGTTGAGGTTGGTTCGTGGTATTTAGGTTGACACTCATTGTCTCTGTGGATACGATACTCTTGCTTGTTGTTTGCTACATTATCCCCATACACTTGCAAGTATACTTGTGTTAGAAATAAGTTTAGCCAAACGTACGGAGAAGGTGTTCAGATAGCAGCTTCCTTCCTAATTAGTCTGAATCTGCATTTTTTTAAAATGAAGAAAACCTCAATTTAGACAGTACTGGTGGAGAGGAAGACTGTACCGGAGCACCTTGGAGAAACTAAAACTGCGACTGAAATCTAAGAATCCGTTTTCATTTAGGTGAGAATCAGTGACGAAATTTTGCTGATATTCTTGATTATCTTTTGCACCTTCATGACCTCCAAATGGGGTTTTTTCTATTTTTGTTCTAAAATAGAACTTAGATTCCTCGTTTGTTCTAGTGTTTTTTTTTTGTTCCGGATTTGGGAGAGACGCATGACCCTCATGCGTCTCTTTTTAATGAGACGCATGACGATTATGCGTCTTTCATAGAGACGCATGAGGGTCATGCGTCTCTATTTTTTTTCGTTTTTTTTAACGACGCATGAGGGTCATGCGTCTTACGTATAGACGCATCTCCCTCATGCGTCTATTGTTTTTTTTAAATATAATAGACGACGCATGAGCGTCATGCGTCTTAGGGAGAGACGCATGAGCCTCATGCGTCTCTAACTTGCTTAAATCAGTTCCCACGGCAGAATAGGCAGAATACGCGAGAGAAAGAGAGGAAGACAAAACGTGCGATTTCCTTGGCGATTTCTTGGCGATTCCCTTCATATTTCGGTAAGTTTCCTTCAATCTTTCAACATTGTTCCCGTATTTGTTGTTTATTTGCATATTATTAGGGTTTTGATAAATCTATTGTATACTTACTATATTAGGGTTTAATGAAAAAAATTGTCTTTAATTGTTGTTGGTTTGTATATATATTGCAGAAATCATGCAAGTATACGTGAGTTTATATTGGGGTGGTAGAATATATCAACTTCCTCAAGTGGGTATTTGTTATGATCCTCCTCGTGCGAGAGCTTCCATCGTATTGGATTCATGTGTCTCATTATCTGAATTAGTTGCAATGATATGTGTTAAGATAAGAATAGATTCAAACCAACACTTCATCGAAATATCTTGGAGGCATTGTTTCTTGGGTACCGGTACGAGTTATGTATGTACTGCGGTTGAAAGTGATCAAAGTGTGTTTTATATGTTCAATGCGGCTCTAAATTCTACTCGGCATATTGAATTATTTGTTGAGTATTCGTATGTTGGAAATGCCTTCATCCCACCAATTGATCGTGGTGTTGGATCATCTACGAGGTTTGAACCTTTGAGCATGGATTGCGGTATGAATGAGCAAACAGATGTTGCAGATGCTGCTGATGTTGGATTGAATACTCAAGAGACTGTAGAAGAGCATGATGATGTTCATGTTGTACGGGTCTTCGGGTCCATATAATAATTGCCCACTAGAACTTGAAGTCTCCATCTAATCTAAGTACATATTCACGAAACAACAATTACAAACTAACATTTACAACACAAATTACATATCCATTCAAATTCATCTTCAAAATAACAACACATCATAAACCAAATGATTGATTCACTCCAATTCAACACCATTCATGCTTTATAAGGCCTAATTTACATATAGCTACTAAATTAGAAGGTTAAATTAAAATATGCAATTCAACCTATACTTTATTCTTCAATAACAACCAAAATCACAACACCAAGCAACTCAAACATATCAAAAACTATACAATAGAATGAATTTAGCCACTAAAATCCATTACAATTAACTAAACACCAAAAAATCGGACAAAATTGAGCAATTTGTTATAAACCCCAATTTACAAACATTAGGGGAAATCTAAACAAACTATGCAAATTAACAACAAATAAGGAAGGAATGTTGAAGGATTGAATGAAACTTACCGGAAAACGAGAGGAAATCGTCGGATTCGCCAAGAAATCGCCAAGGAATCGCCGGAAGTCGCCTATCAGAATTCTCTCTCGCGTGTATTCTGCCTGTCTGCCTCTCGCGGAACTGCTTTAATTCGAAATAGAGATGCATGAGGCTCATGCGTCTCTCCCTAAGACGCATGACGCTCATGCGTCGTCTATTATATTTTAAAAAAACAATAGACGCATGAGGGAGATGCGTCTATACGTAAGACGCATGACCCTCATGCGTCGTTAAAAAAACGAAAAAAAATAGAGACGCATGACCCTCATGCGTCTCTATGAAAGACGCATAATCGTCATGCGTCTCATTAAAAATAGACGCATGAGGGTCATGCGTCTCTCCCAAATCAGGAACAAAAAAAAACGCTAGAACAAACGAGGAAGCTAAGTTCTATTTTAGAACAAAAATAGAAAAAAACCCCTCCAAATGACACCAACAATTATTGACATCGCCGCCGCCCGCGATCTTGCTGCTTAAATCCACCGTCACATGCACGCTGACCTCGCCAAGAAATCCCTGAAACGCAAATGCTTCTCCAAGCTCAAGATCCAATCCCGGGAATTCTTCAAATTTTTGGGCCACTCTGTCCTGTCCTGATCAATATCATCTTCAATTAATTAACTAAAAAAAATATAAAAAAGTGTGAAAATTGTCAAATACACCCTTAAAGGACAAAAGGGCATAATGGTAAAAGGTACGACTGAATTTGGGATTTTTGAATCTTTTTAACTAAGAATTTAATTTTCTAAAGGTTGGATACTAAAAAAAAGGTAAACATGCATTTTCAGGTTACTAGTTTTCTAGTTTAGTACTCTAGAAGAAAAGATACTCAAAATAAGGAAAATGGCCTACGTGGCAAGGAAGCGCTCACAGCCGTTTATATTGGTGGTACAACACATCTTCTCTAATAATATTATTATTATTATTATTATTATTATTATTATTATTATTATTATTATTATTATTATTATTATTATTATTATTATTAATCCCAAGGTTGTTGAGTCTATTCTTTTTTATTTGTCCCAAGGTAATTAAGTCATTTTCTTTTTTGGTAAAAACTTTATTACATCTCTTACTTTACTCTCTCTTCATCTCTCTTAATTTATTTCATCTCTTACTTTCCCCTCTCCACTTTAACCTTTAATAAATCAATTTTTAAATCTCATACCCAAAAGAAATGCCCCAACTACCTTGAGACGGAGAGAGTCCTCAAAAAGTACCAAAGAGTGACTCTTCATTAAGTTTATTTTTTATTTGCTTGATCAGATCAATTGTCTTGAATGAATGCATAAATCATGGAAATTTGGAGTCGTTGACTTCAGATATCCTTCTTTTGGAGCACATAGTAATTGTGGATTCATGATCCGTAATAGGAGTATGCACTCGATTTTTTTCTTACAAAAAATGGCAAATAGTAACAATTGAACCTTCCTGAATTCAGTCACCAAACCTATTTTGTAAATCTTAGGGAAACGTGCCTTGATTTCTAGTACGCTGCATGGAAAAATAAACAACTATTGGTTTAGATAAATAACTAAAAAACTAAATAAGGTTAATGAATACATTCCAAGGAGATTACATTGGATTTGTTTCTATGTTTAATGAATTCAAAAACACGTACACACCGGACTCGAATGACTGACGAAATATTGCTAGGTTGCAGATCGTTAAGGAAGATGAATTCCATGGTTTCAACAAATTATTTTTTTTAGAAAATTTGTGATGCAATGAGGAAAGACAGTGAAGAAGTGAATTATAATCTTGCACGCGCTACATATTTATAGAGCATGTGAACAAACAAAATTTATAAATATACTCCCTCCGTCCTATAAAAATTATGGGCAATTGATATGGCATGTGAATTAAGACAAAATTGGTAAAGTGAGAAAGAGGAGGAAAATGGTAGTTAAAGTAGTGTTAGAGCATCATTAAGTATGGCTTAACACAACTGAGGTTCGGCTCGGGCCTGGCGCGTTGTAGGGCGACGGGGAAGGGGCTGGGACGGGTCCAGGACAGCCGGAGAGGCCTGTGGCCGCGCCTGGGTGCGGTGCAGCCCAACGTTGCACACTCCCGGGCTGGGCCGTAATTCATTTTTTAAAATCGATTTTTTGAGTATTTGTTCTTTGAACCTTCATATTTTTTGTATTTTCAAGTTGAGGAGAGGTGTAGTTGACGGAAATGGAAGTAGAGAAAGAAAATGGAAAAGAGAGGGGAAGAAGATGACTATGTGGGGGAAGAGAGGAGGGGAAGAAGAGTAAGTAGAAAATTTTAGGTTTAGTATATTTAATGGACTGGGTTTTATTTCAGTTTTATGTATTTAAGTATTTGTTCAATTTTAATGGCCTTGCTTTTTTTAATGGGCTTGCTTTTTTTAATGTACTTTTTTAATTTTAAATTTCTATGTTTGTAATTTTTAATTTCCAAATGAAGAATGAATATTTTGTGTTATAACCGCTTAACGTTTTCTATTTTACGAGTAAAATAGCTTGTAGTTGTGAATAGTAAAATTTAATAGTTAGGGCCTGGATGGGGCCCGTAGGGTTATAGGAGTTTTGGCCTGGAGCAGAAAATTAGGGGAATGATGACGTGGAGGGGACTTGGGGCCTGGATCCTGGTCGGGGTTAATGATGCTCTTAGTGGATTGTAAGACCCACATTATTAGTAGTGTTTAATGATGATAAATATGTTGATGTGTAGGTAATAAATTGGGATACCTTTCTAAAAATAGAATACACATTTTTATGGGATGTACGAAAATGGAAAGTATATGTGTTTTTATGGGTAAGACCGTAAGAGAGGAACTATAAAAGTCAGTCCAAAACTTGGAGTCACCGATAAATAGAAAAATTTTGGGTTAATCAATTTTGAAATAGTCCTATGCATTTGGTTTTGATTGTTCACAAATGCACAATAACGTGAGTAAATACAGTTATTACAGTAGTTGCATAATCTATATACTACTATATAACATTACTTATACGATAATTAAAATTAACCTAACCAAAATTATTTCCAATGTCACATCCTTTACATGAACTAAAAATGCATTTGTACTAATAAAAATACCTAATGAAGTAGCTCTTAAGTTGAAACCGAAGTTGAACTTGAAACTGGAGTTCAACTTGTAGAGATAATTGGGCTACAAACTGTTTCAAGCTGTCCTCACTCATAAGCGAAAAGGGATTTTTTATTTTTTGAAATGCACCGCTTTCTTCAATATACGTCACCGATTGGATGATATTTGCCGCACAAGATCCTTTAAAAGTAAAAATTTTGTATCTTCTGTAATGTGTTGTTGCATCTTCGGCTTTGTCAAGGCACTGCACACAATAATCTATATTATTTGATGACACGTGACATTAATCTAACCGTTAGATCACAGGATCCAATAGACTAACATGTGTTTTGTTTTTTAACGATGTTTACCATATAAATATGAATACATCCCTAGGGGTATATATATCTATCCATATGTAAGAAAATATGACATTGAGAAGATAAGTAGTAACTAAAAATGTATACCAACCATGAAAATGAAGCAATGAAGACGAGGACATGCCGATATCACATGAGTCACTGGCAAAAGACAGGTGAGCTCAACGGACAATTCTTTGAGATTAGGCAGTTGAGGAAACCCTTTCGCCAAAAGCTTGTCAGTGTCGCGACCATCCAAGGTAAGTCTATGGAGTTGGGAAGTCAAGCAGGACAAGGTAGAAGTAAAATGGTCCATTGTATATGTTGGACCTGTTATTCTAAGTCTTGCATCTGCAAGTCTTGGAACATTCTTGAACCGAAGTTTCCCCGGTCTTGCATCAACACAAACCATAAAAACATTTGGAGCAAAAATATTGATTACAACGGATTCCATAAAGCTGCATCCAATTATCCAAAGATTCTCCAATGCAAGAGTTGCCCCGGAGATATGAACATCAGATGTCAAAAATGAATGTGCGATTCTCAATTTCCTAAGGAAAGGGCAATTTTTTAGGAACAATGAGATGTCTTCACCCCTTACTTTCATCATGATTAGCGACAAATTCTGGAGATATTTCATTGGCCTCATCTGTCCCAACAAATCTTCTAACATAACTGCATGCTTTACATTGTAGCACCGGAAGTTCATATTCAAGCTCTCAACTTGTCTCGACCAGACAAATCCGAGCCATTTGGTGACTGCGCTTTGTGCTGACTTGTTTACATAGAAATTAAGCCTAAAGTGTTTCAGGAAGAGGCCTTGATGCGATTCAAGAACAGAATTCACCATTTTGACATGCTTGCACGTCCCCACATCCCATGAATCGTGCTCTGTATCACTCCGTATTCGGTAGAGATCATCAGTGTCGAAAAACTCGAGATAAGCAGTGTGCTTCCACAAATCCATCCATCGGGATGAAAGAAGGCTAGTGGAAACAACATCTCTAAAGGGTAGGAATGAGTGAATAGTGAAGATGACGTCATCAGGTAACTCACTTATCCTGTCGGCCCTAAACCCTAAACCCTAGCCAACAATATAGTCTACTATATCAATACAATCAATCACCTTAATCAAAAACTAATCATGAATATTTTTATTTGAGTTACAAAAGGCTAACCTCTTTCTTTAGCTTCTTCGTACAGGGTTGTCGGTTTGATTCGATTCCATCCATGGACGCAGAAGGGTAAAACAAATTGTAAAGGAATGCGAAACGCAAGAGTTTTGGAAAAAGTAGAGGATCTAAACTCTTATGTATATATTTGACCTAATTTCGTGATTATAGCCGCAGCCATTGAGAAATTTGGGGGAAAAGGAGTGTATTCGTGTTAGGAAAAATTTGATTTCCAAGTACGCATTGGGAAGAATATTTATAGTGGTGATTTTCAAGAATTAAATCATTGATTTATTTCTTAATGTAAATAATAGGAGAGGAATATCAGCATATGGAATGTTACAACTAATTATAGAAATTTTAAATAGAGGGGTTTTATGTGTATATAGTTGCATTAAATTAAAGTGTTGAAAACCATTTATGATTCTGGATCTAATTTCGTATGCGAGAATTTTTTTATTTTTTAATTCAACATTTTTATAGTTATTCAAAATAATTTGTAGCGAATTCATGATATTTCACCAAGCTTAATTTAATTTATTCTAATTTATTTTGTTAATAGAAGTTTTATGTAGCTAATTTTGTTCAGTCACAAATTAAAATCTCATTTCACTTTTATAAATACTAAGTAAAATTTACATTCTACTAATACAGTGATTCATGTTTTACTAAATTTTCTACTACTTAAATCTTTAAAGTAAAATAATATTTTTACTAACAATATTTTAATTATATTTTATCTTCATCTTCTATTTTCAGACGTCCTTGAAATCCCGAGTTTATATTCAAACAAAACTTATTATAGTTTCATGTAGCGGAGATGGTTTCCTTATGCGGCTTCTAGTCTAGAGGTCGACAGTTGAATCCTTTATGCAGCGTTTCATTTTCCATTTTTACGTTTGTTTGGTAATTAATATTTAATTCTTCCATTTTTGTATAGATGGTGTTTGTTTGGTGATTAAAACTGTATTTAATTTCTCACATTAGTAGATTCATTTGCCTGTTTATTAGGCTATAATTTTCCGCATAATAATTTAGTAAAATATAGATAGCTAATTTTATACATAACAATATATAAATGTAAAATTTAAGGTAGTACTTATGAGTATATTTATCCAAAATTGAAAAAATAAAAAACTATTATAAATAATGCAATTCTAATTGTTTGTGTTTATCAAATAAAATAAAATATCATGATTATATAAAATGAAGGCCGAACATAGAAAAAAAAAATATACGGTATATAATTAAAATAAACAATAAAAAATGCTATAAGGAAAAAAAATGAAAAAAACAAATAAAAAAACCTCTGATAAGCAGGCAGAGTTGTCTGAATCCCAACGGCGACTTGGTATAGTTAAGGAGTTGAGTGAGCTGGGATCTGGAGTTCTCGTCTTCTGCAATATTGAGTAGTTTGATGATTTTCTAGTCAACGACGACGTAGTAGCTGCAGTGAGGTGGCCTGCCGCTCGACCCGAGGCAAATCGACTTGTGTTTCCTTGGCCTTCTCCTTCCGCTTGGCCGTTTTAAAGTCAAATAAAATTCATGAAATAAGATCACATTCTATATTTATTTTGAATAATTTTAAATATTTCAACCGTAATATTTGAGTCCATTTTTGGGATAACATACAGTCAACCAACTACAAGTATCAAATCATTCAACCTTTGTAATTAATACCTAAACCAAATTACCCTGCTAACCGAACTTTTTATTTTATCGACATCTTTAAGTACTTAATAATAGGGATGTGATCAAATTATTCAAATATGTTTTAGTAAAATAAGTTTCCTACAGTTTTCGTAGATTAGAATGGATTGCAAACTATGTAGTAAAACTTGAGCAAATATTTTAAAAGTTTCGAATTTTTAATTATAGAAAATAAAAAAAAAATTGTTTACTTATTGTTGGAGAGGATCACGAAGATCACGGAGGATATTCTCCAAATTACCGAAGATGTGAGAGAATTATATTCTACCAAATTTAGGAGATACCAAATCAATGTAATTAATTGTCTTCTTCCTTGTATAGCCTATCCAAAATCCTATATATGAGTGCCTAATGTAAAATACACAGGTCAGTGAATAAGAAAGAATTTCTTTTACCGATCAAAGCCTTCGTTTAACATGGCATCAGAGCAGTGTCGATCCGGTGGATCGGTCACTAGCTTGACACCTTCGGCAGAAAATTTCACAGATACAAAAAGTATGAACAAAATCCAAATACCCCAGATTCTCGATTCTGAAACACTCCTTGAATACATATCAAAGTTGATTGCTCAATACAAAGAACAACATACCACCGCTGCTGGGCAAGAACCGACCGCCGAGAGAGAATCGGCCCCTCCAGCCACCGAAAGAAGATTAGCAACACAAGCAGCCGCCGCCGCCGCTAGGAGAGAACCAGCGGCTGCCTACGCCGGAAAAAAACTTACCACCACTGTCACGCGTCACCAACCGCCGTCTTATGCCGAAGTAGTATCCAATTTCGGCACCAAATCTTCACCACCTCCGGCCGACGACTGGTGGGGAGCAGGAAGAGAAATAGACCGGAAGAAGGATGGACAACCACGATATCAGGATGGAAATCGTGGGGAAACGACCGGTCGTGAGCCAGAGGTGAATCTGGAGGGCCCAACCGACGTTTTCGCTATCCGGGGAGCCGGCAATTTCGCCGGAAGGGAAGAAACGGCAGCCGAACAGAGTAACAGAAGGGGACTGAGAGAGAGGGAGAGTCATGGCTACTCCAACCACAACCGAGTCCGTGCAGTGCCTCGGCAGGAAGAAGATGACAGTAGCGGTCACCCACCGCTTCGCCGGAGTGAACTCGCGCCTAACATGGGAGGTAACGGGTTTGGTTTTAAACCAAACCCCATGATTTCTCCTAAATTATGCCAGCCCCCCCAAAATTGTGCCAAATTAAGAACTAGACCCCATTCTTTGAAGGGAAGACCCCCAGATTACTTGAAATTAGATTTTGACCCCTTTTCTGGTGGAAATTCTGATATTAGCCCTCATATAGGTGATTTTGTGTCAAAAAACCCTTTTGCTCCCTTAGAAAAAATTTCCGATGCATTTCACGTAAATAAAAGGGCTAATATGACGAAGGGTTGGATTTTTTACTGTGGGGCCACAGATACTGTGACCCCAGAAAGGAATGACTTTATTAATATGGGTAAGATTACCAAGACTTATATTAAGACAGCTAGTGGGGAATTGATCACTGTTGAAGGATCTGGCACTGTAGAAATATCTCCTACGTTGCGTCTCAAGAACTGTTTATATGTTCCAACTTTGTCTCAACGATTGATGTCCATCAGTCACGTTACAAGAGAATTGAATTGTACTCTCCTGATGCACCCAAATTTCTGCATTTTACAGGATATACGGACGAAGAGGATACTTGGGCGTGGCACTGAGAATTGTGGACTCTACTACGTGGACGAGATAGCTCAAACTGGTAGTGCGATGCTGGCTCACGGGTCCACGAAACAAGAGGTTTGGCTGTGGCACCGAAGACTAGGACATCCTTCCCCTGGGTACTTTAAACTACTTTTTCCGAACCTGCCTTTTCCTACTGATTTTTTTTGTGAAACTTGTGTTTTGGCCAAAAGCCACCGACAGTCATTTAAACCCTCAAAAACTCGTGTGCAATCTATTTTTTCTTTGGTACATTCTGATGTGTGGGGTCCTGCACCGTTTACTGGGGGGAACGGTTTTTGATACTTCGTTATATTTGTTGATGATTGCACTAGGATGACTTTGATCTATTTCATGAAACATAAGTCTGAAGTTATGGATAAGTTTGTCTTGTTTTTTCAAATGGTCCAAACCCAATTTCATACTTCAATCAAAACTCTTCGATCCGATAATGGGAGGGAATTCATTAATGGTCCTATGACGAAATTTTTTCAAGAAAAGGGAATGGTTCATCAAACTTCTTGTGCTTATACACCTGAACAAAATGGGGTGGCCGAACGGAAAAATAGGACAATTCTGGAAATAGCCCGAGCCCTAATGATTGAATCCAAAGTCCCTCAACATTTTTGGCCAGAATCCATAGCTACATCCGTCTACCTCATGAATCGCTTACCCACGAAAATCCTAAACAAAAGACCCCACTTGATATCCTATCCTCTTTGTCTAAAATTCCCCAACACTTGAACCGTCAACCCAAGATCTTCGGCTGCACGGTCTATGTTCATATTGCCAAACACGAGAGAACCAAATTATCCCCATGTGCTACCAAATGTGTCTTTGTTGGGTACGGGGTAAACCAAAAGGGCTATCGATGCTTTGATCCCAGCACCAAAAAGATCATCACTACCATGAATTGTAATTTCTTAGAGACCGAACTTTTCTACCACACCCACCTTAGTAGTCAGGGGAAGAATGAGTCCGATAATTCTGTGGACTATCTAAGTTGGGTTGTGCCACTTCCAAATTCTTCGATTGAGGACCAAACAGAACCAGTTGTCACTACCGCCGAGCATGTCTCGTCAAGCGAGTCCTCTCAACCGCAATCCCTCGATCCTTCTCCGCCGATATCAGAGTTAATTGCTGAACCGAACATCCATACGGTTGATACTGACCCGGCAAATGCAGAAACATCAGAAGAAGACAACGCAGTTGACAGTGACACTGGGAGATATGTTCTTCCTCCCCGTAGCACAAGAGGAATCCCACCAAAGAGATATTCCCCGGAAAAGATTGGGAAGAAAAGCAGATACGGAGTGGTAAATTTTGTGCAAGGAAATCTGGCAAAAATGGCAAGAGCGTTCGAAGCTGCCCTATATGACGAGGAAGAGATTCCACAGTCAGCCGAGGAAGCAATGAAGCATAAACACTGGAGAGAGGCCATGCTTACTGAGATGCAGGCACTAAAGAGAAATAATACGTGGGTCAAAGATAAGTTGCCCAACGGAGTCAGAACTGTTGGCTGTAGATGGGTGTTCATGATAAAGAGAAGGCCAGACGGCACAATAGAGAGATATAAAGCCAGACTCGTGGCAAAGGGATACACCCAAACCTATGGTGTCGACTACGCTGAAACTTTTTCGCCCGTGACAAAAATTAACACAGTAAGGGTTTTATTCTCGATCGCTGCCAACAAGGATTGGCCACTTCATCAATTTGATGTGACAAATGCCTTTCTACATGGGGAATTACCGAAACCAGTCTTTATGGAGCCCCCGCTTGGGTTCACTGACGAGTTCCAGGGAGGAGAAGTGTGTAGACTACAGAAGACCCTATATGGACTGAAACAGTCCCCGAGAGCCTGGTTTGGGAGGTTCACAGAGGTGATGAAAAAGTATGGGTACAAACAAAGCAATTCCGACCATACGTTGTTTATAAAGCGAAGAGGGGATAAAATCACGTGTCTGATCATATATGTGGATGACATGATTCTTACCGGGGATGACACTGAAGAAATGGCGGAGTTGAGGAAAAATCTATTCAGCGAATTGGGGCCGTTGAAGTATTTTTTGGGGATAGAAGTATTGCGATCGGGGAAGGGAATCTTTATAAATCAGAAGAAATATGTGGTAGATTTACTTGCTGAAGTTGGGATGATAGATTGTAAACCCGCAGATACTCCAATGGTTCAAAACCACGGACTACAGATAAAGGAAAATGCAAAGCAGACTGACAGAGGAAGATACCAACGATTGGTCGGGAAGTTGATTTATCTAGCACATACAAGACCAGATATTGCTTATGCTGTGGGGATTGTAAGCCAGTTCATGCACGCACCCCAAGAAGAGCACTGGGAGGCAGGGATGCGGATTATTCGATATTTGAAGGGAACCGTCGAGCACGGGCTCATGTTTGAGAAACATGAGCACCTACAGATACATGGATTTACTGATGCTGATTGGGCCGGAAACCCAAATGACAGGAAGTCAACAGCAGGGTACTTCACCTTTGTGGGAGGTAACCTTGTGACATGGAGAAGCAAGAAACAAAAGGTGGTGGCACTTTCTAGCGCGGAAGCAGAGTTTCGCGGTATTAAAAGTGGACTGACTGAGCTACTATGGCTGCGGAAGCTTATGAGGGAGCTAGAACTCTTTTCATCTCAAACGTGCAAGTTGTTCTGTGATAATAAGGCGGCGATAAGCATTTCCGAAAATCCAGTTCAACATGATCGTACAAAACATGTGGAAGTTGATAGGCACTTCATAAAGGACAACATTGAAGCTAAGATCGTCGAGATGCCTTATGTCAAGTCCGAAGATCAGTTGGCGGACATATTGACAAAGGCAGTGAACTCGAAGTCCTTTCGAGAAGTATTGTGCAAGTTAAGTATCGGGAATCCCATTACTTAACTTGAGGGGGAGTGTTGGAGAGGATCACGAAGATCACGGAGGATATTCTCCAAATTACCGAAGATGTGGGAGAATTATATTCTACCAAATTTAGGAGATACCAAATCAATGTAATTAATTGTCTTCTTCCTTGTCTAGCCTATCCAAAATCCTATATATGAGTGCCTAATGTAAAATACACAGATCAGTGAATAAGAAAGAATTTCTTTTACCGATCAAAGCCTTCGTTTAACACTTATTTTATTTTTAATGCAGTATAGTGATTCAATTAATCATTATATTTATTTTATGTGATAGGAACAATAATATACAAAAATGTACCCTGAAAAGGAACAAAGATTTGCGTGATGGGTGTTCCAACTTTAAATTCTCCTTCTCCTACTTGCTTGAAAACTTGCTCGTGAACGAGATTTTAAGTGTGGACTATCTTGGTGGAAAATTGTTTTGTTGGAGCAAATTTGTGTGTCGGAAATAGAAGTGCCCAAACCGAACCGGAATGGCAGTTAACTATAGTTTGAGACAGTCGGTTAGTAATCGGAATTGGAACTGGTGATCCCGGTTCAGAACCGTGGCAATTAAGGTCAATGGAATGTAGAACCGGAACCGGTGGATAACCATTGGGTTTAGGGAACAAATTCCGTAATTTTGTGACGATTTGTAGGGAACAAATTCCCTTTAAATTTTTTCCGTAATTTTGTGACGATTTGTGGAAAGCAAATTTCCTTCAATTTTTTTCCGTAATTTTGTTATGATTTGTGGAAAGTAAATTTGCTTTTAATTTTTATTCTAAGTATATTTTCTTTTAACTTAATCAATTTTTATTTTAAGTAAAATATATGTTATAAATTTTAATATTAAATTAATTAGATTATAATTAAATCATTAATTTGGTCAAACACGTTTGACCATTAGTTTTAACGTAAAAAGTTTAAGTTACCAAAACATATTGTTTGTGACAAAAAAAATTACACACTTAATGTATAGACTAAAAAAGTTTTTTAAGGAAAAAGTAGGGTACCAAATTTGGAATTTTAGTCGGGTAGCAAAACATTCATTAATTACAGAGATCTGCAAAACTAATCGGGACATTCCTTTCACACAGCTTCATATATATATATTGTCATTCACGATTTTATAGTTATAATAGCATAAAAGTTTCCTTTTCATACGCACTTGTTTCCACACCAACACAAATAATTAGGGCACAAGAGGTCCTATTAAAAGCATCACGCATGCTTTGTGTCACACTACATAGTTAAATCATACACATTTCATGCATATTAAGATAACACAAGATAATTAGAGTAAGATGAGCTTTAAGATAAAGATGGGCTTCAAGTGTCTAACATGAGCCTCATCTTATCTACTAAACAGTCAAATAAGCCCATATAACTCATATATCTTAGCCTTATTATATGAGCCTGCCACCGTTACCGCCTTCGTTTCCGTTGCCACTCCCATAACCGCCTCCATGAGCGCCACCACTACCAGAACCATAGCCATATCCGGATCCCGAGCCAGATCCCGACCCAAACCCAAACCCGGACCGCCTCCCAAACCCGTTAGGAGACTTACCCGAGCCCGATCCGTAGCCCCACCCGGATGTTGGGCTCGAGCCCCACCCCCAACTATAGTCCCAACTCGGGGCGTGGGCTTCCCCGCTACCCCCGGTGGGAATCGGCTCCGATGAGCCCATCATCCTTCGTCTTCCTCCTTCGCCACCAAACCTATGTGCCCAACAATTCATTGATACTAGGAGAAATAAAATTATTATGACATGGAGAATTGACATTGTTGTACGCATTATGAGCTGATTGGAGTTTATTCTATTCATTGGAGTTTATTCTATTCATATAGTAACTTATGGCGTTAGGCAAGCACTATAGTCTATATATAGTAAATGGGACATGTAATATTTGTGAAGAAAAGAGTGGACCCGTGAACACTAACCAATTTTGGGGGTGCACTTGTCGAAAAAGGACTAGATTTCCCTTCACGATATATGTGATGTGTACTGCCACACATGATTTGCACCACCGCCTATTCTACAAATTAATGTCCAAACCACAAATTCAGAATTATATGGTCCCTTCAATAAATAATATATTTGGATAGAATATTGTAATTAGAGTGTAATTAAGATAAGTAGAACACCACGGAAGGTGAAAAGGTTGCAAAGATAGGATTAAGAAAGAATGCTTGTTTTTCCGTTTTAGTTATGCAAGAAACATGTATCTATGCCATTAAACCTTATCAGTATTATGCTATGCACCTTCGTGTATGTCATAATTAATTAATTAGAAGATTAGACGGCGTGGTTTGTTTGAAAGTTATATTAATTAACACATTTTGCAATTTTACAAATTCGCCTTTAGGTGGCTAATCTCCGATCTATCATGGGGGAAGAAAATTCTTACTATATGAGTTTTACGTTTTCAATAAAAGATATGTTGGAATTAAAATTAATGATTTACATGCAATATATGTCAAAATAATAAATAAACTTAAAAACGGAAGTGTACATATTCATGACGTTGTTTGATGGATTCTGAAATGAGGAAATCATTTTCAAATGTAAAATATCCTTGAAAGAATTTGTTTCTTTTCGGTTAATAGGAATGAGAATTAAGGTATTTATACGTAGAACTTGGGGATCATAACTCCATATTTAGAGATCGAGTCTCTAATTTTATTTTAATCTTAATTTCAATCAAAACAAAATTTAGATTTATTCAAAATGGTATATACACAGTAATTCTCATATTTTTAAAGATGATCATTTGATCTTGAAAGTTATATCTAACTTATAGGTCATTGGATAGTGTAGTCATAAATACTTGCGATCTTTAGACAATTAAGTACACGTTGGACCATATTAGTGTTTCATCAAGATTAAAATACATGAAATAAGAACATGTTCTATATTTTTTCTTGAATAATTTTAAATACTTTGACCATAAAATTTGATTCCATTTTTGAGTCAACATGTGAAATAGTACACATAAGTATCAAAATTTCAATCTATAATTAAAACTGAATCCAGTGGAGGGTTGAGATTTAATTAGAGAAGACAATCTTATGATTTGGACCAGATTTAAAAGGAGTTGAGGATCAGTTCAAGTAGCAGAAATTGGGGAAAAGAGAAACAGAAGTTCATCTGATTTCTTGTTCCTTGAGAGTTATAGATTTAGTGGTGTGGATTTAACTTTGTGGTTTTGAATCATATAATTCTCATTCATTGTTTCTTTCACAATTTGTATTGTGATCCAACAATTTCATGGAGATGAAAGTTTGAGTGCATGTTTTCCCGTGGATGTAGTCAATTGACGAAACATGCAAATCCTCGTTGTTGAAGTTTGTTTTGCATTGTTACCTACTCAAATCAACAATTGGCGCTGCATGTGGAAAGATTCAAGAACTCGGATGGCAATGGCGCGATATGAAACCTAGAAACTCTACGACAAAAACTGACTTCGGATTGTAGCGGATAGAGATGAACGCACTTCTAGTGTATAATGTTTTAATTGTGTAATTAAGAATTTATTACACCAAAATTACACTAACTTATGACTTAGGATTTTAATCCATACAAAACTATATCTAAATATAAAAACACTGAACAAAATCATACCAATGGCATTTTAGGTCATTGTTAGTGTACTTTTAGGTAATTTTAATAAAGGATGATATAAAATGATCTAAAAATGACATCAAACTATGATTTTATAAAATGATCGAGAACTGATTAATAATAACATTCCGTGTTTTTAGTTAATTATTGATTATTATATCACCTAATCGGCTAATCCTAAGGGTCTAGATTTGAGCTGTCCGGATTTAGATACATTTTTGTTTGTATCATCTCCCTCTCTTTATATGTGCATTTATGACTCAATAAATTTAATACTTTAATATCATTTTTAATGTTCGTGTTACTTGGGGAGACGGAAAGAAAAAATTCAAGGATTAGAACTTTTAAATAAAAGTACAATAAAGATAAAGATGTTGATGTGGGAAATGGAAAGAATGAGATGGAGTATTTATAGTAAAAAAAATAATACTCCCTCCGTCCCCAAAGAATATGCACTTTGAGTTTGACACGAGTTTTAATGCAAAATTGGAAAAATAAGAGAGAGGTAGAGAGAAAAAGTAATTAAAGTATTGTTAGTGGAGAATGAGTCTCATCTCATTAGAGTGAAAAAAGTTTCCAAAACTGGAAAGTGCATATTCTTGTGGAGCGGACTAAAAAGGAAAGAGTGCATATTCTTATGGAACGGTGTAAGTATGTAATAAAATTTTAAAAAAAAATGCAAAGTTTAAGAGGAGTACTGTTTTATAGGAATTGTGAATATGGATACTTCAAAGTTTAGACACTATTTATGTAATTTTTAGTAAATTAAAATCAAAGTATCAATTTCCAAATACATCAATAAGTATTATTTTCTTCAGTCTCCTAAAAATAAAAATTCTTTCTTTTTTGGTCTGTCCTTCAAAAATAGAAACTCTCTATTTAAGAAAATTTCTTTCTCTCTAATAAGGTAAAACTTATTTTCTAATAACACATTTTTTTTATATCTCTCTTACTTTATCAAATTTACATTACAACCCGTACTATTTTAAAAGTTCTTATTTTTAGGGGACATGGGAAGTATATAATATGGATTGAAAAGATATTTTACCGATTCAAAATATAATCTAATAGGTTGAAAATTGTAAAGTCAATCTTGCAATAACATACTCCCACCGTCTTTAATAATTTGTCATCATTTGACCCGACACGAAATTTAAGAAATGTAATAGAAAGTGTGTTGAAAAAATTAATAGAATGTGACTCATACATTTGTATATTAGTTTTATGATAAAATGTGAGTGAAAATGAATTAGTGGAATGTGGCATCTACTATAAAAAATGATAAAAGTGAAATGTGACAATTTTTTAGGAACATACGAAAATGAAAATAAGTGACAAATTTTAAAAAACAGAGGAAGTAATTTAATTTTTCAAAAATGGACGAAGTAATTTTAATTTTTTAGAAACGGAGGGAGTAATTTTAATTTTTCATCATTTTTATTCGGATAGAGAAGAAACAAAAACTATTGGTACCTTCCTTACCCAAGTTTCAATTGCACTTCCGTTTTTCTTCGTCTCTTTGTACCTTTGAAAATATTTTTGCCCCAATTATTGTTTATTGACGATGATGAATATGGTTTGAATTTTATTGAGAAATTAATCTTGAAATGTACATTCAATTAGGGTTTTAAGATGGTGCAATTGATTTTCCGTCATGATTTGTGTCGAGAGTCTAGGGATGTCAATCGGGTCGTCCCATAGGGTTTCGGACCAACCCAACTCGGGTTGCGGGTCCATCGGGTTGTGTTATCTTTCAAGTTATAAAATTTACATGCGATCAATCTAATAAATAGTGAGGAAAATTAGTTATATTCATAATATGTAAAATAATTAATTTTGATAAATTTGAGATATATGTTTAAACTCAAACATAAACATGATCAAATACTAATATTTGAGATATTTCGTGAATATTTAAATGCATGTTTTAGAAATTTAAGTATATTTTAGCAAATTTGAAGTTTTTAATTTATTTATTAATTATTAATAATATTAATTTAATATATAATTTGTATATTTAATATAAAATTGAAAGTTAAATTTTTAGTTATTATAAAATTAATCAATGAAGTGCCGAATTAGGAGTAAAAAAATAGAATAATAAAAATTTTATCGGGTTTCGGACTAGCCGGTCGTGTTTTCGGGTCTAGCCATAACGGGTTGCGGGCTAAGCGTGTTTTAATTTTTCAGGCTAGAAATTTTCAACCTTGTCCTTATTTGGCGGGCTATTCAGGTTTGCCCACGGGTTGCGGGCTATACTGACTGTGACGCCCCGAATTTTCATTCCTTTTTTTTCGAGATGAATTGGATTTAGTAGCATAAATAATTTTAGAAGCCGTGTAGAATTTGTAATTGTTGGGTTGTCGTGTGATCTCGACTTTTGAATGCTAAGTGTTTGTTTTGGAAATAAAGTGTTAAGAGATTCTTGATTTCAAGAGAAAGTGAGAGAAATACTTTTAATTGAGAAATGTGGAATTAGGCCAGTAAATTTGGGTACCCGTGGGTACCCAAACCCGGAAATTCGGATACCCGAACCCAAAATCTAAAAAATATCATACCCAATACCCGATCCGTATGTGAATTCGGGTACCCTAATACCCGATGCGGGTACCCAAACCCAACTAATCGGGTACCCATAAACCCGAAATTATTATATTTCAAATTTATTATTTTATAAAATTATTAAAAATAACACAATGCTACTATTTATTGACTATTATTAAAAGTGTAAACTTCAATTCTAAATCTCTAATGTTTTAGCTTTCTCTAAATTTCTAATATATAGTATAAAATAGACATTAGACAAATAGCCAAATAGACACTACTTAATTTTAAAATAAAGAATTTTTTGGCATAAATTGAAATGTAAGAGATTAAATAAATTTACCCTATATTTACCCTACGGGCATATGCCCCTATACTAAATAAAAATATTTATCTCAAATATATAATTAATCGGGTATTAGTCGGGTACCCTAATACGGGTTTCGGGTACCCTAAACTCGAAAAATTCTAACATTAACTACCCAAATCCGTACCTGAACCCATAATTTTGGGTTTCGGGTACCCAAAACCAGTCGGGTATTGGGTCGGGGTCAGGTATACCAGAAGCCCGCGGATTAAATTTGCAAGCCTATGTGGAATATACATGTGTATATTAAGGTACAATACATGCTATACAAGTTGGAATACGTGGATGAAAGAGACAACACATCCCCAAGCTACTCTGCACCTCCTAGCTACACACAAGATTCCTTTCTTCTTCTCTCCTTCCCATCGATTCCACCCCCACAAAGCTCCAAATGGACAGCCAAGTTACACCAAGAATCTTGCAAAAGTGAAACGCCAAAAGGGGTATTAGAAATGGATCACACAAAGAGCTAGAGTTGGAGTTTCACTAAATAGTAAAATGCTAGGATTTGTAGAATCCTTATCATCACACAAGCTGCCAAGGTCCAAAGCTTGGGCAGAAAGCAAGTATTCTCAAATCTCCACACCTTGGAATAGAGACAATGAGAATAGTAAGGTGAGGTCATCGCCTAGGCTCAAAAAGAGCAAGGTAGATCCTCCTCAAAACCGAGGCTGATGAAACAGCAGAGATGAAGCCCCATAACTTGCACCAAATTGGCATACAAGGCTAAACACCAAGCTCGAAAGAGAGCTAAGATACAACGCCAAAGATAGAAGCTCAACTTCCCAAGATCTCAGGCACAAAATGCCAAGGCTTGAGGCCTATAAAAGCAGCCACCACCCCTTCTCCTCTCCCCCACTCTTCGACACCACAAATTTCACAAAAATACCAAGGAGAGAAGCAACAAGGGGGAGGAAGAGGAGCAAGGAAAAGAAGATTAGCAAGGTGTGAGAATTTTGATTAAATTCGGAGCGGAGCAGATTAAATTTTCGAGAAATTGAATTAAAAAGGGTAGTTTAGTTAATTTATAATTTTTTGGGAGGGAAATAATAAGAAAAATGAAGAGAAAAAATATAAAATGTAAAAAAATCCTTATTCTGAAAAATTCGCATGCCTCGAGCTCATATTATAAAAGGTCAGCGAATTTAATCCATTAGCTCGAAAGGTCAGCGAATTGAGACTCATATTCCGAAATCTCTCATTTTTTCTCTTCTTCTCTCTCACTTTAAACATTTTTTCTCCCTCTCTCCCACTTTACCAATTCTTCTCTCTAACTCTATTAGTAACCCACTCGGGTTGCCGAACTAATTGGGTGCATGCTATTCGGGTTATGAATTTTTCGGGTCATAAATTTTCGACTCTAAGCCTAACCTGCAGGGTTCCGGGCTAACTCATCGGGCTATTCGGGCCTAAAAGCTTTCGAAAATAATCTCTTGTATCAAAATTTTCCTCTATAAATGATTTTAAATTTTAGATATTTTTTTTCTTAGTTTTAGAATCATATAAATCTTCAAATTTTCATAGTTTTCTTCAATAATAGTTGGAAAGAAGTCTTTCATCTCAATCAACTACAACATAAATTAAAGCTTGTGTTCGTGTCATTATTTTGGCATTCTTCATAATTAATTCTTTTAGAAAATTAAAAATCATATCTTACATGAATCATTATAAAAATGATAAATATATTGAGATTTTGATAGTTTAGTTCTGAATTTTTTTCTTAATTGGCTTTAGTGGTGGTAAGACAGTAGTGTCAGATGATCGGACGTTGGAATAATGAGTCGATGTAGAATTTGAAAGTTGATATTATTGGATCGAGTGGAAAAGTGTATAATGGAGATTAAATAAGTGTAATGATTGTGCCACATGAAATTAAAAAAATACCAAAAACCTCCTAACACTTAATATTTTTTAATTAAAAGTTGCAATCCATCGGGCCGATCTAACCCGTAACGCATTCAGGCTAACCAGTTTAGCCTGTTTTATATTCGGGTTACAAAATTACAGCCCTAACCCACTAATTTAACCGGGCTAATCCGTTTAGCCCGTTTTTATTCTTATGGCGTTCGGTACCCCATTAGTCTCTAACAAGGTTTTAGAGATAGCATGGTTTTCACATATCTATGGTTTAGTTTTTTTAAAACTATATGGTGTTTGGTATAGTATAATAATGCATCCCTCAAAATCTAAAATCTATTGCAATGTGTTTCGTTCAAAACCTCAAATTTGTGAAAATTAATTTGAACAGATTAACCTGTCCATCACTTATGTTTTGAATTGCCTAAAATTCATCGATTCTAATTTGCCCAAAAATATAGTGGTAAGTACCCATAGCTAGGGGTGCTTATATGGGCGGATTCGGTTGGAATCGGACCGGTTGATCGGTTACAAAATTTTCTAAATTCCGGAACTGGAACAGTTCGGAATGAGATCTCATAAATTCATGTGATATTTGCAAGAATTTGGAGGTGAGAATGAGTTGATACTCAACTACCACCTTCGTTTCTTTCTGCAAGTTCACATCACATAGTTCAATAGGCAACTGTAGTTCGGAAATTAAGAAAAAATTGAGGCCGTTTCTTTGAAACAATAGGTGTCTTCTCAGCCTTGCAGACGATTAACGAAACAAAGAAAATTTTCAAACAGCTTTGTCTTGATCTTTGAAGCAGCAGTTGAGACAAATATATGATGTGCACAAGGATGTTAAGCTTCCCAACCCCTCAGTAGAGTAGCACGAGCAACACGGTTGACCCCCAATGTAAATGCACCCATCCGAAGGTTGCAATCGTGCGACTGGCACATGCCCTTGATGTTGTGGAAGGCCTTTGTCATGTATCTCTTAAGTTCTGCATTCACCTTATCCTCATCCCACATAAACCCTTGAATGTTCTGCGCACACAATTTCGCAGTATCAACAAGAAAATTTCAAAAGGATCATAGATTGATTAACATATTTGGAACGACACAGATTATAACATAATGAAGCATTTCAATTGCATCTTAGGGAGTAATAAATTGAGCAGAAGAAGGGAACCCTTACCTGCACCCACTCAAAATAACTAACGGTCACTCCTCCTGCATTTGCATATATATCGGGAAGAATTACTACTCCCTTTTTTGATAAAATCTGCAGAAGTGGAGCAATTTGATTAGAATATTGACTATACTAGTTGAAGGTCCTTAAAAACAAGAGCAAAAGTTTGGACCTCATCGGCATCTGGATCAGTTGGATGATTAGCAGCCTCTATGACAAACTTGGCTCTGACATCGCCCGCATTTTCTCTTCAACAAAGAAAATAACCAATACAAGTCAGGTACAATGTAGCATGCAAGAATTATAACTAACCACTGAAACACGTATGAACAACTGTGAGCATGCGGCAATATGCCTAATCCCTTTCCTCCCCATCCTGATCTGTCTTTCAAATGAAATACTCGTATGTTGTTAGTCGAATTTTCTTCATTATCTATGTGAGTGTATGCTTCTCTTTATGTTCAATTATGGACCACTATATAGCAGAGCTTATCTTTGTTCAACTACGGTAGTTCATCCGTAATTGATACAGTGATTCATAGATTAGCGAAAGCTGAAACAGAAAGTATCATAGAAAGTCTTACCATTTCTATATTCAGTTAATCCATAAACAAAAATAATTTCGCAGAATATTGACACTACACCAAATAAACAGATCCATGTATTCGGTCCATGTTACTTGCGTAGTTTCAAGATAGAATTCACTTGAGGAACTCCTTAAATTACTATAAAACTCAGTTGTGGTTTAGATTGATTATTCAGGAACATAGTTATTCATATAACATCAAATTGTTTGATGGAATAAAACTAGCTGCTATTCGAGGAGCATAACAAAGAGGAAAAAGAATCCAATGAAACTACAGCTCCTTCTAAAGTTTATCCCTTTTTAAAGAGAGAAAAGGAGCACTTTAACTTGTAGAGGAAAAGCAATCAGAGCAGAAGATATAATAACTTAACAAGCATTTAGGGGAATTCATCTGCTAGAATAAAATGTTCAACCTGTTTAAAACTCCGCCTAGAGCACATGGTACGAGAACATCACATTCCTGAGTTAGCAAATCATTTGAGTCCATCACGTCAGCACCACTGAAATCGGCTAGCTTTCCTGTTGCCTCCTTATGCTTAAGCAATGCATGTATGTCAATACCATTAGGATTTCTCACTGCTCCAGTGATATCACTCACTGCAACAACCTTTCCACCTCTTTCATGGAAGAGCTTTGCAGCCCATGATCCAACATTGCCAAAACCCTGCATAATGTACAAACATTAGATGCTGAGCTTTTTTAAAATGTTACTTTGACGAGAATATATGAAGTGAAATTCACTTCATACCTGAATAGCAAAAGTCAATCCCTTAACGGACTTTCCATGTTCAGCAAGTAAAGCTTCAGTGGCGTAAACAACTCCACGCCCAGTTGCTGCATCTCTACCCAGTGAACCACCAAGATCCTGAGATACCAATAAACAAGACACTTATGCAATGAGATGATATCTTAATTTGGAATAGCGATTAAGTTTATAGTTTGAATTATACTTACAATTGGTTTTCCCGTAACGACTGCAGGTGAATAACCATGGAATTTTGAGTACTCGTCCAAAATCCAAGCCATAGTCTACAAAACGCATATATTTGTACTTATTCTTATGAAGGAAAAAATTTAAATGGGATTATATTTCAAATAAGGAAGAGGACATTAACCTGAGCATTAGTGCCCATATCCGGGGCTGGGACGTCAGTATTGACCCCAATAAGGTCATGTATCTTCTGTGTGAAGACACGTGTAAGACGTTCTAACTCACTAAAACTTAAATCTTTTGGTGAGCATCCTATTCCACCTTTAGCACCACCGTATGGAATATCGGCGACAGCAGTCTTCCACGTCATCAATTGAGCAAGAGCATTTACTTCATCAGGTTCAACCTTTACAGAGAATTTGCCTAACATCTCAGCACCAGTATAACAAAGCCACGTATAATACGACAATATAGAGATAGAAGGTATATTTAAGAAGAAAGACAGATATTACAAGGAAAAAGAGGATCATTGAATTCTCGAATATAAAGTTATCAATGCCGAATCTAGTACATTACTCGTTACATGGGGATACTTGGAAATTCGAAAAAGAACAACATCTGTCTTTTGTCTTGATTATAAGAAGAAAAATTTCCTGGTTGTTCTTTATATGGTTTGTGCACTTCCATCACTATATATTCAAAATAAGTACATCCAACGAAACTAATTCCAATCAACATACAGAACCATACAAATTTCACACTAAAACGAAAGCCAACCAGGAGCACGTGTAGTTATATCTTCCAAAAACCGTTGCCTATAAACTATTAAATGAAAGCAACAACAGAGTACGGAATATATAAATCCGAAAGCAAGAATTGTCATGAAAACATAGACGGATCAAAATCATACACCCTGCATGAGATTCTCGTATGCGACGAAAAAACTAATCTATATCCATTCAATGATTCAGCAGAAGGGACAAAACATAATCGTTGTAAGAGTGCGTGTTCATCTCAGATCCAGCATCCTAGCAAGGCAACAACAACAAGAACCAGTCTGTAAAACCTAGCACAGAGTAGATCACGATTGAAAACCGACCCTACGAACTACTACGGTAGCTAAAACCATGACCTAAAGGAAGGCTTTGCACATGATGAATTATACTTTAGCATCATCCTAAAGATTTAACATTCAATTTTCAGAACTAAGAAAACAATAGGAGCATTTAGGTCTACTAATCTAAGAAACAATGATGAACCATCCATTCAATTTCAACCTCATCAAAAAAAAAAAAAACCTCTGGATGATAACGGATGCCTCCTTTCATGGGGCCACGGGAATTATCATGCTGCACTCTGAATCCAACGTAGGAAACCAGGGTCCCATCGTCTTTCGGAATCGTGCACTCCACCTGATCAAAACCCATAAAAAATCAATCTTTCACAACTGCCCCATTTCAATGAATGAATCACTAGAAAAACCCACAAATTAAATTAAATTAAAATCAAACAGACCTTAATCTCTCTGAAGGGGATCATGAGACTCTTCTCAATCTTGGAGTCGATACCGAGAATGCGCGCAGCTTTGCGGAAGTTGCGATTGGTGGCGGCGAGAGCATTCATCTTCAAAATAAAAAAAGAGTCCAGTGAATGCACACAACGCAGCACATCAGTAGAGACGAATATATGTATTTGATGGATCCGCGAATTTCTGACGTTAGTAAATGCTGGTAGAGAATGAAGATTATGACACAAAGAAATTACGTGGTTCGATTTACTGAGGTAAATCTAC
This sequence comes from Salvia splendens, assembly GCF_004379255.2. Taxonomy (NCBI): domain Eukaryota; kingdom Viridiplantae; phylum Streptophyta; class Magnoliopsida; order Lamiales; family Lamiaceae; genus Salvia; species Salvia splendens. The sequence goes on along the minus strand of NC_056051.1, from coordinate 107,624 downwards.
GTCCACGGAAGAAAAGGGGCAGAGTTGTATTGCTTGATCTGTTTTCTACAGCTTACAAATACAAACTTGCTATTTGCTATATGGTCTTTTATCTCTAGAGAGCTTAACCTTCTTCTATCTGATCTAAGTTCTATTTATATCTTGAACTAAGATCGTGGCTTGCATCACCACCCTAAGTCGTGGATGTCGTGTAGGTCATGGCCTAAGATCGTGGATGTAGCGTAGGTCATGGCCTACGATCGTGGCCTGAGTTGACACCACGTGGTAGTGGGTGTGTTGGACATCCTGTATGGGTCCACTAACTCCTTGTTCGGTCGAATACTGAGACCGAACTGCTTTGGTTGCCGATCTGAGAGTAGAGCTTGATGCCGACCTGAGAGCAGAGCTTGATTGGATGGCTTTTACCGAGCTGTAGGCTGAGGCCGAACTCTTTGGTAATGCCGAACTCATACTCCTGCTTTGGTTGCCGATCTGAGAGCAGAGCTTGATAGGTTGACTTTTACCGAGCTGTAGGCTGAGGCCGAACTCTTTGGTAATGCCGAACTCATACTCTTCCTTGGGTTTTGGGCTGATGGGCCGTCATTGCTGTTGGGCTTGTTTAGTACGCACCCCATCACTACCCCCCCCCGAAAAGCGAAGTGAATCACTTCGGCGAAGCGAGTCACTTCGGCATTCTGAAAGGGGACGGGGGAGGCTGAAGTCAGGGGACGTGCCCTGCGCGTGACTGCATTAAATGCGGCATTAAATGCGACAGTAAAATCCGGCCGTCGAATCCTGAAAAGGTGGGATATGAAACGGTGCGATGATTTGAAATCTTTTCCAAATCTGATAAATACCGCCTTTCTTCATCATTTGAACACCTTTGCTATTGGCTTCTTCTGCACTCTCTATCTTTTGCGTGAAAAATTTCCTTCCGCTTTCAAAAATTTCCTCAGGATTTCTTCAAACTTTCAAAGAGTAAGAACCATGTCTGCTTCTTCTTCGTCTGAGTCTGGTAGCGGTAGAAAAGGGGGTAAGGGGTCTTCTAGCCGGAAAGAATCCGGGGAGAAGACCGTAGAGTATTTTCACAGTATCTTGAGTAAGGATACTGTGATATCCCTTTACGAAAAATACTCTTTTCCTGGGGGGAAGGCGGTGGTTCCCGACGATGATCATAGGGCTAACGACCCGCCGGAGGGTTATGCCACCGTTTACGAAGCCTGCTTAGAATGCGGGCTTCGTTTCCCTCTTCCCCCACCTTTTGTAGAGCTTCTTGATTTTTTTCAACTCCCTTTAGGTCAGGTGACTCCGAACTCTTGGAGGCACTTGTCGGCTTTTGCTGCCGAACTCCGTAGGTTAGATAAGGATCTGTCTCTGCGGGCAATCCTTAATTTTTTCCAATTTAAAAGGAAGGGATCTTGGTTTTACTTGATCCCCTTACAGCCTTTTAGGGCATTCTGCAAAACCAAGTGGCCGAAATGGCAAAACCGCTTCTTTTTTTATAATAGGACAGCGGCTCCGGGCTTCCCCTGGAGAGGGCCGAAGTCCGTGATTCCTCATCCTCGGTTAGAACCATTGGCCGAGCTCGATGGCGAGCTCAACAAGATTCCCGTAGTTAGGAAACAATACACGGAGTCTGAGCTCGTCAAGGGCGACGTCGTGTTCGACATCTCGTCTTCGGACGAAGAGGCCGAGGGTGAGGATTTTTCTTTACCTTTATGTTCTACTGCTTTAACGAAGAAAACTAACCTTGCTTTCTTGCTTTTTGGCAGTGTACATGCTGAACAAGGCTACCCGAAAATCTTCGGAGTCCAAGGAGCCGGAGAGGCCGAAAACCACCAGCTCGGCGTCTGATGCCGAGAGGACTCCGAAAAGGCAAAAAACCTCTTCGGATCCGAAGAAGCCGGAGTCAACTTCGGCAAAGGGGAGGGGGAAGGCCCAGAAGCCCCCGAGAGCGCCAGAGAAAGACGTGGTCTTGGCGCCTCCTTCGGAACATATCTGTGAGCCGTTTTTATGGCCCACGGACTTCGCCGAGGTGAATTCTCTTCTTGATTTTCTGGCCTTGCTTTTTTCCTGTATTTTTTGTGGTCCCTTTGTTGACTTTTTTCTTTATTCATTTTCAGAGGAACGATATGCTCTCCAAGCTCGTCGCCGTCGAACTCTCCAAAGCGTCCAATGACTATGCTGAGATGCAGAGGAAGTTGGCGGCTGCTTGTCATCGGGCCGAACAGGCTGAGGCTAACTTTGAGAAGGCCAGAGCTGCTAGGATTTCGGCCCAGGATGAAGCTCAGTTTGCCAAAAACCAGCTCGTCATCCAGCGGGAGCAGACGAAACGGAGGGATGCTGCTGCCGTGGTTGCCCAAGGGGAGGCTCTCCGTGTTTACACGGAGAAACTCTTTTTGAGCAGCCAGTTCTCGGCCTTTGTCGGTAGTCTGGTAAGGCTAATTGCCGATAAGGGCGAGCAGGGGGCCGATGTCGTGCTGCCTCTGTACAGCCGAGAGATAGCGGCTCGGCTTCAGAATCTGCCGCTCCTTGAGGAGCTCGCTTCATCTTCGGTCCTGCTTTCTGCAGACCAAGTCCGGAGTTGTCGAGCTGATCGGGACGAGAACCTGGAGGCTATCTTTGCCTCCGTGGGACCCGTTTCACCCGCTTCGACTTACAACGGAGAGGGTGAGGCCGAGCCGCTGGAGCGGGAGGCCGAAGTCGATCAGGCCGGGCATCCGGAGAAGGAAGCCGATCAGGAGGCGGAGGCGAGGCCGGCAGGAGGCGAGGCTGAGGCTGAGGTAGCCCAGGAGAAAGAAGCTGTACCAGACCGAGGAGCCGGAGACGAAGCTGGCGGAGTATGATTTCGTCTCCCTTCTCTTAGTCTAGTTTCTTCCTTGTAAAATGGCCTTGAAGCCCTAGTGTAAAAAATTTTCCTTGTGAATGAAAAATTCTCTACACTTGTCTTCGTATAGCTTTTCGTACTTGCCTTTATTCCTGTTGTATTTTACTATCTGCTCGGTACAGCTGCCGAACTAATATAGCTGCTTTGTACCCAAGGAGATGGAGATACTTAACTGGAAACGGCTGTACTCTTCGGCTTTGGACGAAGCTGAGAGAAGAGCTATAGCCGATCAGACGAAGAATGACGAGCTTCTGGCTCGTTTAGTGAAGCTGGAGGCCGATATCAAGGACTTAGAGTCCGATAAGAAAGATCTGGAGGCCGAGCTGAATACGACCATTGCTGAGAGGACTGCGTATGAGGATTACATCCGTGTGCGCGGGGGATTGACCATATCAGATGTTCAGAGTCGAGTTGACGAACTGTGGGAGGAATATCATGTACTCCGTATGAACAATGTGCTGGAGAGCCCGGCTTGCCAACAAGTTGTGACATCACTGCGGCGTTGGGCTTCTCGGTACAACATTGTTCTTTCTCGGCGCCCCTCCATAGAAAGATTGCTTCGGCATATCGCGCCAACAGATGCTCGCACTCCAGATCAAACCTCTGGTTCCCTTGTTCAAAATCCTACTCCCAGCCAACAACGAACTCCGGAACAGCCGGAAACGTCAAGACGAGAACGGGCTCAGGAGCAACCGGAATCGTCAAGACAGGGACGGACTGAAATTCGCCGAGGAGTTGTGACTATGAGCGAGCAAGATCAGCAGATGCTTATTGCAGAGACTCTTCATCGCCGAGGTGTTAGGACTTCTCGGGCTCGGGGAAGAGGCGTTGGGTCGAGGATAGCATCTCGTCGACCTGCTTATTCTTCATCTGCTCGGAACAACCGAACTCGGCTTCCAGAGGATTTTGCAGATAGGTGGCTTAACTTCAGCAACCCTGGACAGTAGAATAGTCCTTTGTAATAGCGTAACGCCATTTTGTAGGGTAGCTAAGTTGTATGCCGAACAAGATTTGAAAAATGAAATTTTGTTTTCGCTTCTAACACTGTATTTACAGCTTAGCGAAAAAATTTCATCGTACTTGTCCTCGGTCTTATGAAGTAAACTTCTTTGACCGGACTTGGTCCTTGGTCTTATGAAGTAAACATCTTTGACCGGACTCGTCTTTGGTCTGATGAAATAAACATCTTTGACCGGACTCGTCTTTGGTCTGATGAAATAAACATCTTTGACCGGACTCGTCTTTGGTCTGATGAAATAAACATCTTTGACCGGACTCGTCTTTGGTCTGATGAAATAAACATCTTTGACCCGACTTGGTTTGTGTTCTAATTTGGCGATTTTTGTCGCCGGGATCGAACTTTCCCTTGTCCTAATTCGGCGAGTTTTATCGCGTGGATCGGACTTTCCCAGTTAACCGAAGTGGTCTTATGCAGTAAACCTCTTTGACCAGACATGGTCGTCCCCGGTCTTATGAGGTAAACTTCTTTGACCGAACTTGGTCGTCCTAATTCGGCGAGGTTTATCGCGTGGATCGGACTTTCCCTTATTGCAGTTCGTTTCAGACGAAGTGCTTGTTAAGCTGAATTGCGGTCTTGTATCCTCCTTGGAAGCTTGGACTCACAATCGTTGGCTTATTGCAGTTCGTTTCAGACGGACTGCTTGTTAAGCTGACTTGTGGTCTTATATCCTCCTTGGAAGCTTGGACTCACAATCGTTGGCTTATTGCAGTTCGTTTCAGACGGACTGCTTGTTAAGCTGACTTGTGGTCTTATATCCTCCTTAGAAGCTTGGACTCACAATAGTCTTTAATAATCGATCTAAAAAGGGGGTCAGTCTTTAAAGAACGATATACCTTGGTACCATTTGTAAGAGACGACAAGCACATAGAGACAAAACACATAGGGAAAAAATGAAAAAGACGAAAGAAAAAGACTTTAAACCTTTTAAAAAACGACAAGTAAAAGGTACAAGTAAAAAACAAACAAATAAAAACACATACCCCTATGACCGAACTAGACACGAGACGGACTGACCGGACTGTCTCTTACAAGTGGAACTTCTTGAGGTTGGAGATGTGCCATGTTCGGGGTACTTGTTCTCCTGACATGTGAGTCAATTTATAAGACCCTTTGCCGAGGACTTCTGACACCCGATATGGACCCTCCCATGTGGGTTCGAGTTTGCCCAGCTTTTCTGCTCGGCTTACTTCGTTGTTTCTCAAGACGAGATCTCCCACTTGAAATTGAAGCTTTTTCACCCTTTGGTTATAATACCGGGCTACTTGCTCCTTATACTTGGCTGCTTTTATGCACGCCAATTCTCTTCTTTCTTCGGCGAGATCTAGTTCTGCTCTCAGTCCGTCGTCATTCATTTCTGAGGAGAAATTTAGAGTTCGGGGACTGGGTACGCCGATCTCCACTGGAATTACGGCTTCAGTGCCGTACACCAGACTATACGGAGTTTCACCGTTGGAGGTTTTGGGTGTAGTTCGGTAGGACCATAGGACTTGAGGGAGATTTTCTACCCATTGTCCTTTGGCTTGTTCTAACCGAGCTTTTAACCCTTTCACCAGAATCCGATTCGTTACTTCCGTTTGTCCGTTTGCTTGGGGATGGGAGACCGAAGTGAACCGCTGTTGAATGTTCAGCTCTTGGCACCAATTCTTGAACGTCTTGTCGGTGAACTGAGTCCCATTATCCGAGATGAGGATGTGGGGTATGCCAAATCGGCACACTATGTTCTTCCAGACGAAGTCCAATGCCTTTGAGCTCGTTATCGTAGCTAATGGTTCAGCCTCCACCCACTTCGTGAAGTAGTCCACGGCAACGATAAGGAATTTCATTTGCCGAGGAGCTTGAGGAAGTGGTCCCACTATGTCTATGCCCCATTGCATGAAAGGCCAAGGGCTTTGCATAGTGTATAGATCGGTCTGCGGCATCCTTGGGACATTTGCATGAATTTGGCACTTCGTACACTTCTTGACGAGCTGCACTGCCTCTTGTACCATGGTTGGCCAATAATATCCCCATCTCAGAACTTTTTTAGCTAAAGCTCTGGCTCCGATGTGGCTACCGCACGATCCTTCATGAACTTCTCTGAGGATGTAGTCCGTCTCTTCTGGTCCTACGCACCGCAATAACGGCTGGAGGTAAGACTTTCTAAAGAGGACTCCTTCATGAAGTTCGTACCGAAGAGCTCGGCACGTGATCTTCCGAGCTTCTCTCTTATCCTCGGGCAATTGTCCTTGATCCAGATACTGCAAGATCGGCGTCATCCAGTTCGGCGAGCTGGATACTGAATGTACCTCGGCTTCATCAATGCTTCGATGCATTAATTCTTCCGCCTTTGAGCTCGGATCTGAGGCCAACTTACTTAAGGCATCTGCTCGGCTATTTTCCGCTCTGGGAATGCGGATTATCCGAAAATAGGAGAAACTTCGGCTGATGCTTTGCGCTTTGTCCAAATACTTCTTCATTCTCTCGTCACGAGCTTCACTTGTACCCAACACGTGATTTACTATGACTTGTGAATCACAATGGACTTTGAGAGATTTGACGAGCAGACTTTGCGCTAACTGGAGTCCGGCCAGGAGGGCTTCGTACTCGGCTTCATTATTAGTAGTGGGGAATAGGAAACGAAGTGAGTAGGTTACCTCGTGTCCGTCGGGAGCGACAAGTAAAATACCAGCTCCACTTCCCATCTTGTTTGAAGCTCCATCTACGAATCCGCTCCAGCAGTCCGGCGGCTCTACTTCGGATTCCAAGGGCTGTGCTAGTTCGGCATTGGCAGAATTCTTCTGTTCGGCAATAATAGGAATTGCTTGATCGAACTTCGCTTCTGCAAGAAAATCTGCCAAGGCTTGTCCCTTGATGGCTTTCCGAGGTAGATATTCAATTGTGTGCTCTCCCAACTCTATAGCCCACTTGGCGATTCTGCCTGATGCTTCTGGTTTGGTCAACACTTGCCGAAGTGGCAGATCAGTTAAGACGCATACCTTGTGAGCATAGAAGTATGGCCGCAGTCTCCTTGCTGCATTTACTAATGCCAGAGCAATCTTTTCCAGTGGTTGATACCTGGTTTCTGGACCTCTTAATGCTCGGCTTGTAAAGTAGATGGGAAGCTGCTTTAGGCCTTCTTCTCGAACAAGTACCGCGCTGATGGTTTGATCCGATGCCGCTAAGTATAAGAATATTACTTCGGCTTCGGTTGGAGCAGAGAGAATAGGAAGCTCGGCTAGATAACTTTTGAGCTCGTCAAAGGCCTTTTTCTGCTCGGCTCCCCACTCGAACTTTGGTGCCTTTTTCAACACCTTGAAGAACGGCAGTTGCTTTTCGGCTGCTTGGGAAAGGAATCGACTCAGTGCGGCTAGACATCCGGTTAGCCTTTGCACGTCATGTATGGACTTCGGCATTGCCATGTTCTGAACGACTTGAACTTTTGAGGGGTTTGCCTTGAGTCCGTCTTTTGAAACCCAACAACCCAGAAACTTTCCCGAATCTACCAAAAAGGTACACTTTTGGGGATTAAGTTTGAGGTTGGCTTTCTTGAGCACGTTGAGAGTGGACTTGAGGTTGTGCTCGTACTCCGAGGTGTTTTTGCTCTTGACGACTATATCGTCAACATACACTTCGACCTCCTTTCCAATCAGGTGCCGAAAAAGCTTGTCTACCATCCTTTGATAAGTGGCTCCGGCATTCTTTAAACCGAATGGCATCTTTTTATAAGCGAAAATGCCGAAATCAGTAATGAAGGCCGTTTTTGAAGCGTCAATCTCATCCATTAAAACCTGATGGTATCCTTTGTATAGATCAAGAAAACAAAAAATTTCAAAGCCTATCAGAGCTTCTACTTTTTTATCTATGTTCGGAAGGGGATAGCAATCTTTGGGACAATGCTTATTTAGATCGGTGAAATCTATGCACATCCGCCATCCTCCTTCCTTTTTCTTGATCATGACAGGATTGGCCACCCACGAAGGATACTTCACTTCGAATAACACATCCGCCTTCAATAATTGACGGACTTCGTCATGGATGACTTGACTTCGTTCTGCCGCAAAGAGTCTTTGCTTCTGTTTTATCGGCCGGACCGAAGGATCAATATTTAAACGATGAGTGATTACCTCGGGGGGCACTCCGGTCATGTCCAACGGAGACCATGCAAAGACGTCTTTGTACTCCTTGAGGAGCTGGATGGTTTTTTCCCGAAGTAGAGGCGTTCCCGCGAAGCCGATCTTAACCGTTCTGGATGGATCGTCTTCGTACAGCTGAACTGTCATCGAATTCGGCTCCGGTATGACTTCGGTCATTGCCTCTGACTCCGGCTGCTGTGATTGCTATGCTTGGTGGTGCCGATCTGACTGCTCGGCACTTCTAAGCGCAATTTGCAGACATTCCTTTGCTCTCTTTTGGTCACCTCGGATGACCGCTATCCCTCCTTTAGTAGGGATCTTGATGGTGAGGTGATAAGTGGAGCAAATGGCCCGAACTGTGTTGAGCCAGTCTCTTCCCAGGATGACGTTGTACGGGGACCGAGCTTTCACCACGAAAAACTCAATCATTGTACTGGAGCTAGTAGGCGCTTTCCCCACCGTGATCGGAAGGCTGATAATACCTTCAGGGCGGGTGTCCTCCTGGGCGAAGCTCTTCAGGGGAAGCGGAGCCGGGCTGAGCCGAGCTGGGTCCACTTCTAGTTTGTCGAAGCACTCTTTAAAAAGAATGCTGACTGACGCTCCTGTATCCACAAACACCCTGTGGATCAGTTTGTTTGCCACTCCGGCTTGGATGACAATGGCGTCTTGGTGAGGAGAGATGGCCGGGACGGGATCAGCATCCGAGAACGTAATCACTTCGTCCTGCTTCAGCCTTTTATGCGTTGGCTCTTCTCGATTGGAGCCTCTGCGCTCTGACTTCAGGGACGACTTGGTCTTCCCGGCAGGGAGAGCGTCAATAGTCAGGATTACTCCATCATATTGCGGCTCGTCATCGTCTTCGGGATCCGGCTGCCTTTTCGGATCCTGAGGAGCGCAGTTCGCACCTCTCTGCTTCTTATTCTTCTTTGACTGCTTGCTTTGGTATTTTTTCAATGTCCCTGCCCTCACAAGAACATCGATACCTGCAGCCAAGTTTCTGCACTCCTCGGTATCGTGACCGTGGTCTTGATGGTAGGAGCAGTAGTTATCCTGGGGTCGGCGCGCGGCAGATTTCGTCATCCGCTTTGGCTTTTCGAACAGGTCAGAGTGTAGTTCGAAAATTTCCGCTCTCGGCTTGTTCAGCGGTACGAACTGAGCGGGCGGCTTCTCGGGATTGAGACGGGGTCCCAATCTGTCTTGCACCGGAGTCCTTTGAATCCTTTCAAAAGGAGTTCGGCGAGGATGTCCCTGATCGCCAAAAGGAGTTCGGCGAGGATGTCCCTGATCGCTATGATCGGGCTTCCTCCTGTCTCCTCGGGACGATGAGCTGTCTAACGACCGTTTACGACGGTCTGCCTCATCGGCCCGGGAGTACTGGTCCGCAATGTCCCACATTTCCTGAGCTGTCTGCGGACCGCACTCAACGAGCTTCCTGTAGAGAGCTCCGGGCAGGATTCCATTTTGGAATGCCGAGATGACAAGCAGATCGTTGAGATCGTCTACTTGCAGGCATTCCTTGTGGAATCTTGTCATAAAGTCGCTGATTTTTTCGTCGCGACCTTGACGAATGGAAAGCAGCTGAGCCGAAGTGATTCGGGCTTCCGCTTTCTGAAAGAACCTCCTGTGGAAGGCATCCATTAGATCTCGGTAAGATCTGATGCTGCCCTGGGGGAGGCTATCGAACCACCTTCTCGCGTTCCCGATGAGCAGCTCGGGAAACAGCTTGCACATGTGGACCTCGTTGAGACCCTGGTTCGCCATGTTATACTGATAGCGCCCCAAGAAATCGTGAGGGTCCACGAGCCCGTCGTAAGTCATCGACGGAGTTCGGTAGTTCTGCGGTAGGGGAGTTCGGGTGATGTCGTCCGAGAACGGAGTCTTCAGTGCTCCGTACACGGCGAATCCGATATCTCGTCGGTATGGAGGAGATTGAGTTCTCCTGTGATTCCGGTACCGAGGAAGAGCAGGAATATGTCGGGGTTGAGGATTCTTCTTCCTGGAAGACACGGCACTACTGCGGTAGTGACTTTCATGTCTGGATGAGGAAGGAGAATCCTCCGCTTTCGTCTTCGGCTCTTGGCTCTTTTGCAGGAAGGCTAAGAACTCATCCTGCTTCTCAGCCAAGAACAGCTTGACAGCCTCATTCAAATCAGGCTGCTGGGAAGACTCAGTGGGACGATTTTTGGAGCGGCCTGTTCCTTCGCCATGAGAACTGGTGGTGGATTTATCCCTAGGCTGTTTTCCAGACCTATGGGATGGATTGGCTTCCTCCTGGTTCTCACGGGCAGGAATACGGGTACTCTGCGATCTGGTATGCATTTTTTGGGTGGAAAAAAATGGATCAAAAATTCGCTTTATCACAAATTTTGTTCTCTGTTTCCCACAGACGGCGCCAGTGATGGATCCGCGAATTTCTGACGTTAGTAAATGCTGGTAGAGAATGAAGATTATGACACAAAGAAATTACGTGGTTCGATTTACTGAGGTAAATCTACGTCCACGGGAAGAAAAGGGGGCAGAGTTGTATTGCTTGATCTGTTTTCTACAGCTTACAAATACAAACTTGCTATTTGCTATATGGTCTTTTATCTCTAGAGAGCTTAACCTTCTTCTATCTGATCTAAGTTCTATTTATATCTTGAACTAAGATCGTGGCTTGCATCACCACCCTAAGTCGTGGATGTCGTGTAGGTCATGGCCTAAGATCGTGGATGTAGCGTAGGTCATGGCCTACGATCGTGGCCTGAGTTGACACCACGTGGTAGTGGGTGTGTTGGACATCCTGTATGGGTCCACTAACTCCTTGTTCGGTCGAATACTGAGACCGAACTGCTTTGGTTGCCGATCTGAGAGTAGAGCTTGATGCCGACCTGAGAGCAGAGCTTGATTGGATGGCTTTTACCGAGCTGTAGGCTGAGGCCGAACTCTTTGGTAATGCCGAACTCATACTCCTGCTTTGGTTGCCGATCTGAGAGCAGAGCTTGATAGGTTGACTTTTACCGAGCTGTAGGCTGAGGCCGAACTCTTTGGTAATGCCGAACTCATACTCTTCCTTGGGTTTTGGGCTGATGGGCCGTCATTGCTGTTGGGCTTGTTTAGTACGCACCCCATCAGTATTCATGGGGGTGGGTGGGTGGGTGGTTACTAGGAAGGGTCGTGACGCCAACAAAGTCAATTGAAGTTACTAACAAAGAGATGCCCTGCCCAGGTAGGCTATATTACTATTCATTTCAAATTTTCACCCATTTCAATTTTATTCATTTTTAATTATCTTTCACTTTTTTTGGATTGTCTGTTTGTAAAAAGTTCACAACTTTTTCCTGATTTTGTTGATCGCACCAGTTCAGAAATAGTAATCAGGTTCTTTAGAGCATGCGCAGCGGTGGCGTCCGTCGCCACCGCCGTCCGCGCCAGCGGCAAGGCGAAGGACCGCCACCGCTGCAACCGCGCCGCTGGCACGGCGCTGCTCGATGTATCGAGCACGTCCGTGCCAGCGGACGCACACGTGGCGGTCTCCCATTCGCCAATTTTCGATCTTTTCTATATAATGTCATCAAAATACATACTCCATCTAATCACCAAAAGTAGTCTAATTGTAAATATCACGGATTTTAATAAAATGAATAAAATAGAGGAGACAAAAATAATTTGAATAAATATGAAAGAGATTAATAAAAAATGAATAATACATAGGAATAACTTTCTATTAGATCCTTCTACAAGTTGTTGTTTTATTAGCTCTTTTTATATATTTTTTTTGTTTCATAGGTCATTATATTAATGCATTTTTTTAAAAAAGTTTTTTAATTGAATTTATTTAACGGACTTTAGATTTTAATTAATTTTTTGGATTATTTATTTATTTACATTTTTTTCTTGTTTAATTGAAATTAATTCATTGCACCATTGATTCTAAAAAATCATTGGAAAATTAAAAAATTTATATGTTGATAATGGACAATATCAGTAAATTTTTCCTTTTCCAATTATTATTAAATCAATATTGCAACTGAACAAATTTCAAAATAAATCAAAGAAAAAAGTGTGACCTACAAAAATGATCTCTGAACTATGTATTTATCTAGCACATAGTCCATGAACTTTAAAAATATCGCCAAACATCTATGGACTAAGGATTAATCTCGAAATCGGTCATTTTGCCATTTTTTGATACGAAAATACCCTTTTGAGGGTTTGGGCAACTTGGTCTTTTTACACTTTTAATATTTTAAATCTGATATTATTTCAGTGATGTATTAAATCTGATATTATTTCAAAATTATCATTCTTCAACCTTTTTATCATCCTTCACTTTGTTTCTTTATTTCAATATATTAGATTTAATTTTACAAAATTAAATTTTAAATTTAGATTTTTAAATATCAATAAATTTTTATTAATTAAAATTATTAATTCATGAACACTATAATTATTGATTAAAACTATTATTTTTGGTTATTTAATATAATATTCGTTGAATTGAAGAAGTATAGAAAAATAATATTAATCATAATGGAAAAATAAGAGTTATCCAACTTAGCCTTCGTTCGATTGTTATAATTGCATGTGATTATATATTATGAAGTTGACTAAAAATTTGATATTTATATAGGAGTATTTTGCTTAAATTTTCTAGTTAATTTTAATTGTTTTCAAATAAATAAACAAAAGTTATATTAATCTTACATTAGATGCATATTATTTCAGTATAATCGTGTTATATGATCTATTTGTGATTAAAACTATTAAATATTGATTAAAATAAAGTTGGCGTCGTCATACCTTATTGCTTACATATTAGACACTATCAAATATTGATTAAAACTATTGATTTTTGCTATTTAAAATTTTTAATAATTAATAAAAATTTATTGATATTTAAAAATCTAAATTTAAAATTTAATTTTATAAAATTAAATCAAATATTGAAATAAAGAAACAAAGTAGGATGACAAATGAGAAGAAGAATGCTAATTTTGAAATAATATCAGATTTAGTACATCACTGAAATAATATCAAGTTTAAAATGTTAAAAGTGTAAAAAGACCAAATTGCCCAAACCCTCAAAAGGGTATTTTCGTATTAAAAAAATGGCAAAATGACCAATTTCGAGATAAATCCTTAGTCCAGGGATGTCTGGCGATATTTTTAAAGTCCAGGGACTATGAGCGAGATAAACCTATAGTCAAGGGACCATTTTTGTAGTTCACTCAAGAAAAAAAAGCAAATAAATAAATTTAATCAACACGAGAAAAGCTAATTAAATTATGAAGTCCTTTAAATAAAGATCCAACTAAATTAAAAATAAAATATAAAACCTCTTAAATCAAAATTCAAGTATAAAATTCTTAAGTCCCGTTAAATAAAGATCCAACTAAATAAAATATAAAACCTCTTAAATTAAAATGCAAGTATAAGTTCCCATTGAAACAAAATATGAAAATGACCTAATGACACTAAAAATGAAAGTGACCTAATGAAACAAAATACATTGGTACGAAAACCTAATGAACCAAAAATTTGTATAAGGACTTGATGAAACAAAATGGATTAGTACAAGGACATTTAGATGTGTTTTGCCAATATTATCATAAATACATTATGTAGAAGGGTAGTGATAAAATGCAAACTCTATATACTATACAAACTCCAAACTTTTCAACACAATATCAACACAACGTCAACATGTATAAAATTTCAAGATTTTGATGTCAACACAATGTCAATACGGTGTCAACCGTTGACACTGTGTTGATATTTTCTGTTGATGTCATGTTGTCATCTGTTAACATTTTCTAACCGTTTAGATCATAGTTTGGAGTTTGTACAGTATGTAGAATTTGCATTTGATTACATCACTTACGTAGAAACCATCCATGAGCATAGTTTTCGTTTAGTTCTCATTACTTTTATTTGTTTTATTTTACATTTATTTTAGTTTCAATAGCTAAATTATTATTATTGATGCTATTTTCACAAACTAATTACTTTTAAAGTTTGATTTATTCGTTTTCTCCATAATTTTAACTAAATTTATAAGGACTAACAAAAGGAGTTTTGATTTTTATGTAATCTGTAATCTAAAAATATTGTGTGGGAGAAGGAAGATGGAGACGAAAATTTGAGCAAACTTCTGTCTCTCATCTATTCTCCTATTTATAAAATTATGTAATTGGATTCATGCCACACTTGTTTGGCTTAAAATAATTAAATTGAGACCCCATGATATTATTTCGCGCCACTGCAGTATAATAATATTGATTGTCAATCCAAATAAGAAATTATAAGTAATTCGGGATTCCTTGTTGATTTAATTATTTGTCGCTCTTAAGATATAAATGTCTATTTACTAATTGAAGTCTGCTATTAACTTAATTAATTAATATCTTATTTACTACAAGAGAGAACTTAACAAAAAAATTCTTATTTATTATTCGCGGAATAAAATTCCAACTAGCTAGTGTTCTGAATAATAAAACTTTATTCCAAGTTCATCTTCAGTACATTACCAAACTAGACTCATTGGGGTGCGATTCAATATAATAGACATCCTAGCACTGCTAATACTAATCACCGTTACCCAGAAATATTAGGATTCTTGGATTACGAAAAATCTGCACCTTTCGATAGATAAAAACTGTGTGTTGTATGCTCAAGGCTAAATACATTGATATAGAAATGTCGGTAATCGAGACTAGATAGCAATTAAGACATGTCACTCTATTAGATTCAATGTTATACCTGATACACTCGGATTTTGCACTGTTTTAAGTCCATTATTTGGTCTATTTTGAGTGTCAAAGTTGCATTACATGTCTATTAATCGCATAATTTGTCGATTTTGGTATTTTAACGTGTTTTGTGAGAAATATGCAAAATAGAGCCAAAAAAGATAGCAAAAAGTCGAAGATGGAAATCGGGAGTATTCGAGCCGTCCTGTGGTCCGCTGCAACACAGCCAGCTACTACTGGCCGCCAACGACCGCTGAACAGGTAGCAGTCCACTTCGGAAAAGTTGAGCTGAAATGAGGAACACGCCTAGCCCAGCGATCACTGGGTCGTGCCCAGCTACTGCTCCCCGATGATCTAGTAGCTACGGGATGATTGCCAGCGACCGCTGAACAAAGTGCAGCGGCCCGCTGGGAAAACGCAGCGCACAGAATTGGCCTACTTTCTCTCCAAGATTTACCATATTGTGCTTAATATTTGCCATATTTATAGGCACGAAATTGAAGGTTATAAATACCCCCTCAAACTTCATCAAAGAGAGTTTTTTGATGCATAATTTCCAGAGAGAATATTTTGAGAGTTCTTCAATTGCTCATCAAGTTCAAGGTGTTTGAAGAAGGATTCAAGAGAAGATCAAGACTACAAGATTCAACATTTGGGTTTTATCAATTTAGTTCTTATGTTTTCTTTGTTTTCCCTACAAACTATATTTTTATATTATTCGATTATGTGTAAGTAAATTCATAAAATTCTAGGGATGTGTTAGTAGCGACTTTGGTAATACAATTCGTATTTATTTAATATGCGTTTTGTTTATTACTTCGCTTCTATTCGAAGTGTTGGATAATTGCTTCACGTTTGAATGACACATTCTGTGATGATTTATTGACTTGCAACATAATCGTGAGAGGAGGTTTGCGAGCTAGAAGAGCATAGTTGACGATACAATTAGCTTCCCTTAAAACGACACTATTAATTGAGAGCGAGAATTTTAGGAGTCTTAGGAGCTTTTAGGAGTTACAAGTCTATGATTGACGCCCCTAGTGTCTATGATCTACTTTGTGCCGCATGGGCAATATTTATGTGACTCGTTCTAGTGAAGTATGAACTGTGCTAGGGTGTTGTAGTTAGAATTTGTATAACCATAACTGTGAAAGCACATCCCTATAATTCTCTTATCTCATCTGATTTTTATCAGTGTTCTATATGTGCAATCATTATTTGCTCTTATTTCTACATCTTTTGGTTTTTAAAACCAAAATCTTTTGTTTCTCCAACTAGTAGAAGAAGCTTAGTAAAAGGTAGACAATTTGTGATCGTTTTTCCTGTGTTCGATATCCGCTACTGACCATTAGCTATACTAAATCTGCTCTATATACTTGCAGATTTATTTAGTGCTAATAAAAAGTGCATCAATACCACACTAGTGTCATCTTATTTTATTAAGGATTGAAAATATAAGGACCGACATTCACGATAGGACTGACATTCAACCTTATACATTTAAATATATAAAATATCCATTAAATATAAAATATAACACATTGTGACAAAAAATAATATTCCCTCGTCCCACGTTACCTGAAGCATTTTTTTTCGGTACGAGATTTAAGAAAGTTGTGTTTAGTGAGTTAAATAAAGTAGAGAATAAAATAAAGTAAGAGAAAGAAGAGAGAGTAAAGTAAAATAAAGAATAAAGTAGGAGAGATTACATGTTTTGTTTTTAGCCAATAATGAAATAACTCAAGTAACTTGGGACAACCAAAAATGAAATACGACTCAAGTAACTTGGGACGGAAGGAGTATGTTTTATTCATAGGAAAAATAAACAAAAGAGTTTTTACAATATACAATCACTTGGAAAATGCTTTACAATATACAAAACTCTAACAACAACTGCCTCCACAGCCTAAGCATGGTAAATACTGTTAGGTTTGGTATACTGAAAAGCATGTTTCGAGCACGAATAGAATCTTGCTTGTATACGAAAAACTCTACAATCCACTTTTAACCCGATTCAGTATTATTCTAGTAGTTTCGCACGAATAGAATCACTATTATTATTACATTGCATTTGCTTGTGTATTTATAAAATGTTTTATAAACATTTAAATGCATAAGAAGTAAACAAAGTCTAAGTCTTTTGCTTAGTAGACCAGTTGTGGGTGACGTCCACTTTAATGTAACACGGTCGGTTCTATGCAATGCTTTGCAAAAGAGAAAGAAGAATTTCACAACATAGATGGACTTTGGCTACGTATCGCGAAAGGTTGCAATGTCAGTCCGATTATTTCTAAGCCTTACTGAAATAAGAAATAAGAAGACATTGGTGTGGTATAGCACTGAACGGATCTAATAGCAAGACATGTCTTCATGCTATCTAATGGAAGACTAGGTCTTGATAAACAACTATTTCTTAATCAACATACGTTAGCTTTGAGCATACGTTATTGATTATGCATTACTTTGACTTATCAAATGGTGCGGGTCTAGGATTACTATTATGTTGAATCACGCGCCTAGTGAGTTTGGTTTGATAATGTCCCCAAGAGGAGCTCGAGACAAAGTTTTATTATTCGGAAACTGGCCAGTTGGAATTTAATTATTCCATGAATAATAAATAAGTGTTTCTTGCTAAGTCCACTCTTGGAATTAAAATATGTTAATTAATTAAGTCCATAGTAGACACTAAATAATTAATGGACATTTCTATCTTAAGCGCTGGAAATAAACAACAACCAAAACGAAAGCCCGAATTACTTATAATTTCGGATTTGGATGGGCAGTGCAATATTACTTTTGTAGTGACTGCTCGTAATATTCCAATATAAGCTTGTATTAAATTGTGGGTTCAATTTAATTAGTAAAAAGCTAATTGGGGGAGGTCATATCCAAAACCTTCCATAGATCCCTGGCTAGGCCCAATATGTAACTTAATATAAATAGGAGAATAAATGAGACATAAAACATTATTATTATTATTATTATTATTATTATTATTATTATTATTATTATTATTATTATTATTATTATTATTATTATTATTATTATTATTATTATTATTATTATTATTATTATTATTATTATTATTATTATTTTCACATGAAAATTTCGCCCCGCTCTCTAATTAGAAGATGACGATTTTTCAGCTCTCCTCCGTGAGATTTTCAGCTATCCTTCGTGAGAAAATTCTGTCTTCTTTATTCGAGTCCTAGTATTTTGATAAGATCAGCCCACCCTAATATCAAAATACAGTTCGGGAGCCAGTCAGAAGATCCGTGGTATAGTATTGAAGATCGTCGTGGAGAAGGCACAAGCAATCGACGATTCTTTGGAGAATCAAAATCGGTAACTCTAAACCGTAGAATTCATGTTTTAGGATTTACTTTCTTTAAGCATGAATTATTTGCGTTCTAGCATGCAATTATATGTTTAACATGTGAATTGATTAATCGCATAATCGGTCAAATAGATCCTTATCTGATTTATTTGTTATGTACAAGTTTTCCAATGTGCAGGGGCACCAAACCCCAACAAATACTTGGCCCACAGAGGCCAGAGCCTCTAACCCAACCGCCTTTTCTACCCTTGCCCAGCTCAATATCCGGTAGTAGGCCTGTCAAATTGGGTACCCACGGACACTCGATCCAAAATTTTCGGGTACCCGATCCCGAAATTCTCAAAATTCAATACCCGATACCCGACCCGAGTTCGATTTCGGGTACTCGGATTCCCGAATCGGGTATCCAGCCCCGAAAAATTGGGTATCCAATCCCGATTGTAATTTTGATTTTTTTTGAAAATTAACACAAAGTTTTACAATTTATTTAATATTATTTAGTGCGAATTTAATATAAAGTTGAAGTAGTATTCAAGAGAAAATAACTACACACTTTTAGATATACGAAATTCTTGTAGTAGTCTGAATTTAAGAGAAAAATAACTACAAACTTTGAGAAATACAAAATTCATAAGTGATGGAGTAGTAACATGGCGGGCTGCGAAAATGCGGTTTTTCTTCTTTTTTTTTTTAATTCAAATTACATGGAAGAGATAACTGAACCGGATGGATCAGTTAGCAAATGTCGTTGTCACTTGATCAAGTTGATCTCGCTTTCGCACGCCACCAATGTAATTTATAAACTCCCAATTTTGCACTACTTTAACAGTAAAGCGGCAAGTTCGGGGTCGATCCTACATAGAAGCTTGTGTATCAAGTGTGTGAGTAGTGAACAGGGGGTTGACTGCTGCCACGCTTTACTTTTGGGAGTTTTTAACTACTGATTTAACTTAGACAGAAAAGTAACTAACTACTTGCTCAAGGGAACTTTAACTAATGGGACAAGTAAATCTCAGACTGGAATGAAAATTAACTACTCAGAACAGTAAACACGATGATGAAAACGAAAGCAACTTTGATTAAAACTAAAACTCAGAACAGTACAGCGTGAAATTTAAACTAAGCTAACACTTCGGAACTACGAAAGCAAGTAAACCGAGGAGATCCTCGGCGGGAAACTTAAGAATACGCCGACAGATATCAAGTATTCTGCAGCGCTCCTTCAATCGCCCTTTCTAACTAAGCATTACTTTATCTAAGCTATCTAGGGAACTGAACTAGAGAGCTAAACTAAACTAAACTAAAGACGGAAAGTAAAGGATCCCTCCCCCTTAATGTGGTGGCACATCCTCTATTTATAGGCTCGGCACGACCTCCAGCTGGATAACGATCTTGGCAGGGAATATTCGCTCATGCTGAGAGTGAGCGACTCATTGATTGCTACGTGCTCTCCTTCTAGAACGCTGTCCTTGATAACAGAATGATGCGCACCACCAGCTCATAGCCTTATGTGTCCTTCTTTTGGAAACAGTGGTCCCCTCCTTGACTGCTTCATTACTCCCCTTGATCAACTCCCCCGATATTTGGCCTTTTTCGCCTATTGTACTCGCTTGATCAGTTTGGCCTTGTTGCCTTGGTCAAGCGGCATTCCTGCATATTTAACACTTGCTTTGCGCGATAAACTGATCAAGTAGCGTACATTTTACCCCTAAACCGATGCATGAAATGAGCCTTATCAAACTGCTCACACTTAAAACATACTTGTCCCCAAGTATAAAGAAAAAGAAAAGAAAAAGATAAGGCAAATTTCAGGCATGGTTTACTCATTTCAAGAAAGTAAAAGAAGATGAAAAAGAAAACAAGACTCGAAATAAAAACACATATTCACATAGATGCATTAGATCGAATAAATTTCCAACAATCATACCCGAGGACGAGGTCAAACCATTTGCCAGCAGCTTATGTTTCTTCCTTTTCGCTTTTACTTGATCAAGGTGTCAGTTCGTCAAGATTGCTCAATTTAAAAACCACTATTGGATTCACTCAGTCACTCATTTCTCACCAGAGATGTTAGGACTGTTCACTCGGTATTACCACAAATTTAATATCTCGAATCGGATTGCACAAGATAGTTCCTTAAGGTCTTTGTTTCGGGTGTAACAGGGCTTAAGGGTAGTAGTGTATTAGGGTAGGGTCGTAGGGGTTCTAAGTTAAAAATATAAATTGGTCAAGTGGCGACTTCTAGCCTTGAATTTTTGGCTCTATTCTCTACCTTTCGACTTGCTGGGTCAGGTTACAATTTTTTTCGGCCCTCTTTTTCTCAAATTTTTCTCGGTAACAACATTTTTTTTGACTTGATTTCTGACTTGATCAACCTGATTGACTAAATCGCTCAACCCGGCTACCCTTTTATTTTTACTTTCTATCGTACTACCCCTTACTTTGAAATGACTCATCTCTTGACCTCTTTTCCTCACGTGTTTGTAAAAGAAAAGGTGTATGGATATGGGTTCTGGTTTCAAAAGAACGGGTCAAAGTGTATGGGCTCAACTTGGTTAGGGTTTAGGGGTACGTGGAGCGATAGAAGAAAAGGCTCAAATTGGTTAAGTCCTACCTTTAGTCCTTACTACTTATGCAATTTTCATCTAAATATCAAAGATTCAGCCCCTCGTAATTTTTTTTTTGTAAAAATAGTAGAAAATGTTCTACTTTGGCTTATAAGTCACATATGGAGAGGCTTCACAGTAAGTTTTAAAAATTGAGCATTTCCATCATACTTGCATCGTTCAAACTGATCAAGTTTTTGCAATCAAGTTTCTACATGTAAACATACTGATTCCTTTCTCTAACTCTTCCCAAAGTAATCAAGTCTTCCACTTATCCAATTTCATGCATACTGCCCTATTTATTACTAACTAAAATTTTGAATATTTTTAAATTTTTTTACATGAATGATTTTTATTTTCTGGAACTAACCCTCCCCCCTCCCACTGCATATGAACTCGTCCTTGAGGGACTGGATGCAGTGGAAAAGGTTTAGGTACAGGCAATGGCACAAAAGAAAAAAGAAAACTTCTCACACTTAGACCAGACACTGGCTAAGTGCGAGACAGTGCCAACAATCAAACATGCCAATAAACACAGAAGAACAATAACTAAAACACAAGGGCAGATATAAACCAACACAAACATGCATAACTTCTCACACTTAGACCCAACACAGGTCTAAGTGTGAGGTGGATCAGGATGTCAGTTATACAAATCAAAAACAAATAAAAAGTAAGATTGTTTAAATTTGAAATGACTGAGATTGAGGGTATACTCAATGCCTTCTGGGAGGTTGACTGGGGGATGCTGAGGGTGGCCGGGAGGATGATGGGCATCGAGGCGGAGGGGAGCTTGTAGAGGGAGGTGGTGGTTGGCTGGCAGTGCTTTGATTGTGGGTGGTTCCCAGCAACCTGGCCAGCAGGACCAGTTAAGAATTTGAATTCTCCACCAGCTGCATCAATGTCTGCTCCACTCGGAGCTTCCATGCGTCATCAGCACTTGCATCCTCCTCTTGTTCCTTCCTCGGAGTGGGCGCCCGATGTGTATCCTCTTTTTCTCCTTCGGCAAGGGTTGCTGAGGTCTCCTCCGGCCTAGTTCTCCTTCTGGGTTAGCTTCTCTGTTGCTCCCGCCGACCGGCTGCATAAAATTGAAAACCCCTTCCTTGCGTCTTCTCCAGTACCTGAGTTCTAACAAAGAAATCAAGGTTAAACATTTCAGGACTGGGGCCAATGATGGGACGTTCGGCACACTCCATAATCTTGTTTCTCCTCAAATAGGCTCCGAGGAGGTGGTAGACGTTAAGATGGCGGGCAACGCGGGTAGAAATTTGACTTATGGAGTAGGCCAACCGGAATCCCAGATGGACCTTCCCCTGCTATCTCATACTCCACATAAAGTAGAGTTCGGACATGGTAATGATTGACAGCGTATTGGCCTGTTCGAGGAGGGCAGGATCAGCAATGTGATGACCTCTGGATTCAGAGGCTGTAAAGGTAGGGGCACGCCCATTGCATATAGCCTTCCAGATGGCTTGCTGATCGAATTCGGGTTTCTTCTGAGGGAAACCGATATCACGCCCAACCCAAACCCCATTAGCCACATGGCTTTCTGTGTAGAGGCCCATCCAGATGGAGAATTTATTGAGGCTCATCAGTTGGTCCTGGCCAAAGACCCTAAAGGAGACACTTCTGTCGTTCAGGTCTGAGCTTCCGGTGAATCGGAAGGATGTGAAAAACTCCTTATCCAGGTCCTCTGGCACGGGGGTCTCATCGACCTCTAGCAACCATTCAAATCCGATGTCGGCAATGTAGGCTGCAAACCTCTCTTTCATCTCAATCTTCTCCAAGGACGGCTGGTGTAGCATCTTCCCCTCCTTCAACCTCTTTTGAGAGGTCACACCCTTTGGTGAACCTCCTCCTGCCATTTGGGATCATCAAATTTCAACATCTGTTGGAGAATAGCTGGGGTTAAGGCCACATGCTGAGGGGAGTAGATGGTGGAAGGAGATATAGTGGGCCTTCCTTGTTGCCTCCTGGATGTTCGGGTCCAGCGCAACTTATGTTCCTCTGCATCGCTGCCCTCATCTCTCTCTCTCTTGTCAGTGGAGAGGCGGGTTCAGAAGCATCTGTAATGATGACCCCCTCGTTGGCGGGACGACTTCTCTTTAGAGGGGGAAAAACACTTCCCTTCCCCTTCCTCTTTCTCTCTCTCCTCTGACGGCTGTCCTCCTTAGCCTCCTTTTCCTTAACGGCCTCTTGGCTTTCTGGCTCCTCCGGCTCCTCTTCATCAACCAGCCGCCGTACTGTGCGGGGTCTCTGCATCACCGTTTCCTCATCTCCTCGGGTTTTCAGGGTTTCAGCTTCCTCTAGGAGCTGGTCCGTTGTCATACGGCGCGTCTGACGGCGTGGTGGTTCCTCCTCCTTCTCAGCTTCCTTATAGTCGAACAACGGGTAGAGGTCCTCCTCTTCTTCATCGTTGATTTCACCGCCCCCAGTCAAATGCGGCTCGTGGATCGAAGTGGAGCCGCCACCGCTTGTTGGCGACGGGATAGCAAATGGCTGTCCATAATCCTCCATCCAGCCTTCCTCGTCGGAGGCTTCCCCGCCGTATTTCACCGGCTGGATAGGGGTAAATGTTTGGGAAGGAGGCGAAGGTTTGGCTATAGGAGATGGCGGAGGTTGGATGGGAGATGGTGAAGGTGATGTAGGAGAGCTAGGTAGGATTTTTGTTTCAGAAGACGAAGCAGGCTCTTTAAACCGGGAAATCCCAAGTTAAGCTTTGAGTGCGGCGTAAGAGGCCGCATTGTCCATCTCGGAGGGTATACTCCGGAGGATTTTATCGAGGCGCCGTAGGGTCTCTTCGTCCACTGCGGCCTGTGTAGCGGCGGCGCTGGTTTGTGGTGGAAGTTGAGAGGATGGGCTAGGGTTTTCAACTTGGGCCTGGAACGAGGTTTCCCGGTCGCCACTCTCGGCGCCGGCATCTGAGGATGAGGATGAAGTTGGAATTTGCTCAATCAACATTCTTACTGGTACTGGTGATGGAGATGATGATTTTTTTTGGGGCAAGGGTTCGGAACTTGGAGCAGCATGGGAGAATAAATGGAATGCACTGTGGTCGCTTTGGGTGAAAGTGAAATAATGTCCTGAAATCTGCCTATTATACTGATATTACGACTGTTGGGATCTCTGACGTTGAGATCCCTCGCTATTCACTCTTCACGTACAGGCGCGTCCTTTCAGAGCGCCAGCTGGCTTAGCTTCTCTTATACGCTTCCACCTTCTCTCCAGGACGTCCTTTCATTGCGACAGTTGGCGCTGCTTGACACCTCTCCGGTGACTGCGCACGTCCTTTCATCACCTGCCCTGATCAACGAAAGTATTGTACCACCAATTAAATTCGAATTGCACTGATCAAGTGGACAATTAATTTCAGATGAAAACTCAAATAGTTCCACTTGATCAGTTTCCTTCCTTTTTCAGACTTTTAATTACCTAAGAATAAAAAACTAACGCATGAAAAACTAATTATACTAACTACAAAGGACTTGACCGAGTTCCCCTGGGATATCACTTGATCAGTTTAATAGATTAAGAATTTGTTGCTTGATCAAGCAGACTACCCATGAGTACCCGATCACTCCTTTTACCTGCTCACTGGATAAGATTAGGCAGGGTTAGTGGAATTTCTTCCACTGTGTCTGCTCTGGTCTTGTCTCTGTAGGGCTCAACCCGTTGACTTTTTACCACGAATGAGAACGAATTGGGGGGGTCTCCTGGGAGTATGTTTGCCTCCTGTGTGTGCATTGTCATGATGGTACGAGGGTCCGCCCATTTTGAATTCCGCCTCCTGGGTATCAGTTTGAGTTGACACTGGAAGAGTAGCTCTTTCTGCCCCACTTTGAGCTCTTCCTTTCTCAAAGCGGAGTCGAGTCTGCGTTGTCGATCAAGGTGGGGTGTCACTCCTTCTAACATGGCGGGATGCATGCACAAATCTGGGTTAATCTCTCTCAAGTTTGTTGTTTTCCACTTGACCACCTCTTGACCCAGCCTCAGTTATTCCATCAATTTTCCTCCTTGTCCTTGCAGATTTGGTTTGACTGGTTCTTGGTACGTCTGGTTGGACAAGCTCTTGAGGGTAACTGACGATGCAGGTAAAGACAATAGTTGTCTTGTAGGCGCGGGACTTTCCTTCAACATTCTTCTCAATGGGGCGGCTTGGTCAGGTGGTTTTTCGACCCTTGCTGGCTGAGTGATCTCTTTTAACTCAGCTGGTCGTGGCGGCTTACAGAAATCCATAATTGCCCTTTCAATGGCTTGATCATCCATTTCCCCAGTCATCGTTGCATCGAACCATTCAGCTGCTTCATTCTTAAGCTGTTCATCTTCAATGGAATCAGTGGACGGTCTTTTGAAGAGTTCCTTTCCTAGATACCTTTGCTCCCAAGGTCTGATAGTATCTACCGATTGTATGCTCTCACTATCCCGTGGCTTTCTCACAGCTTTATCAATGTCGAATGTAAGCTGTTCTCCATTAAAATCCAGATTCATCATCCCATTGCGAACGTCTATGATTGTACTGGCTATAGATAGGAATGGCCTTCCCAAAAGGACTCTAATAGACTCCTCCGCTCCTGGCTCTGTCATCTTTAGGACGAAGAAGTCGGCGGGGTACCTGAATTTGTTTACCTTGACGATTTCATCTTCCAGAACTCCCTCTGGGTGAATGTAAGACCCGTCTGCTAGCTGTATCACCATACCAATTTTGACAAGCTTAGCTTCTCCCAGCTCTTCGTATATAGAATACGACATGATATTGATGGAAGCCCCAAGGTCGCACATTGCGTGCTCCATTCGAACGTCTCTGATGGAAATTGGGAGTGTGAACACCCCTGGGTCAGTCTTCTTCTGTGGAAGATCACTTGGTTAAATCACCACGGCTACATTTTCTGCTTCGACCGTCCTTCCTTTCTCAGTGACTTGATCAAGGGCACTAGACTCTCCTTCTTTTGTGACGTGATCAAAGGCGCTGGACTCAGGGCCTTCTTCATGATTGAGTCCGTCGGTGGGTGCTGGAGAACTCGCAGATGGGCTTTGATAAACTCTTCCTGATTTTAGAGATACTGCATTGACATTCTCTCGCCCAGTAGGTAGCTGTACTGTAGCCGGAATTTTTCCTTCATTCCTCCTCAGCTCGCCCAGTGATATGGCGACCTTAGATAACTGCTTTGTAAGCATATCTAGTGCAGCCCTGTGTTCTCTCTGGGCTTCTTGTATTTCTCTCATTGCATCATGGGGCTGATATGGGATCATAATATCTCCTGGACCTTCATTTTGCTGTTTGCTATCTCTGATTAAAACGACCTCCTTCATGGCCTTGTTGATGGTAGCCGGAAGGTCCATACTGCTCTGGCTGGTTCTGAGGGAAATGATTTTGTTGGCTCCCTTGGAAGTACTGTGGGTTCCCTTGGGGTTGTTGGTTTCCTCTCGGGTGCGGCGGGACATAATTTACCACTTGATTATTTGGTTGTCTTCCCTGATTGCTTGACTGAGGGCTTTGGTGTTTGTACCCCCAGTTTCCTTCCTGTTGTCGACTTGACCAGTTAGGTTGTCCTCCACTTGACCAGTTGCCCTGCTGCCCCGCGGACCAGCTCCCCTGACCGCCTTGTATCCTGTTACCTCCATCCTGTGGCCTTTCCTGAACGCGTGCGAGCTAATTGGGTTGCCCTTCGGTGAATTGTAAATATTGTTGCGCTGGTTGCGGTGGTTGGTTTTGATTTGGATCACTCCATCTGAAGTTAGGATGGTCTCTCCACGGCGCATCTCTCTGTTTGCCCTGGATCCAATTGCCATTCGCATTCCAGTGGCCGACGACATTCACTTGGGCTTGCGGCTCCGCCTCAGGGGGAAACTCGCAATAGTAATAGTGATGCTGTTCCGGCGGTGGTGGCGGCGCATACTGCTGCTCTTTGGGTGCAGGTGGCGGAGGTGCTCTGGATTTCTCTACTGCCTCAAGCAGCTTCTTCTCCATCTGCTCAAATCGAGCCTCCAGCTTTTCGTCATTGCGCGCCTCGGCTGCGTGCACCGCACCCCTTTTGTACTGGCCACGGGATGTCTCGTACGACCGCTTAGCCTCGATCAGCCTCTCCAGGATGTTTTTGGCTTGGCTGAATGGGGTCTTTGAGAAATCCCTTTGGGCTGCTAGGTTGAGATCATTCTTGCAATCGACTGTCAGTCCACCGTAGAAGATCGAGTAGATCTCCCGCTCCTCCCGCTTGTGGTTAGGGCATGCTTGAAGCAGCCCTTGGAATCTATCCCAGTACTGGCCGAAGGGCTCGTCGTACTCCTGTCTGGCTTCTGTAATCTCCCGCTTGAGGGCACTCATTTTTTACGCTGGAAAGAAGCGATCGAGGAATATCATTCGGAACTCGGCCCATGATTTGATGGACCCTTCTGGCAGTCTCGACAGCCATACTCCAGCTTCACCCTTCAAAACGAAAGGGATGGCTTTCAGCCTATAATCTTCAGACGTAGATCCAGCCGGTACGGGCTGGATATCACAGTATCGGCAAAATTCCTCCAGGAAGGCGTACGGGCATTCTTTTGAAAGGCCGTAAAAATGGGACAAAACGGCCAGTACTCCTGACTTGATCGCGATGGTCCGCATTCCAGGAGTAACGGCAATGGCATGTGTGGGCTCCTTCTCGTCATGAGTGTGCAGAGAGCCAATTCCTGAGTCGTTGTCGACGAGGGCCATCTCTTCTTTTGCTTGTTCAAGTGGTGGTGGTCTAGGTTGCGCGTTCTGCTCTCCTTCTTCTTCGCTGGTCAGTTGATCAGCGGCCCTGCCTAACCTATGCGCTACACACAAACATAAAATAACACCATGCTTCCCCGGCAACGGAGCCATTTTGGCGGGCTGCGAAAATCCGGTTTTTTCTTTTTTCCTTTTTGATTCAAGTTATATGGAAGAGATAACTGAATCGAATGGATCAGTTAGCAAATGTCGTTGCCACTTGATCAAGTTGATCTCGCTTTCGCACGCCACCAATGTAATTTATAAACTCTCAATTTTGCACTACTTTAACAGTAAAACGGCAAGTTCGGGGTCGATCCCACAGAGAAGCTAGTGTATAAAGTGTGTGAGTAGTGAATAGGGGGTTGGCTGCTGCCACGCTTTACTTTTGGGAGTTTTTAACTACTGATTTTAACTTAGGCAGAAAAGTAACTAACTACTTGCTCAAGGGAACTTTAACTACTGGGTCAAGTAAATCTCAGACTGAAATGAAAATTAACTACTCAGAACAGTAAACACAATGATGAAAACGAAAGCAACTTTGATTAAAACTAAAACTCAGAACAGTACAGCGTGAAATTTAAACTAAGCTAACACTTCGGAACTACGAAAGCAAGTAAACCGAGGAGATCCTCGGCGGGAAACTTAAGAATACACCGACATATATCAAGTATTCTGCAGCGCTCCTTCAATCGCCCTTTCTAACTAAGCATTACTTTATCTAAGCTATCTAGGGAACTGAACTAGAGAGCTAAACTAAACTAAACTAAACTAAAGACGGAAAGTAAAGGATCCCCCCCCCGGTAATGTGGTGACATATCCTCTATTTATAGGCTCGGCACGACCTCCACCTGGATAACGATCTTGGCAGGGAATATTCGCTCATGCTGAGAGTGAGTGACTCATTGATTGCTACGTGCTATCATTCTAGAATGACGACGCTTTTCAGTAACAGATTCGTGACTCAGCTCCGTCCTTGTGTTTCATATATCAGCATGTATCTCATTCTAGAACGTTGTCCTTGATAACAGAATGATACGCACCACCAGCTCATAGACTCATGTGTCCTTCTTCTGGAAACAGTGGTCCCCTCCTTGACTGCTTCATTACTCCCTAAGATCAACTCTCCCGATATTTGGCCTTTATCGCCTATTGTACTCGCTTGATCAGTTTGGCCTTGTTGCCTTGGTCAAGCCGCATTCATGCATATTTAACACTTGCCTTGCGCGATAAACTGATCAAGTAGCGTACATTTTACCCTTAAACCGATGCATGAAATGAGTCTTATCATAACATATTAACATCTTTCATCCATCCACAATAAGAACATAAATTACATTAAGAAATTAAATTACATATTATCTTTCCTCCATCCACATGTAATTAAGAAATTAAATTACATTTTTCATCTTTCATTCATCCACAATAAGAAATTAAATTAAATTAAATTAAATAAATTACATCTTTCATCCATTCACAATAAGAAATTGACATATTAACATCTTTCATTCATCCACATGTAATTCAAAAATTAAATTACATTTAATTATAATAAAAACATAATTTATTAATTTTAAAAAAATAAATCGGATAATTCGGGTATACCCAATCATCCAAAATTCTCACTACCCGATCCCGATCCGATACTCGAAAAATCGGGTTTCGGTTATCCAATTACCTGACTTTTTCAGGTTTGGATATCGGGTATCCAATACCCAATATCAATTTTGACAGGCCTATCCGGTAGAGTCACCCCATCCCGTTCAGCCCCATCAAATTAATATTATTGGAGTAAAATAAAAAAAATGGTGTGTTGCAAGCACGAAATGCGGCAAAGAAGAATAACCTTGCACATATATATACAAGTATACTTTGAAAGAAAGAGAAGGAAGGGAGAACTCACTCGAGTGATTATGTGAATCAGAAAACAAAGAAGAATGAGCGGAGAATTTTGTTATGTTTGAAACATACTCCCCTCTGTACCCATAAAGATATGGGAGGATGAGATGACACGGAAATTAAGAAAAAAATTGGTAAAGTAAGAGAGGAGGAGAATGATATAGTAAAGTAAGAGAGAAGAGAAGAATGGTAGTTAAAGTAGAGTTAGTAGATAGTAAGACCTATATTATTAAATTGATATAACTTTACAAAAATGAAATGCACATATTTTTGAGGGACGGACGAAAATGGAAAGTGCACATATTTTTATGCGACCAAGGGAGTATTTTTTTTGCTGAAGTTATGGAGGAAATTCTGCTTCGTTTGAAATATGTTTCGGTATTTGCTGAAGCTATGGAGGAACGGTTCTTGAGAGGGGAGATTTTTTTATCTTTTTTTTAATTATCAAGGATATCCACCCGCAGGTCTAAAGGGAAGATTTTAGTGTTAATCATTTCTTTCAAAATAATTAGATAATTTAAGGGTAATGATGTAATAAAACTATATTATATTTTTTTTATTTTGAAGGCAGATAAATAAATTCACCATCTTCCTTGGTTCAATTATTCTATTAAAACATGAAAAATGACGTGGGCCTTTCCGCGGGCTGAGAAAATAACACGGGTTCGTGGTTAATTTATTTTGTATACCAAACAATAAGTAGAGCCAAGATAAATAATACTCCTAAAAACCGGCTAAGATGACATATTTTTTGACCGGCACATGCTTTTAGAGTTATTGGTTATGTGTTTAATTGGAGATAGAGAAAAAGTGAGTGTAATTATTAAAGTTGAGAGAGAAAGAAAGATGAATATTTTAAAAGGAATGAGAAAAATTAGTTGGATGTATTAATTTGAGAGAATAAGGTTTCAAAAAAAGAAATGTCTCATCTTATTTGGACAAACTTATAAATGAAAATGTGTCATTTTAAGTGGGACGAGTAATATTATCCTAGTGAAACATAGCTACTAAAAGGTGTCTTAGAGCGAGTAAAAGACACATTCAAATTTGGAGTTCATGTTGAATTTATATCATTCCGCCCCCTCTTTCTGGATCCGCAATGATATTATTAACTCTATATATACTGATTTTATGTGGAAGTTTATTATTATCGCATTTCTGGTCTATTATCATCAGGGACGAAGCCACACTGGGGCCTGGGGGGCCACTGGGCCCCCCAACTATCGTAACCATTATTAGATATTATGTTTTAACAATAAACTAAAAAGTGTTCCAGCTCAGCTGGCTAATATACTCCCCTTTTATTCGTGAGGAACTGTGTTTGACTCCTATGAACCACAGTTGATGTTTTCTTTTTGCAAAACACTAGATATACTTTCTTCACTTAGTTTTTTTTATAGACACCACTTAAGCTAATTCTATTGACTTTTTCACTTTATATTCTGTTTTATTTCAAATTTTTCCATTTATATATTCTGTTCATTTTATAAATTTTCATGTTGGCCAGTTTGAAAAATCTTTTTACTTATAATTTTTATCATTCATAAGATTCTTACTTTTTATCCATCCACATCTACTAATTTATTTAATTTTAATGTTTATTATTTGTGTCACTTTGCAACATTTGATTATTTTAAACAATGCATAGTTGATATATTAAATATTTTTAGACTTCAATATACTCTTTAAATAGGAAAATACTTTACTCCATATAATATTAATAAATTTTAGTCTAAGAATATACTCCATAATCTTTATTCATTTCTTTATAATCATCATTCAATTTCATCTCAAACTTCTCTTATTAAAGATTCATAGAAAATGAATCAAAGTTCTCTTATTAAAGATTCATAGAAAATTAA
This sequence comes from Salvia splendens, assembly GCF_004379255.2. NCBI lineage: Eukaryota > Viridiplantae > Streptophyta > Magnoliopsida > Lamiales > Lamiaceae > Salvia > Salvia splendens. The sequence goes on along the minus strand of NC_056051.1, from coordinate 76,460 downwards.
CAAGTAAATATCGTAAGATTTAATCATTAAATAAATGAAAAAAATTATATTTTTTTCTTATGATATTTAGTCATCAATAAAAGTATTTGGACCCCCTAATAAAAAATTTCTGGCTTCGTCACTGCTTACCATGTCCGGCCTATAAACGACAACCATTTGATACATAGTTTTTCTTTTCTTTTATAACGATGTAGATTTTATATTACATTATTCTGATTAAATAGAAGCTAAACACAAACTAATATACAAAACAGAACTGATACAACGTAGTGCTAAGAGGTGATGAAACTGTAGCTCATTTATTTTCAATATTTGGTTCATAGATATCCTCAAGGTGGAGTGGTCAAACCTGAAAGAAAATAAGTCAAAGTCAAAATAAGTCGTACTAGAAATACTTTTCCTACGGAGAAATTATTAAATTAATTAGAGTTTAAATAAATAAGAAAGAATTCAAGATAGCTTAATTAATTTAATCCCTCGATCCATTAAATATGAAACGTTTTGCAAGAATGAAACGTTTGTTTTTCGTTATGAGATTTTATCTATTGTTGTTTTATGAGTCAATAAAAAGATAATAATGTAAGAAAGATGGAAATGTAGAGTAGGTGGTATTTCCATTTTAGGAAATGTTTCAGTTTTAATGGGACAACTGACAAAAGCAAAATGTTTCATTTTTTAATAGGAAATAGAGAGTATAGTGTACTGACTTCCACACTTGAAATTGCGAGGGATGGTTCTGCCGCAGCCTCGAACGAGTCCAATAGCACGGGCGGCGCCGCCAAGCGCCGCAACCAACTTGGGCGTAACAAATTGGCAAAGACATTCGGTGTTCCCCGCCCTGACTAGCTGACAGCACCCTTCCGACGGCTTCCCCCCTACCACCACGTTACGACACGTGTACTTGAGATTATTTTTCTGGTTGTTGCACTGGCTCGGGCTCAGCCCCTGCGCCGCCGCACTCGCCACCATCACCACCACCACCACCACAAAAGCTGTCCATCTCTTCATTTTTCTCCTCCTGTTTTGTATTTGGTGGGTGGATATGAATATGATGGTGTATTTGTAGGAAGGAAATGGAAAATTTTCCATTATTTCAAGTCTTTTTTTCCTCGTGTTTACAGTGTGAACATATGACGTTTCCGCATTTTTCCGCGTCTTTTTCTCTCATGACATGCAAATATTCCAAATAACGAAATCGCAATGAAATTTCGCACAAGTATTATTTCACTTTTACGTACTAAAACTGGACTATGAATTTTGCTATCACATCACCAAGCCAAATCAAGACTAAATCTGTTGGAAAAATAAGTGTAGGTTAGGCAGTTCGGATCCTGTTATTCCATTTTCAGTTTTCTTCTTTAATTCAGTCTCAATTACTCCTCACTTTTCATAGTAGTGGAGTCATTTTATCATTTTGGTACGTTGCATATAATTGAGTCATTTTCTTTTTTAGTAAAAATCAACATTTTTTTCTCACTTAATATACTCTCTTTTACTTTATTTTCTTATCTCTCTACCTTTTTCATTTCCTACTTTATTCTTCCTTTACTTGACTCACTTAATATAATATTTCTTAAATCGCATGCCGAAAAGAAACATTTCTACTACTATGGAACGGGGGAATAGTAAATTTAATTTGACTATAGAATTTTGATTAACCATTATATTTATAATTATTTTGTAACATCAATTGGATTTTTTATTTTGTTAAAAATAATTATGGGGGTTGATTATTTCATTTTGAAAAATCAAAATTGTTATGATGTTTTTTTGCTACATGAGAAGGGAAAATGACGTTTGTCTCCAGAGGGATGTAATCAAATGAAAATTCTAAATATTGTACAAACTCAAAATTATGATCTAGGCTGATAGAAAATGTCAACAGATGATAAAATATTAGTAACAAAAAATGTCAATAGAGTGTCAACGGTTTATGTTGTGTTGACATTAAATTAAAACTATGTTGATATTTTTTGTTACTGTTATTTTGTCATATGTTATATTTTCTAATGTATCAAAGCAACAATGATTTTGTGTTTATTTTTAAATGGAACGATAATTTTTAGAAAAATAAGACTCACATGAATGGAAAATGACGTTGTTCCTCAACAATTATGATATTTCGTAGAATATAAAATGATGTGTGCTCAATAAATTATGTGCTCATTATTTTTTCAAGACATGATACTCTATGTTAATTAATCCATTACAATGCATAACAAAAAAAAAATATTAAACGGAACACATATATAGAAAATAGTCACAATAATACAGTAATAGCGCATATATGCATTTTGACAAATTATTTTTTAAATGATCATGAAAGAACACTTAAAATTCTAGAGGATAATACATACAGATAATTTATTATGTTGCATTTTTTCATAACAACCCGTTAAATAATACTCCCTCCGTCCCACATAATTTGACCCAGTTTTCCATTTTGGGTCGTCCCACATAATTTGACCCAGTTTTCCATTTTGGGTCGTCCCACATAATTTGACCCATTTCACTTATACCATTTTTTGTAGTGGACCCCACATTCCACTAACCCATTCCTACTCACATTTAATTATAAAACTAATATATAAAAGTGGGACTCACATTCCACTAACTTTTTCAACTCACTTTTCATTACATTTCTTAAAACCCGTGCCCGGTCAAAGTGTCTCAAATTATGTGGGACGGAGGGAGTATAATGATAGCGCATATATGCATTTTGACAAATTATTTTTTAAATGATCATGAAAGAAATCTTATATTTCTACGGGGATAATACATACATATAATTTATGTTGCATTTTTTATAACAACCCGTTAAAAGTATCACAAACCTGCGTTAAAAGACTCTTTCAATGATCATGCATTGTGAAACTTTGACAACGTTGCTCGCATGGACAACGCAGTTAGTTCTGAAGGGCAGAGTTGCAAGAGATAACTTTGATAATGTTGGACAAATAGCTACATTCACTAAAATAGGGAATTAACAATGGTTAGAGGGGGAGTTATTTGCCTAACGTTATGAATGTTGGAGTTTTTAGTTTTTCGCTAAAATATTATGAATGTTTTTGTTTTATATATAAAATAATGTGTATAAAACATTTACCATGTGAATAGGGAATTAACAATGGTTAGAGGGGGAGTTATTTGCCTAACGTTATGAATGTTGGAGTTTTTAGTTTTTCGCTAAAATATTATGAATGTTTTTGTTTTATATATAAAATTATGTGTATAAAACATTTACCGTGTGAATAGGGAATTAACAATGGTTAGAGGGGGAGTTATTTGCCTAACGTTATGAATGTTGGAATTTTTAGTTTTTCGCTAAAATATTATGAATGTTTTGTTTTATATATAAAATTATGTGTATAAAACATTTACCATGTGTATTATATTTAAATATGTGAATTAAGAATCCACAAAATATTTTTAAAAAATAAATGCGAGAGTATAAATAAAAGATGCTATGATATAATAAATGCGGAGTATGAAATTTATCATATTTTAATAGTCTCTAACTTTTGAATCTTTTGTTCTGATAGAGGTAGGCTCGTTTGATTTGTGTTTTTTCATTTCATGAGATAATGTTTAGAATCAGATAGAGTTTTCCTTTTCTGCAGTTAGCTATTCCAACTTACACATTTGGCCATCCTACAGCAAAATTTGCAAGAAAATGAGCCACATCTCCACTTCTCCCTCTCCACCCGCTGCCGCCCTCATCTCCCCTTTCTTTCTCCACTACCTCCACTGCACCCTCCCCCGCCGCCGCAAACCATTACCCTACCTGCAGGCGAGTTGGGCCTCCGAATACGCCTACCTCGGCAGCGATCGGTGGTTTCGATTCTGGTGGCAGATGAAGCCTTGTAGGAACCAGAGATGGAATAGGTGAAGCCGGTCATGTCGCATAGAACTCCCTAGCATTATACACAAGAACTCATGCCCGATTTTTTTATATTAATGTTAGGATAGTCGACTGCAATATTAGTTTGATATTGTCCGCTTTAGGTCAAGCCCGCAAGGATTTGTTTTTGGGTCACTCCCAAAAGGCCTCAAACTAATTGGGGTTGGACAGGAATTATATACATCTTCCAACTTCCCTCACTCATCCAATGTGAGATGGGTTTGTACCCCAACAAACCTCCCCTCAAACCGAGACCACATCGGGAACGCAGTTGATACGAACATGGATCGTTCCAGCCCTGGCCCCTGGGTCATCCTGGGCCCGACTCTAACCCGAGTCTTTCAGGGCCCGACCCAAAGCCACCTTGGCTCTGATACCACTGTTGGGTCTCCAGTGGTGCACACCCGAACTCCACATTAGTATGATATTGTCAGTTTTGAGCAAAGCCCTCACGGTTTTGCTCTTGGGGTACTCCCCAAAATGTCTCATACTAATGGAGTTGGGGTAGCCCATTTATATGCTTGCAACTCTTGTCCATTCTCCGATGTGGGATATGGTTTGCTTCACCACAATTCACCACAATCCTCCCATCAAACTAAGACCACCAGACCAAGACCACATGTTTGTGCCCCATGTTACAGGTCACTAGGTCACCACAGGTCTTGGTCGAGCTCACGCAGAGACATCGAAGAACTTGCAAGCGCAATCCACCGAACCCCGAGCCACACAGGACCAGCCCCTGAACCAGGGCTCTGATACCACTGTTAGGTCCTCAGTGGTGCACACTTGAACTCCATATTAGTATGATATTGTCCGCTTTGGGCAGAGCCCTCGCGGTTTTGCTCTTGGGGTACTCCCCAAAGGCGTCATACTAATGGAGTTGGGATAACCCATTTATATGCTTGCAACTCTTGTCCATTCTCCGATGTGGGATATGGTTTGCTTCACCACAATTCACCACAATCCTCCCCTCAAACCAAGACCACCAGACCAAGACCAGGATCTCACATAGGTCACCCCAGGTCTTGGTCGAGCTCACACACCACATCGGAGAACTTGCAAACGCAATCCACGAACCCCGAGCCACACAGGCCCAGCCCCTGAACCAGGGCTCTGATACCACTGTTGAGACCCCGGTGGTGCACACTCGAACTCCATATTAGTATGATATTGTTCGCTTTGGGCAAACGCCTCACGATTTTGCTCTTGGGGTACTCCCCAAAAGGCCTCATACTAATGGAGTTGTGGTAGCCCATTTATATGCTTGCAACTCAAACCAAGACCACCAGACCACGACCAAGATCACACACAGGTCACACAGGTCACCCCATGTCTTGGTCGAGCTCACACACCACATCGGAGAACTTGCAAGCGCAACCCAATGAACCCCGAGCCACACAGGCCTAGCCCCTGAACCAGGGCTCTGATACCAGAGTTGGGTCCCCGGTGGTGCACACCCAAACTCCACATTAGTATGATATTGTCCGCTTTGGGCAAAGCCCTCACGGTTTTGCTCTTGGGGTACTCCCCAAAATGCCTCATACTAATGGAGTTGGGGTAGCACATTTATATGCTTGCAACTCTTGTCAATTCTCCGATTTGGGATATGGTTTGCTTCACCTCAATTCACCATATTCACATGTCGACATATTTCTCGTTTCCTCATAATACGCGCTTGAAGTTCAATTGCCGTGCAAATCGTCGAAGGGAGGTAGCACATTTATATGCTTGCAACTCTTGTCCATTCTCCGATTTGGGATATGGTTTGCTTCACCACATTCACATGTCGACATTGATGGGGTACGGACTAAACAAGCCCAACAGCAGTGACGGCCCATCAGCCCAAAGCCCAAGGAAGAGTATGAGTTCGGCATTACCAAAAGAGTTCGGCCTCAGCCTACAGCTCGGTAAAAGCCAACCAATCAAGCTCTGCTCTCAAGTCGGCACCAAGCTCTCAGATCGGCAACCAAAGCAGTTCGGTCTCAGTAAGAGTTCGGCCTCAGCCTACAGCTCGGCAAAAGCCAACCAATCAAGCTCTGCTCTTAGGTCGGCATCAAGCTCTACTCTCAGATCGGCAACCAAAGCAGTTCGGTCTCAGTTTTCGACCGAACAAGGAGTTAGTGGACCCATACAGGATTTCCACAACTTCCAACACACCCACTACCACGTGGTGTCAACTCAGGCCACGATCGTAGGCCATGACCTACACGACATCCACGACTTAGTGGTGATGCAAGCCACGATCTTAGTTCATTGTATAAATAGAACTTAGATCAGATAGAAAAGGGTTAAGCTCTCTAGAGGTAAAATACCATATAGCAAGTCTGTGTTGTAAGCTGTAATCCCAGATCAAGCAATACAATCTTGCCCTCCCTTCTTCCCGTGGACGTAGATTTACTTCAGTAAATCGAACCACGTAAAATCTCTGTGTCGTGATCTGCATTTTCATTCTCTACCAGCATTTACAAACATCAGAAATTCGCGGACTCATCACTGGCGCCGTCTGTGGGAAACAGAGAACAAAATTTGTGATAAAGCGAATTTTTGATCCATTTTTTCCACCCAAAAAATGCATACCAGATCGCAGAGTACCCGTATTCCCGCCCGTGAGAACCAGGAGGAAGCCAATCCATCCCACAGGTCTGGAAAACAGCCTAGGGATAAATCCACCACCAGTTCTCATGGCGAAGGAACAAGCCGCTCCAAAAATCGTCCCACCGAGTCTTCCCAGCAGCCTGATTTGAATGAGGCTGTCAAGCTGTTCTTGGCTGAGAAGCAGGATGAGTTCTTAGCCTTCCTGCAAAAGAGCCAACAGCCGAAGACGAAAACGGTAAATTCTCCTTCCTCGTCCAGACATGAAAGTCACTACCGCAGTAGTACCGTGTCTTCCAGGAAGAAGAATCCTCAACCCCGACATGTTCCTGTTCCTCCTCGGTACCGGAATCACAGGAGACCTCGATCTCCTCCATACCGAAGAGATGTCGGGTTCGCCATGTACGGAGCATTGAAGACTCCGTTCTCGGACGATATCACCCGAACTCCCCTTCCACAGAACTACCGAACTCCGTCGATGACTTATGACGGGTTGGTGGATCCTCATGACTTCCTGGGACGCTATCAGTATAGTATGGCGAACCAGGGTCTCAATGAGGTCCATATGTGCAAGCTGTTCCCCGAGCTGCTCATCGGGAACGCCAGAAGGTGGTTCGACAGCCTTCCTCAAGGCAGCATTAGATCCTACCGAGATCTGATGGATGCTTTCCACAGGAGGTTCTTTCAGAAAGCGGAAGCCCGGAATACTTCGGCTCAGCTGCTTTCTATCCGTCAAGGTCGCGACGAAAAGATCAGCGACTTCCTGACGAGATTCCATAAGGAATGCCTACAAGTAGATAATCTCAATGATCTACTTGTCATTTCGGCATTCCAAAATGGAATCCTCCCCGGAGCTCTCTACAGAAAGCTCGTGGAATGCAGTCCGCAAACAGCTCAAGAGATGTGGGACATTGCGGACCAGTTCTCCCGAGCCGATGAGGCAGACCGTCGAAAACGGTCTTTAGACAGCTCATCTAGAGGAGACGAAAAGAAGCCCGATCATAGCGATCAGAGGCTTCCTCGCCGAACACCTTCCCCACCAAAGGAGGGATAGCGGTCATCCGAGGTGATCGAAAAAGAGCAAGTATGTTCGCAGATTGCGCTTAAAAGTGCCGAGCAATCAGTTCGGCACCATCAAGCATAGCAATCACAGCAGCCGGAGTCAGAGGCAGGCGAAATGACCGAAGTCACACCGGAGCCGAACTCAATGGTGTACGGCATTGAAGCCGTGATTCCGGTTTAGATCGGCATACCCAGTCCCCGAACTCAATTTCTCCTCAGAAATGAATGGTGACGGACTGAGAGCCGAACTAGATCTTGCCGAAGAAAGAAGAGAATTGGCCTGCATAAAAGCAGCCAAGTACAAGGAGCAAGTAGCCCGGTATTACAATCAAAGGGTGAAGAAGCTGCAATTTCAAGTGGGAGATCTCGTCTTGAGAAACAACGAAGTAAGCCGAGCAGAAAAGCTGGGCGAACTCGAACCCACATGGGAAGGTCCATATCGGGTGTCAGAAGTCCTCGGCAAAGGGTCTTACAAGTTGACTCACGTGTCAGGAGCACAAGTACCCCGAACATGGTACGTTTCCAACCTCAAAAAGTTTCATTTGTAAGAGACAGTCCGGTCAGTCAGTCTTGAGTTCTGTCCGGTCAATGTGCTTTCTTTGGTTTGCTTGGTCTTTGTTTGTCTCTGTGCGTTTTATCTGTGCGTTTTGTCTGTCTATGTGCGTGTCGTCTCTTACAAATGTTACTGAGGTATCTTGTCCTTCGAAGGCTGATCCCCTTCTTAGAACATATACAAGCTAAACGATTGTGAGTCAAAGCTTCTAAAGAGGATACAAGACCACAATTCAGCTTAAACAAGTAGTTCGTCTGAAACGAGCTGCAACAAGCCAACGATTGTGAGTCAAAGCTTCTAAAGAGGATACAAGACCACAATTCAGCTTAAACAAGCACTTCGTCCGAGACGAACTGCAATAAGCCAACGATTGTGAAGTCCAAGCTTCCAAGGAAGATACAAGACCACATTTCGGCTTAAGAAATAAGCACTTCGTCTGAAACGAACTGCAATAAGGGAAAGTCCGATCCACGCGATAAACCTCGCCGAATTAGGACGACCAAGTTCGGTCAAAGAAGTTTACCTCATAAGACCGAGGACGACCATGTCTAGTCAAAGAGGTTTACTGCATAAGACCACTTCGGTTAACTGGGAAAGTCCGATCCACGCGATAAAACTCGCCGAATTAGGACAAGGGAAAGTTCGATCCCGGCGACAAAAATCGCCAAATTAGAACACAAACCGAGTCCGGTCAAAGATGTTTATTTCATCAGACCAAAGACGAGTCCGGTCAAAGATGTTTATTTCATCAGACCCAAGACGAGTCCGGTCAAAGATGTTTATTTCATCAGACCAAAGACGAGTCCGGTCAAAGATGTTTATTTCATCAGACCCAAGACGAGTCCGGTCAAAGATGTTTATTTCATCAGACCAAAGACGAGTCCGGTCAAAGATGTTTATTTCATCAGACCAAAGACGAGTCCGGTCAAAGATGCTTATTTCATCAGACCAAGGACCAAGTCCGGTCAAAGAAGTTTACTTCATAAGACCGAGGACAAGTACGATGAAATTTTTCGCTAAGCTGTAAATACAGTGTTAGAAGCGAAAACAAAATTTCATTTTTCAAATCTTGTTCGGCACACAACTCCGCTACCCTACGAGATGGCGTTACGCTATTACAAAGGACTATTCTACTGTCCAGGGTTGCTAAAGTTGAGCCATCTATTCACAAAATCCTCGTGAAGCTGAGTTCGGGCGTTCCAGGCAGCCGCAGAATAAGCAGGTCGACGAGATGCTCTAATCGACCTGCCACCTCTTCTCTGAGCCCGGGAAGCCCTAGCACCTCGGCGGCGAAGAGTCTCTTCACGAAGCATTTGCCGATCTTGCTCACTCACAACCACAGCTCCTCTGCGAACTTCAGTCCGTCCTCGACTTGACGTCTCCGGTTGTCCCTGAGTTCGTTGCTGACTTGGAGTAGGGTTTTGAGCGAGTGAATCAGAGGTTTGAGCTGGAGTACTAGCATCTGTTGGCGGGAAATGCCGGAGGAATCTCTCAATTGAGGGACGCCGGGCAAGAACTATGTCGTACCGAGAGGCCCAGCGCCGCAATGATGTCACGACTTGTTGGCAAGCCGAGCTCTCCAGCGCATTGTTCCTCCGGAGTACATTATATTCCTCCCACAGTTCGTCAACTCGACTCTGAACATCTGATATGGTCATTCCCCCGCGCACACGGATGTAATCCTCGTACGCAGTCCTCTCAGCAATGGTCGTATTCAGCTCGGCCTCCAGATCATTCTTATCGGACTCTAAGTCCTTATTATCGGCATCCAGCTTCACTAAACGAGCCAGAAGCTCGTCATTCTTCGTCTGATCGGCTATAGCTCTTTTCTCAGCTTCGTCTAAAGCCGAAGAGTACAGCCGTTTCCAGTGAAGTATCTCCATCTCCTTGAGTACAAAGCAGCTATATTAGTTCGGCAGCTGTACCGAGCAGATAGTAAAATACAACAGGAATAAAGGCGAGTACGAAAAGCTATACGAAGACAAATGTAGAGAATTTTTCATTCACAAGGAAAATTTTTTACACTAGGGCTTCAAGGCCACCGTACAAGGAAGAAACTAGACTAAGAGAAGGGAGACGAAATCATACTCCGCCAGCTTCGTCTCCGGCTCCTTGGTCTGGTTCAGCTTCTTTCTCCTGAGCGACCTCAGCCTCGGCCTCGCATCCTGCCGGCCTCGCCTCCGCCTCCTGATCGGCTTCCTTCTCCGGATGCCCGGCCCGCTCGACTTCGGCCTCCCGCTCCAGCGGCTCGGCCTCACCCTCTCCGTTGTAAGTCGAAGCGGGTGAAACGGGTCCCACGGAGGCAAAGATAGCCTCCAGGTTCTCGTCCCGATCAGCTCGACAACTCCGGACTCGGTCTGCAGAAAGCAGGACTGAGGATGAAGCGAGCTCCTCAAGGAGCGGCAGATTCTGAAGCCGAGCTGCTATCTCTCGGCTGTACAGAGGCAGCACGACGTCGGCCCCCTGCTCGCCCTTATCGGCAATTAGCCTTACCAGACTACCGACAAAGGCCGAGAACTGGCTGCTCAAAAAGAGTTTCTCCGTGTAAACACGGAGAGCCTCCCCTTGGGCAACCACGGCAGCAGCATCCCTCCGTTTCGTCTGCTCTCGCTGGATGACGAGCTGGTTTTTGGCAAACTGAGCTTCATCCTGGGCCGAAATCCTAGCAGCTCTGGCCTTCTCGAAGTTAGCCTCAGCCTGTTCGGCCCGATGACAAGCAGCCGCCAACTTCCTCTGCATCTCAGCATAGTCATTGGACGCTTTGGAGAGTTCGACGGCGACTAGCTTGGAGAGCATATCGTTCCTCTGAAAATGGATAAAGAAAAAAGTCAACAAAGGAGCCATAAAAAATACAGGAAAAAAGCAAGGCCAGAAAATCAAGAAGAGAATTCACCTCGGCGAAGTCCGTGGGCCATAAAAACGGCTCACAGATATGTTCCGAAGGAGGCGCCAAGACCACGTCTTTCTCTGGCGCTCTCGGGGGCTTCTGGGCCTTCCCCCTCCCCTTTGCCGAAGTCGACTCCGGCTTCTTCGGATCCGAAGAGGTTTTTTGCCTTTTCGGAGTCCTCTCGGCATCAGACGCCGAGCTGGTGGTTTTCGGCCTCTCCGGCTCCTTGGACTCCGAAGATTTTCGGGTAGCCTTGTTCAGCATGTACACTGCCAAAAAGCAAGAAAGCAAGGTTAGTTTTCTTCGTTAAAGCAGTAGAGCATAAAGATAAAGAGAAATCCTCACCCTCGGCCTCTTCGTCCGAAGACGAGATGTCGAACACGACGTCGCCCTTGACGAGCTCAGACTCCGTGTATCGTTTCCTAACTATGGGAATCTTGTTGAGCTCGCCATCGAGCTCGGCCAATGGTTCTAACCGAGGATGAGGAATCACGGACTTCGGCCCTCTCCATGGGAAGCCCGGAGCCGCTGTCCTATTATAAAAAAAGAAGCGGTTTTGCCATTTCGGCCACTTGGTTTTGCAGAATGCCCTAAAAGACTGTAAGGGGATCAAGTAAAACCAAGATCCCTTCCTTTTAAATTGGAAAAAATTAAGGATTGCCCGCAGAGACAGATCCTTATCTAGCCTACGGAGTTCGGCAGCAAAAGCCGACAAGTGCCTCCAAGAATTCGGAGTCACCTGACCTAAAGGGAGTTGAAAAAAATCAAGAAGCTCTACAAAAGGTGGGGGAAGAGGGAAACGAAGCCCGCATTCTAAGCAGGCTTCGTAAACGGTGGCATAACCCTTCGGCGGGTCGTAAGCCCTATGATCATCGTCGGGAACCACCGCCTTCCCCCCGGGAAGAAGATATTTTTCGTGTAGAGATATCACGGTGTCCTTACTCAAGACGCTGTGAAAGTATTCTACAGTCTTCTCTCCGGACTCTTTCCGGCTAGAAGACCCCTTGCCCCCTTTCCTACCGCTACCTAACTCGGAAGAAGAAGAAGAAGACATGGTTCTTACTCTTTGCAAAATCTGAAGAAATTCTGAAGAAATTCTTGAAAGCGGAAGGAAATTTTTACGCAAAGGAGATAGAGTGCAGAAGAAGCAGTCGCAAAAGTGCTCCAATGATGAAGAAGGGAGGTATTTATCAGATTCGGCGAAGATTTCAAAATCGTCGCACCGTTTCGAATCCCACCTTTTCAGGATTCAACGGCCGGATTTTACTGTCGCATTTAATGCAGTCACGTGCACGGCACGTCCCCTGACGTCAGCCTCCCCCGTACCTTTATCCAGAATGCCGAAGTGACTCGCTTCGCCGAAGTGATTCACTTCGTCTTTCGGGGGGGGTAGTGATGGGGTACGGACTAAACAAGCCCAACAGCAGTGACGGCCCATCAGCCCAAAGCCCAAGGAAGAGTATGAGTTCGGCATTACCAAAAGAGTTCGGCCTCAGCCTACAGCTCGGTAAAAGCCAACCAATCAAGCTCTGCTCTCAAGTCGGCACCAAGCTCTCAGATCGGCAACCAAAGCAGTTCGGTCTCAGTAAGAGTTCGGCCTCAGCCTACAGCTCGGCAAAAGCCAACCAATCAAGCTCTGCTCTTAGGTCGGCATCAAGCTCTACTCTCAGATCGGCAACCAAAGCAGTTCGGTCTCAGTTTTCGACCGAACAAGGAGTTAGTGGACCCATACAGGATTTCCACAACTTCCAACACACCCACTACCACGTGGTGTCAACTCAGGCCACGATCGTAGGCCATGACCTACACGACATCCACGACTTAGTGGTGATGCAAGCCACGATCTTAGTTCATTGTATAAATAGAACTTAGATCAGATAGAAAAGGGTTAAGCTCTCTAGAGGTAAAATACCATATAGCAAGTCTGTGTTGTAAGCTGTAATCCCAGATCAAGCAATACAATCTTGCCCTCCCTTCTTCCCGTGGACGTAGATTTACTTCAGTAAATCGAACCACGTAAAATCTCTGTGTCGTGATCTGCATTTTCATTCTCTACCAGCATTTACAAACATCAGAAATTCGCGGACTCATCAGACATATTTCTCGTTTCCTCATAATACGCGCTTGAAGTTCAATTGCCGTGCAAATCGTCGAAGGGAAAGGTAGCAGTAGGTCGAACTCTTCTAATGGCATTTATCAATTTGTTTATTTTTGCTCGGTCTTCGACATCGAATTGAGGAACCACAATCTCATAAATATGGATTGTTCTCTATCCATTGGGAAAAAAATATTAGGGATTCAACATCGAATTGAGGAACCACAATCTGCCGACGGAAAACTAAACTTGTCATCGTGTGCCCAGCAAATGTTATCGGTTCCGACCACCTTTCCCAGAAAATGGAGATCCTTGAATGAGATTATAGGAATAGAGATGGTTCTCGCAGAGAGTGAAATTGTAGATGGATGGGCAAAAAAGAAGGGGTAGTTTAGTAAATCTGCATTTCTCATTGTCATATCTGAGCTGCCCAGGTTTTTATCTGTCCAAATTGTAAAGATATGTTAAAGCATGTCCAATAGAGTAGCACATTCATAGCCCAATCGCCTAGCTACAAACTTTTCTTGTCATATCAGCAACACTAAAAACTCATCTTGCCATATCTTCAGGACAAATAATTGGACAAGCAATGTGTCAGTCATAGCCTAGCCACAATAAACAAAATTATAAAAATAAATAATTAACAATCACACAAAATACGAAATTAAATTTACAACACAAATACGGGAAATGGGCAAATCCTCAATCCTCATGCTTACCGGTGATCATCTCTCTTTTTCATAGCCAATTTTGGTGAAACCTGAAAAGGGGCAAATCTTCTGGAAGTTGATTGCGCCAGTATTGCACGCATCCTGTGCACAATTATTGAGTTTTCGTTTTCTTTGGCCCTAGATTATTAGTACTATTAGTTTTGTATTGTGCCTATAGTTGAAGAAAAATATGAACCTGAGAGCAAAGAATTATTCACAGAAAAAAATGTTGAATTGGGTATTAAAGGATCGCGAGGGGATATTCTGACATTGTAAATCATGGATTGAGAAAAAAAAAGAAGACAGAAGAAATAGAAACTTGAAAATATTATAAAAGGGGAAATAATAGGAGAACGTGGAAGAGGAGAGGCTCTCACTCACACGACGCTTAATTTGGGTCGCTCAGCGTATCATTAATATGTTGTAGGAATAGTGAACTCATTCACTAACACTATATCAGATACTACTTCTTCTGTCACACGAGAGCACGGACTTTTTTCTTTTTAGGGCGTCCCACGAGAGTATTCACTTTCTAATATTGGAAACTCTGATATGAGGTGGAACATATTATTCATTAATAATACTTTAATTATTTTTTTCCTTATCTATCTCATACTTAATTATTATACATTAAAATCCACGTCCAACAAAAAAAATTATACTTTTATGGGATGATGGGATGGAGGGTATATTAATATTTTTAGAGCTTAGTAATTTTTTTTTAAATTTTCAAAATGACCTTCTTCAGTCATACAAAACTAATGCAATTGAAGACTAAATCGTTGGAATTTGATAATGAGAAGGGGCTGATTTTAAAATTAAGGCAAACGGTTTGAAGAAGAAGAAAGTCCATCAAAATGTAAATAACTGCTACTCTCCGCGAATAGGAGTCCCATTTTTTCATTTTAGTTCATTCGCGAATAGGAGTTTTGGTTCACGTTTACCATAAGTGGTAATAGGGTTCCACTTTCCATTAACTCATTTCACTTACATTTCATTTAAAACTAATATATACAAGTGGGACCCCTATTCCACTAACTTTTTTTCCACCCATTTTTTTAACATTTCTTAAAATTTGTGCCGCCATTCTTAATGGCAGACGGATGGAGTATAATATTACTCCCTCCGTCCCCAAATTTTGTCATAGTTTGACTGGAAACGAGTTTTAAGAAATGTAATGGAAAGTGAGTTGAAAAAGTTGGTAGGATGTGAGTCATACTTTTTAAGTATTAATCTATCATAATCTAAAGTGACAGTTTGGTGAAAAGACAATGATACCCTTTTTGGAGGGAAAATTGAGAGATGAAGTGGCTTTTATTTCATTATTTTATTTTGAGTATTGTTCAATAAAATTCTAGCTTCTTGAGAAAGTTTTGAAACACTTTTAAATAGAGTCTGCCATTAGTTGAATCTACATTTATGTATCATGGACTAATTTTCTAATTTTCTGATTGCAAAATAGGGGGTGGTTCTGCTTGGAATCCGGTGATGGCTCCGGCGAGAACTTCGGCAATGGCTTTGGCAAAGGAACAAGCATATCAAATTAGCAAAAATCTATGTAGAATCTTTCAATTTATACATTTCTGAAACTTTGAATAACTTAATATTGGTTTTAAATTCTATATTCTGAAACATGAAAAAGATACTTCATCGGGGATGAGGCCAGCGCCGGAGATGCATGGCCGGAAAGTAAAGGCAGTGGCGGCAGAAGGGACGGAGGTAACGGTGACGGCGGAAGGGACGTAGGTAGCAGCGGCGGCTGGAAGAGAACCATCCGGCGGAAGAGACGGAGGCAGCGGCGGCGGTGCAGGAACTGCAACTCTGCAAGAGCCATCCGGCGACACCATGGCCGACCAAACATACAGTTAAGCAGGATAGAAGGAAACCCGGCGAGCACGACGAGGTGGCGAGGCAAGGCAACGAGAGGGAGGTGGTGAGGCCGATTGAGAAAGAGTGTGGAGGCGCACGAGAGGAAGAGAGAGACGTGATTGGGAGAGAGATGGAGAATAGGGAGGCGCAACTTTTATCGTAGGGTTGGTAGGGTTTATTTAGATTTTTATTGAGTTGGATTTTTGGAAAATTTTTTACTCCATTGATTGATTTTCTTTTTAATTGAATATAGTCCTAAATTAGGTATTATTGTGTCTTAAAAGTTAGATTTAATTTGGACTATTAATTTATTGGATTTAGTATATACTTCATATATATTTTTCATTTTTTTTTACAATTTAGTTATAAAAGTAGTAGTATATGTTAATTAGCCTTATATTTGGATTAAAATTGGAATTGTGCTATAGAGTTTAGTTTGCCTTCCATTTATTTAGGTTAATATTGCAATTTAATCCTTTATTGTAATATTTTTTTCTGAATTAATTCACAAGCTAAACGACAACACAAATATGTAATGTTTACAATTTTCATCCTATAATTACTCAATTAAAGTTTTCAGTTCATATATTTTAATTAGTATCTAATTAATTAAATAATACTACTAAAGAGTTGTATAAATTACGGAATAAGATGAAATTATATATATATGTAAAATTAAATCTAACTTATAAAGTTTGTATAACTTCTAAATATAAGAGTGGTGTAAATTTCATATTATTCAAAACAAATAAGATGCATAAAATATTATCGTTATTTTAAGTGACAATTTACTTTTTATACGTGTATGTGGTGGGAAGTAAGAAATTTATTCTTTCCAATATTAACAACTCATTTAGTCTTTGGTCATATATATCAAGTTATGCTACGGTCTGAAATTAAACGGAAGAAATAAATAGTCAACTAAAATGTGATTATCGGATAATACAAAATTTAGTATATATAATTCTACAGTTAAATTTAATATACATAATTCTAATTGAGTTGATTTTATTTTATCTATTATAAATAATTACTATGTATTTAGTCTTTGGCCATACATCATAAGTTATGCTAAGTCATTAAAACCTATAGTGTTAAAGATCCATTTGGTACTTACTATTATAATATTTATTGCGATTTAAGTATTTTTTTTATTGAGACATTTAGTTTTTTTATAAGTTATTATTAAGATAGTATAACTATATAAAATTTTATTATAATTTTATTTTGGATGAAAGAAAAACAAATTCTCTAAACTTGCATAGTACATATATTCAAGAAATGTTAACATATTAATTAAGTAAAATGATAGTGTTTGGGTGATGATATTCATAGGATGAGATTGTGACAAAATAATTTGCGTCATGAGATAAGATTGTGGACACTAAAGGTAGTATGAAAAGGTACGATTTATTTGATTTTGATTTCTTTTATGAGATAAGATTTTGTTCTTTATAACTTTGATTCATATTTCTCTTTTATGCTTCTTAAAATATTATATTTATGTACATTACTCTCTTCGTTCAATAAAAATATATGCATATAATATGCTATGGAAATTAAGATAACATTTGTAAAGTATGAGAGGGGGGGAAGAGTAGTTGAAGTAATGTTTTAATGGTGATATAAATTATAAATAACTTGGTGTATATGGGTAAAAAATTGAGATAACTTTCCATAAATGAAAATGACCATATTTTTGTGTGTACTAATATAATAGTTGGGTGAAAGATATAGCCATACATGGTTTATGGTTTTATATATTCATTTATTTTGTATTTATAATTTGAAACCTTTATGTCTCGTGCATAGCACGGGTGTTAATACTAGTTTTATAATAAAATGTGAGTGGGAAGAAGTTAGTGAAATGTGGGATCCATTACCAAAAATGATAAAATGTGAAATGTGACAAATTTTGTGGGATGGACGGAAATTGAAAAATATGACAATTTCAGGGACGATGGGAGTATTATAAGAGATAAAAAATACAAATTAGATATTAGGCTTTTAAATTGAGAGTATTACTTGGTGAAATTAAAGTATTATTAGTGAAAAATAAGTCTTTTTCATAGCAGAGAAATCATATATTAAAATAGAAACTTTTAATTTTTAAAAAATCGACTACAATGAAAATAATTTTCTAGTTTCAAAGGACGAAAGAAGCAACTACCAAAATATTTTTTGTGCTCCTCTTAGCTCTACATTTCACTGGCTCTATTTCACTAACATTTTATATAAAACTAACAAGTACTCCACCGTCTCTAAAAATTTGTCACATTTCATTTTCTGCACTTATCTTGGAAAAATAATAATAAATAGTTAAATTGGAGAGATGGTAAAATAAGAGAGAATAATGTAGAGAAGACTTTCATCTAATTTATTCTCTCTCTTACGTTACCCTCTCCATTTTAGCTATTTATTATCATTTTTTGAAAACGAGTACAGAAAATGAAATGAGACAAATTTTTAGGGACGGAGGGAATAATATTTTTATATAAAAATGGACTTATGTCTTTTAAAACCCGCTTAACCAGCTTACAATTCAACTGAATTTGCTAATATTTATACTTCCCCCATTCCCCCTAAAGGATGACCTGTAACATTTCCTACTACACAAATAAAAACATGAGTCATGTCTGCGTGTAGTATGAGATGTTATAGATGATCTTTGCTTGCCACTCAAAATGACACATTTTCCTTTCAATGCAGCACTAGAAAAATTATTGAAATCCACATCTTTTTCATTATTCATTTCTGCATCAATGGCTTACTGTGAAGATTGTTATCGTGCGATCGACTGTTTGTGCGGCACCGTTCAAGTCCGAGACTACACTGGCGATTTGGAAGAAAAGGAAGTCAAAAAAACGCAAGGTCAAAGAGAAAGAGCTGAACGTGTTCGAGGAAATGTCCAGGAGACGGAGTTCACCCTACGCGTTCTTCAAGTTGTCCGACCTCGCTCACGACGTGAAGAAAGTACGCTCTGTTTTTTTGACATTGATTGTTTGAATTTATATGCTTATTTGTCAAATAGTTTTGTACTCCATATATATATTGAATGGAGGGAGTATTGTTAACTATCTATTGAATGATATAACTTCATTACATTAATATTAGCTATGTTTGTATTTTAATGCTCGACATCAGCCAGATCTATTGGTGTTGAAAGTAAATTCCTTTTATTTATGAAGCACATTCTAATAAACCTGCACAAGTATGTGGAAAAATGCCACACAGTTATGATAGATAACCAAATTCTTAGAAATATCACAAGAAGAGACAAAAGAATGCTCAAATGAAAATGTCTGTATCTAATAAATAAAGGAAACTGAGAAAGGTTGAAGAACTTTACATCTGTCAGTCCAGATAAATCAGATACCAGAAATAATCCATCACATTAACTTGGAACTAGATACTGTCTGTCTCCTTAGAATGAAAATGGTTTCATGTAGACATCAAATCGCTCGTTACAACTAAGCTGCGGTTCCTGCAATTCAACACGATCTTATCGTAATTTAGGCTTTTGTTGTAATATGTAAATTAAGACGCATTGTATAAACTGTGCGTCCTTACCTGTCTCAGTCCAACACCACTTCCCCCTGTCAATAGCATTGTGAGTAGTGTTGTGACAGGACCCCCTCCAGCGGCTAACTCCTCACTAGTCTGCCGGATGGTAGACCTCATCGCATTCAAGATACTCCCGTAGGTAGCTCCCTTCCCTTTCTCTATTGCTTGGATGAATGCATAGGTCATTGCCCCCGTAGACGTCACCTTTGATAGAGCCTGTTTAGTTTTCAATTGCCTCATCAGTTTATTATCCGAAAGAAGAGTGATTCTGAAAGGAAAAAAAGCAGAGTTTGTTACAGCGGTATCGGCAGAGGTTTGATTATCGTCACAACCACTGAAGGATATGGCTTCTCCTCCGCTTGTGCCTTTCCACGCGCCTGATGGAGGACGATGGTCTTCCCATGAATACCTTCCACTTCTGTAGACATGTAGCAACTATGATGTAACTTTCGTCTACTTTCTATCTTAGTATTATGTACCGATCAAATGCTAACTAGTTCCCAATCCAGAACCCAGAACTTCAGTATTGTGTATTAAAATTATCAACACTAAGGCATTACAACATGTAAATTTATAAATCAATACAGAAACATAAGTATATCAAAGTCTTATGTTGATATACTAATATCTTTGTGTTGATAATTTTAACATACAATATTGAGATTTTGGATTGGAAATTTTTTAGTATTTTAACGCAACCCTATCTGCCTGAACTAACCTGTCCATTCTGCAAAGATAGGGTAAATCAAGCACTGTGCCGCTGTGACACGCATCTATTATTGCGTGCAGCTTCACACCTGCTGGGAGAGGCCTCACGATACTGGCATTGATCTCATTGTCGACGATCATCCCCTGTGTTTCAAAGTCAAGAGGGCATAGTGTTTCGTCGAACCCATCAATCTCGTCTCCAGTATAGTTCCTCTGCTGCGCCCCGTGGCCGGAATAATGGAATACCAGTGAGTCCCCTGACTTGCAACCTTTGACGAGCCAAAACATGGCCATCCTAATATTGTGTTTGGTTGGTATTCTGTAGGGATCAGTTTCCTCTTCTGAAAATATATTCCCATTAGATTCCATAGCCAACTATGATACTCCAATCATTGTTTATAAATCTTTTAATTAGAAAAACTAGAAAAAAGAAAACTGGGTATATGATTCCTTACCTTTGGGACACCATTTTCAATATTGTTGTCAAAAGCTAAATAGATTCAGCATATATACTGTTTATGATTATGGATAATTATTAGAAGCTAATCACACTCATGTAGTATTTCAATCAAATTATCTAACTACATTTTCAAAAAAGCAGATGCATATCTAGTTTATTTTACTTGTCAAAGACACCTAAGTCCTAACTATCATTTCATTATAGTGAAATCCGTGAAGAAGAAGACAGCAAACTAAAGAATTTTCCAGCAGCAAAGGCAAATATGCTCTCTTACAGCTAATTACCATGTTATGCAAGGTTCATCCACACATTTTGAATTCATAGTATATCTCAATTTGCAATGACCATTAATAAATATGGTAGTTGATAAAAATCATTTGATTGGAATTGTAAAAGCTCAGCTGGCAAGTTGACATCAAGAAGTCAAACCTTGAATGAGTCAAGAAAGTCACCAAATTGGGTATGAAGAAGAGAGAGAAGATTACCAGTAAGCATGAGGATTGAGGATTCGGTGAAGTTGAACCTGTTGATGAGCATATATTTCATACATTTGGCATCATTGATGCATCCTTTAAGCTCATTTTTGGTGTTCCTATAGGAGATCCCTATTATGACTGCCTTCTTCTGGCCGTGGTTCGAGGGGGAGGGGGCGGGGGCGGGGACGGGAGGGGGAGGTTGGTAGTAGTTGTTGTTGTATCCATTGTTATAAGATGAGGAAGTAGCGGGAAGGTAGGGAGAGGGCGGGGGAGGAGGGGCGCTCCGGGGATCAGCTATGCGGGTGATGGCATGGCAGACGGCGCAGCGGATTGAGGTGGCGCCGGGGGGCAGCTGGAGGGCCGTGTGGCAGCCGGAGCAATTCACTAGCATCAACATTTTTTTGCTTGCACAATTGAAAACTGATTGTTCAGATGTGTAAGTGCCTCTATTGATATATGAGAGGGAGAGAGAGGGGTCAACTGTGGGGTATAGTATAGGTATAGCCGTATTGCGGCTTGAGTAGGAGGTTTATTTTGCATTTTCTATTTGGCCAGCATGTCTTCTACTATTTCGATTGGGTATTGGAGCCTATGTATTTCTTTATTCTAGTGGCTCTACTTTTAGATTGAATGGTGGAAGATAAATAATTTATCTCATTTCCCCTCCTCTTCCTCTACGATCCATTTCATAATATTTTTCACTCTTTTTCCATAATTTTCATCCATCTATAATAGAGCAAAATTAGGGACCATTAAATTATGAAGATTTTTTAATTTTCTTTTATCTTTTTTTTATGTCATACATTTTTCATCATTTCTTAAAATCAGCCACAAAAACATTTTTCAGCTAGCCTCATTCTCAGTCACGACTCAATGTCAGTATCAAATAAGAGTAAAAAACAATTACTTTATATTAATTAAAAATAGAAAATTACAAACTACAATTAAAAAACATAGTCAAAACTATAACTACCAAATTAAATGTCAAAAATCACAAAAATTAAATACCGAAAATCACATTAATTTAAATTCATAAAATAAAACTTCAATTGTTGTGTTACCAAATTTGTTTTTGTAGTGAATTCGATCGTCGGGGCCCGACTGACACAAACTTCATCGAATGTCGGTGATCGATTGAGCACAATGATATCATTGCTTGCTCCAAACACACCAAAGGAAACATGCCATGTCTAGAGTCGATGGTCAACAACAACTTCGAGAATGATTTAAGGATGTTATCCCTTGTGCCTGCTAGTGTAAGCGCCTCTACAACCACTAGAACAGTTCTTCCATGCCCAATGCATACATTAATGCATTCAATACTTCCTAGATTACAAGGAGATTAGTGAACTATTTCGTGTAAGTTTATCAACGACCGGGCATTAACGGTGGTGGGTCTTTTTTAGATACTTGTCACGGAAAGCCTCCATGATCCCACGACAAAACCTCTTCGCACACTCACGTCTGGTCGTTTCCGCAATGTGGAGGTACTCGTCGAATTGGTCAAATGACCATTCGTATGTCAGTTGCCTAATCGCTATCGCGTAATTATGCAATGTCAATAATAGAGACCTATGCATACAAAATGACGTCTGATTAGTGGCGCCCCAACATGGGTTGTTGGAAAATAATCTTCAACCCGCCTTTCAATGACAATTATGTGCGCTCGATGTAGTACAATAGGCCAACGCAGTACTCCCTCCGTCCCGGGCTACTCGCTCATTTCCTTTTCGGCTCGGAGATTAAGGAATGAGTGTATAGGAAAGTAAAAAATGACGGCTGTAGGTGAAATTTTTTACTAAAAATGGAAAGAGTGCAAGTAACTTGGGACGCCCAAAAAGGAAATAAGTGCGAGTAGTGCGGGACGGAGGGAGTATTATATTTAAAAATTTTAGAAAAATAAGCTTGGTTAGCCTAATAAATTTATTTGGTGAATTTTTTAATTAAAAAATTACATATAAAGAATAATACTTCCTTCATCCAATTATAAGTGAAATGTTCCCTTTGGATACGAGATTTAGGAAAATGGTTTAGAGAGTTAAGTGAAGAGTAAATAAATAGAAGAGAGAAAATAGAAGAGATAATAAGATAGAGAAGTCAAAAAATCGAGAATAAATATTTATTTTTTTTTGGCTAAAAAAAATAGCACAATTTAAGTGAGACATTAAAAAAATGTGAATCACTTCTAGTAACTGAGACATAGAAAAAATAAAATTATTAATTCTCATACCGTTTATTATTTCTTCTTTTCCTTCGTTGGTCCTTATTGATAATTCGCAGCCAAATTGAAGCCGTCATGGTCGGCTTTCGATTTGGTTGGTTGATTCCTCCTTTATAACTGTCCTCCCTATTTATTTGTTTATTAGAATAGATATCAGATACCTCCATGAAATTTCTCGTTCATTAAACTCTAAATAAGAGTGCCACCTAGAAATTTCTCAACATGAAATTTCTCGTTCATTCAACTCTAAATAAGAGTGCCACCTAGAAATTTCTCAATTATTGAATTCTAACAGTAAGGGGTGCATTAAATTCATTGTAAGAAAGGAAAAAGTGGGATATGACAATTCCACCTTTTGAATCTCTCATTTCTTTATCTTTGTTACAACTTACATATAAAAGAGTTTCATCATTTTTTATTCTTCAAAATAGGATAACATTATCATCAAATAACTTATAATAGTAGTAAATAAAAAAAGAATGAAATTATATTTCATATATAAGGAAATGATGAAAAAGATTTGAGAAATTTGAAAGGTGTAAATTTTCTATCATTTTCCCTTACGAGCAAAGTGACCCACTATAATAGTGGGTGTTCATAGTGGCGGACGCATGGCGGACGCAGGATTTTTATGGTGGAGGTTCCAAATCGGTGCTCCTAGTACTATGGTATTTTTTAGCGGCGATGAATAAGAGAATTAATTATAAAATTTAGAGGCATGTGTAAGGTGATTGTCGATAGATACAACATTAACGTTAATAAAAACAACTTCGTTGAAAAAGTGACTTTTAAAAAAAGTATAAAATAAAACATAAATCATTGAAGAAAAGAAAGATTTAAACTGAATTCTTAATATTAGCAATGTAAAACGTAAAATAAAAAATGATATAAATAGGAACACATACAATATAAAATAGAAAAATCAATATAAAATAAAAGAAGATATAGTAATTTGCCTTATAGTGAGAATCGAACTCTCAAATGTATATAATAAAAAGAGTAAATGCCAAAATTGGTCCTGAACATATGTCCATTTTACGATTTTGGTCATATACTTTATCTTTTGAATTTTTGCATTCTGAGCATTTCAACTCGGATCACAATTGGTCCTACACTAACTTTTTCGTTAGTTTTTAACGGTCAACGGGCTTAATCCCGATTTTGACCAAATTAAACTATTAATTAGTATAATTTTTTACTCCCTAATTATATTCTTAATTATTTTAATAAATTATCATTTAAAATATAGAGTGAACTACCTCAAAAGTCCCTAACGTTTCCAGTTGTGACACTGCAGGCGCCTAACAAAAAAAAATATCGTCAGACAACCCTAACCTTAAACATAATCATATATCGTATATTTGTAGCCATTCTTGGACCCTCCACTGTCCTCACCATTCTGTTGTCAAGACCCCTGTTGTTCGGTCTCCGCATCCGCACTCCGCTGGTGTTCCTCTTGTTGTTCCGGTTGTTGCTGACATAGAGATTCATAATAGGATGTAAATAGCTGCTCATCTCGACACATGTTTGCCAAAGAGATAAAATGGCCAACCACATCCTCATCATCATCATCACTCGGAGATCCCTCATTATGAAGATGGCCTCCGTCCGGAACATACTCGAAAGTAGGGCAATCAGCATCAACTTGGGCAACTTGTTGGGGTACTTCTCCTGCAGTTGGTTCGGCTTCATCTGTAACTACAGTAGTTGGAGCTGACTCTTGCACAGGGATCTCAACTTCGGCTATGAACTGTTCATGGATAATGTCCTCAACAATTGGGAACAATGAACTGTCAACCCATATGTCCGCTTGAGGTTGACACCCACCATCCATGACCGGTTGGTACACATCTTCTAGTGCATTGACAACGACAGTTGCATCTCCAAATTTTGACGTACCAAGTACATCATATGCAAAACAAAACTCAATCAACACACTGACAAAAGTAAACACAAATGAACACAAACAGAATAGAACTAAATCACAAATGGGGTACTAAATCATTCATGTAAATCACAACTCACAAACGTGGGGGTAATATATCATACTCATTTATTGCAAATCACAACCAATTGCCTCTTGCACGTGTGCATGGAAGTCTTCTCCTCCAACTTCTCCAACAGCTGCCACAGCTTCAACAACGTCTGGTATTGCTTGTGGTATAGCTTCAACAACTTCTGGGACTACTTCAACTTGTGGCATAACTTCGACCTCAAACTACGATGGTATAACATCTGATACTTTTTCTATAGCTTCTGACGCAAAGACTGGGGACTCGAACGGTACTGCTTCGGATGATACCTCTTCAAAGACTTTCTCCAAATTTTGACGTGCTACCTCGTTGTCCTTTTTCCTCTTAGCATGGTCAGCTTCTAGAGTTTTTATAAGAAATTCATTGAACTCTACATCTTTATCATACCACCCAATCATCAAAGGCTGCTTCTTTTGCACCACCACATGCTCCTACATTCTCTTCCTTCTCGGTGGACGCTTTGGGACAGTTGGTTGAGCTTCTTCAATCTCTTCAATAATCGATCTTGCGGATTTCGCCAGCCAGAATTTGAGAACCTCTTGCGCTTCATCTTTCATCTTTTTTAATATAGCGGCCGCCCGGGTAATCTCTAACACATATATGTGAACTAGGTTTGTGCTAGTAGCAGCAGCCTTGAGGAATTCAATTAGGTGTGCATCCTCCACAATGGGCATCAAATGGCCCCTTATTACTTTGGCCTCACAGCCAGGACTATACTTTGGATGACAGTAATAAAACTCGCATATTGTCTTCCTGTCATACCTCAACCTAAGTAACATACTAGACAAGTCTATCAGCGCGAAGTGGTTAATGTCGCAGTCGTCGAAGAAAGTCAAATATTTCCCAACATACTTCTCCTCTTCTTTGGTTTCGAAGAACGAACCACCATGATGGAAAGCAACGGAAAACTTCCCAGGAGCGTCCCCTGTTAAGATTATTCAAAATCAGACAAAAATTAAATAACCTAACTTTTGACAAACTGAGAAATGGAATTAAATCAAACCAAGACATGGATCTAAATTATCAAAATGTACAAATTTCGGAGCCCTAAATCACAAACTGAGACTATCTATCATTGAAATTGTAAAATGCGATTTCCAACCCTACCTTACTGTATTCTTCTTCGGGATAGAAAAAATCTAGATCAGGATCTCGAACATCCCAGGTTTCTGTGTCGACATCGATGACCTCCGGTACACGTCTATGTGGTCGTGGTGGCGATGGCGATGGCGGTGGTGCGGGATGTGTTTTACTCCGAGACCCATTTCGTGAGGAGGAAGGACCAGAGGACCCAACCCGCTTCCGTTTTGGCGCCATTCATGCAAGAGCCAACAATGACGAAGGGAGGTCACTGAGTAGGGGTGTGGGAGCTAAGTGGTGTGGAGGGAAGTTTAGAGTTAACTTGTGAATATTTTGAAATGGTTTCAAAATACCCGCCCCAAGTTTTTATGTGAACAATACGTAATGGCTGCAAATTATGTCAAATCGCCGGCCAACCCAACCATCACTTGTGTCAGTCACAGTAAACGTGACAGCATGCAAGCCTGGCCCATGTCAGACATTTAACTGAACTGACCTAAATGCCCTTTTAGGGCTAAAGGGCAATATAGTCACAAAAAACACGATATGTAATTATGTTTAAGGTTATGGTTGTCTGGCGATATTTTTTTTATTAGGGGCCTGCAGTGTCACAAATGGAAACGTTAGGGACTTTTGACGTAGTTCACTCTAAAATATAAAAACAATCCAAACACCAGTAACAACTGAAATAACCATCAACAATTAATTTATCCAGTCTCCCTCAGAATTACGACGGCAACCTCCGTAAACGCCACGGTTGCCGCTGCCATAACCACCACCGCCCTCCGTAGCCACCGCCGCCGCCGCCGCTGCTGCCTCCATAGCCTCTGCCATCACGACGAGGGCCACGGAAACCGCCGTCGCCTCTGCAACCACTGCCGCCAGACTGAGCCTCTTTGATGGTGATGCTGCGGCCATTCAACCCCTCAATCGCGTCCCTCATCGACTGCAGTGTAACGAATCCGAAACCCCTCAATCTCCCGGAGATAAGAGATGAAAAAGTGTTGAATTAACTCTAAAAACCCAATTCATTAAACCCTAATTAGAAATACTAATCTAGTCAAATTAAACCCTAAAGAAACAACAACAGCAACATCTCCATCTGCAAAACCTTAATATTCGATAATCATCTTGTCTTCGTAGGAAAAAGATTTCGGTGGGAGAGCTCGCTTGCACCTATGCTGCTTTGGTCCTCCACGGCGATGGAATCCCCATCACGGCGGAGAAAATCTCGATCCTACTGAAGGCTGCGAATTTGTATGTATATTGGCGGTGGGCCGGTGGCGTCGTCACAGTCACTACTCCAACTACTGGTGGCGCCGCTGCCACTGAGGAGAAGAAGAAGAGGAGGAAAAGGTGTAATGTGACAACGACATAAGTTTTGGCTTGTTTGATTAAGTTTAGTTAAAGTTTGAGATATATCATTGTGGTAATTTTGAGATAATCAAGAAAAAAATACTAATGAAGTCAAATGGAATTTCATTTTCTTTTTTTAATAATATTTATTTTGTATTTTAAATAATAATTTAATAAAATAATTAAGGATATAATTAGGGAGTAAAAAATTATAATTAACAGTTTAATCGGGATTAAACTAGTTGACTGTTAAAAATTAACGGAACAGTTAGTACAAGACCAATTGTGATCCGAGTTCAAATGTTCAGGATGCAAAAATTCAAAAGATAAAGTATAGGGCCAAAATCGTAAAATGTGCATATATTTAGGACCAATTTTGGCCTTTACTCTAATAAAAAATAATTTTTTTGTAAGAATCAAACTCTAAGTCAAATGTAAATAAGAAAAATAAGGACATTTATAGATGTAAGAAGAACCAATAAAAATAGATTGAATAAACTCTTAATAAAACATAAGTGTGAAGCAAATATAGGTCCCATGACTCTGAGTAGGTCCGCCACTGGGTGTTCACCTTGAGGCTTTGAGTATATGCACAAATAGTATTATACTTGTTCAGTATTTACCATAAGTTATTTACACTTTAGGATAATCTAAAGTACTCACTCCGCAATAAAAAATAGATAAAATTGTGCATGACATGAGTTTTATTGTGGATTGTTAAAGTAAGAGAGGTATTAAAAAAGTAAGAGAGAGAGAAAAAAAATAGTGGAAATAGTATTAGTGGATTGTGGGGTCCACATTATTAGTGGTGTGTATTTGTTCAAAACTTTACTTTTTTAGTAATTTATATCATTTTAATTAAATTTGCTTGGTTCATATCTTATCTTTATGTACTACAAAAAGAATTCACTAATTACTAGTGATTTTAATTGAATTTGCTTTGTTCATATCTTGTCTTTTATTATAAAATTATGTTGTACGTCATATTTATGTTGGATGGCTAATAGTGTAATCATATAATAATATTGTAATTGATTAGTTCGTTCATTTGAATGCAGCAGTTATTTCATATTTAAGTTGGATGACTAATAGTGTAATCATATAATAATATCGTACTCTTTCCGTCCCGCTTTAGGAGTCCCGGTTGAGTCGGACACATGTTTAAAGAAAGTGTTTGAGTGAATAATAAATAAATGTTGTAGTGGATGTTGAGACTCACTTTTAATACTTTTTACTTACTTTGTACGCATTTTTTATTAGTTTATCCCAACCGAGACTCTCTTAAAGCAGGACGGAGATAGTAATTGATTAGTTCGTTCATTTTAATGCAGCGGTTTCACATTTGAAGGCAGCGAGCGGTTATTTAAATATCCAATTTCACACCCTATATTTGTAAGTATTTAATTTCATACCTAGAATTTACAAATATTGCTAAATAAGGCTAAAACTCGACTTTTATACGTGTATAGATAAGATATATTAATTCACTAGTTACTAGCGGACAATTTCGCTGCTAAAATGGATTGACATCCAGTGCATCTTTGTGTTTTAATGGGCCTGAAGTGAAGCCCACGGTATATCATCTCCAAAATTCTCAAATCGCTAATCTCCTTTTGTCAGTCCTCTCTCTCTGTGACGCCCCCAAAATGCTGCGACATGGTTCACGATCCCTCTTCAACCGAGCTTCCGCCTCATCCATGAGGTGGCGCCGCCAGTTTTCTACCGATCTACCTGCGGAGACTGCTGAAGACCCCAAGTTTGTGGAATCATGGAAGAAAATGAATCCGAATATGGACCCGCCGAAAACCCCATCGGCCTACATGAAGCCTCGACCACCCACCCCGGCCAACATTCCGTCCAAGCTCACTGTCAATTTGGTGCTTCCTTATGATTCTGTCTTATCTTCCAAAGAGGTACCCTACCCTACGCCCATTTATGGTTCTAGGCAATTTCATTGATAATCATATTTTGATGCGAATTGTTATTTAGAGATTATAGGTTTTGACTGTTGTCTCTAATTTATTTGATGATGCATTCTTGGAATGGCTTCCTAAGCTGTGGTAGGTTATTATTGCTTTTTCCCTTTTTACTGTGACTATGGTAGTATGCTGTTGAAATTCCTCTCGGTGCATTTTTAAATCGGAAATTTCTAGCTAATTTGTTTAAATTTGGATGCAGAGCTCCAGAATATGCAATTTTATGTTTTTAGGTGGAGATAGGTGTTTGTATTGCTTGTTTTTTCATTGACCTTTTATGATGGATTGTTCATATTCCCTTTAACATGCTTGGTTGTTACAACCTATTTTTTGTCAGACTCTTCATGTGGACAGTGGGCATATAGGTTTAGGGTTTGTGGAACTGCATTTTCTATCTTGGACCTTTTACAAAAATTTCGGTGAAAATTTATTCGGTATTAGCAGGTGGGAGCTAGGAATTCAACTTAGGAGGGGTAAAAATATATGTGAGGAAATTTTGAGGAGTTTAGAAGGGGCATATATGTGGAAATATGGATAAATTTGCAGAATTGAAGAACAAAGTAATATAAGTATGTGCAAAATTTTGAGGGAGGCATTTGCCCCTCCTAAAGCTCACGTTGCAACTGAGTATCAGGACCTATTTTCTGTACTATGATCTTTGATTTCTTTCTCCATTGTCAACTAGGTACATTTGTATTTTTTAATACACAAATTAGAGATTTTCTCCTTACTTATTTCAGTCAATATTCTGGGTTACCTGTGTCCGTGCTGTGTTATCAAGTGGGGCCCTGCTCTTTCTTGGGGAAGAGCCTGCAAATTTTTTATTCTTATTCATTTTCTTGCTAAGTGAATTCTATTTTTATGTCCAAATCCAATTTCCACTGTTCAGATGATTACTTTAGTTTAGGAGATTCCAGATTCTTCAGGCTAAAATCTTTGGCTAAGATGTCTTAGGTGTTATTCTGCCAATCATTAGGAGCTCTAGTAAAAATTACTTGTCGAATTGTCTGTTCTCATTCATTTGAGATGCCTACAATTACTGTGAAAAATATACTCATACTATTTAATCCAACATCCATTATCTAATTCCATGCTAATGACTACCACCTTCAAGTAAATGCAGCTAACATCACATCACTCATTTTCGAACACGGTAATACTGTAGAACAGTTAATGTTTAATTTGTTTGCCAAGATGGAAATTTCTGTGTTTTACATTATCTGCAAATGCTACTATGTTGATAGACCCTAGTTGAACTTATAGCTATCAATTCCTGGATCATTTCAATTTATTGGAATAAGATAATCAATGTATTATAAATTACACTTCTTCACTGATCCGTTCACTGGTGAGATTTGAGTGTTGATATAGCCTAGAAGCAAACATGTAAAGTGATGAATGTGTCTCTATTGTTTATACAGGTTGATATGGTCATAGTACCAGCAACTACGGGACAAATGGGTGTTTTACCTGGTCATGTAGCTACAATTGCGGAGCTAAAACCTGGGATATTATCAGTTCATGAAGGCAATGATGTGATCAAATATTTCCTCAGCAGCGGGTTTGCTTTTGTCCATGCAAACTCTGTTGCAGATATAATTGCTATTGAGGCCACACCTGTAGACCGCCTGGACCCAAATTTGGTTCAGAAAGGCCTCGCAGATTTTCAACAAAAGCTAAACACAGCATCAACCGATGTGGAGAAAGCTGAAGCACAAATCGGCATAGATGTACACAGCGCTCTCAATGCCGCCCTTACAGGTTAAATTGATCGAACTTTTAGATCTCTGAGTTTTATATAAAGGGATTTCTGAATAAATACTGGGTCTGATGCATTTCCCTTAACTTGTGATCTGGTGGTTGTAGCCATGAAACAAATTTACAATTGGATGGTCTCATTTTATGGTCATCTGTTGTAATTTTAACTATGTGAGTTTATGTTGGAGCTTTTCTATTTTGTGGTCAATGATACAATAGAATGTTGATCAAAACTGCTGGTTTGCAAAACTATATGCGTTCATAGATTTATACGACATCCAACTTCCAAAGCTACATTAGTTGGAGATGTAAAAATCTCATCACCTAATGTGATGTCTTCAGAGATAAGGCATTTCAAGTAGGACCTTGAATTTCCACTGGTGCGAGACCAAATACGTTCCAGAAGGCAGAAACAAAAAGAGCCTTCATCATCACCTCATTGTTAATAGCCCAATAAAGTTGTACTCCCTTCGTTCCATGTTAATAGAGTCATTTTTCTATTTTGAAAAGTTCCAAGTTAATTGAGTCATTTCTATATTTGGCAAAAAGTAATTCTACTTTTACTTTATTCTCTCTTCACCTGTCTAACTTTATTCTCTCTTACTTTTTCACCAACAATTTAACACACTATTCTTAAATTCTGTACTGAAAAGAAATGTCTCTATTAACAAGGAACAGATGGAGTATAATACTCCCCCGTTCCACAGTAGTAGAGTCATTTCATTTTCTGCATTCATTTTAAAAATATGATAATAATTAGTTAAAGTGAAGATATAGTAAAGTACCAAAGAGAATAATGTAAAGAAATTCTTATCTACAATATTTTCTCTCTTAGTTTACTATTTTCGACCTTCACTATTTATAATTATTTTTTAAAAACGAGTGCAGAAAATGAAATGACTGTGCTAGTAATGAATGGAGGGAGTAATATTTATACCTATGCTAGTTCTTTAGTACATCATGCATTGTACTCCCTCCCTCCCATTACATATGAAACATTGGAAGTCGGCATATGATTTTATGTAGTATTGTTTTGTGAGTTAATGAATAGAGAGTAAAGTAAGAGAGATAAAAAAATGTAGAGATTGGGTTGTTTCCAACTTAGGAAACGTTTCATTTTTAATGAATGAACATATCCAATATTTTTTAGTTAAAAATCGCAACCTGCCAGGCCAACCCCCCGCCAACTCTAATGGGCTAACCCGTTTTTGTGTTCGGATTGTGAAATTAGAGCCCTAACCCACTAGTTTTACCGGTCTATTTGGGCCGACCTACTTGTTTCGGGTTAGTTTGACATCTTAGTGACAACCTATCCAACAGTCCATCCTTAGTTCCACAATCAGCATTAGCATTATCTATATGACGTTTATCAAATAAAATAAAATAAAATAAATTGAAGGCAAAAACTTAGAGAAGAAAACATACTTAATCTAATTAAAAAAACAAGATAAAAAAATAAATAAAAGAAAAACACAGAAAAAGCAGCTCAGGAACCCAATTTTTTCTTTAGCTTGTTGATTCGGTCGGCTCATCTCTGCCGTTACTGCTGTAGCCCCCGGATATGTTGAGACGTGTCCTCTTCGGCGCGTTCAGATCCAACCCCACTTGAAATTTGGGGATATCCTTCAAAATTTGACAGGCATCCCAGTGTTTGATGGGGGAGACATACCATTGAGCGAATACTCTTTCACGGTAAACTCTTTCACATTGTTGTAGCTGCGTTCACTGCCCATCACCCGCAAGTTGTTTTCTTACAGACCTTCCATCTGCCAATTTCGGTCTTCATGCATTCCCAATGCTTTTCGTACAGGGCCTACAGGCTTTACTTCGGCGTGTCTACCCGTGATACGCCCCCAAAACTCTCCCTTCGACATGTTGGACACGATCGGGTCATTAGAAATGTCGACCTAGTACCAAGCCAGGGCCATTGACTCCGCGGTGTAGTTTAGGGGGTAGTTCACCCTTATTTCCTTCCGCAAGAGTTTAGGCTCACACGACTCGGCGGAGGAGTGGGATCCTCCTTGGACCTTGGGAGAAGATGGCTCTGTGTCTGGCATGCCGTACTCATTGGTGTTGAATCCGGAACAATGTTGGATTCATTCGATCCACGGGTTACCGAGCATGCTTGGCCGATAAACTTCTTCTCTGAAATGCGGGTCACACCCCTGTCTGTAGCAACTGGTAGTAATTTTGCGATGCCTGCGGTGTGGGGTGAAGGGTTTACCAGTACTGACGTAGGCATTGCCAAGTACGGAGTGAAGTCGGGGTATTGGTTTTCATCGGAATTTGGGAACTTATTGGGATTCATTGCTAGAGGAGAGATATTTTAGATGAGAGAAAGGAGATATGTGATGTAAAAAATGAGATAGAAGGAATATATATAGGGAGTGGAAAAAAATTTGCCCGCGAGACTGACAGACACGCCACAATGGGCACAGACGGATGGGCGGCGGCGGGCGGGGTTTTTTTTTTTTTTTACACACACACATCGGAGTTCGGGATACATTGGCAAGCGAACCGGCCTCTTCCAGCCCCTCGTGGTCACGTCCGAACTAGCCTCCTCCTACCCCTAGTGGCCCACGAACTAGCCGCTTAACCACCCTCAGACGGGTCCTGGCCAAGCACCGGCCTCTCCCTTTCCCTCGTGGCCCACGAACTAGCTGCTTAACCACCCTCAGACGGGTCTCGGCTCGTAAGTTGACCACCCTCAGACTGGTCCAGGCCTATATGCTTTCAAAGTCCCAAGGCAACAAGCCTTGGGCACACAGGGAAATTAATCCCAAGTTGCGCCATGCAGGATTCGAACTCAGGACCTCCTGGATAGCGCCATATCCTTGCCTCCCTTCTCAACCAGTTGAGCTAGGAGGCTTGGATACGGCGGCGGGCGGGGTTTAGGGTTTAGGGTTCGGGGTTCGGGGATCGGGGTTCGGGTTTAGGGTTTTTTTTTTCTCCTCCGGACATACATATTTAGGAGTTCGAGATACATTCGGCAAGCTAACCAGCCCTTCCCCAGCCCCTCGTGGTTCGTAGATAGGCCGCCAACCAGCCCCTTGTGGTTCGTAGACAGGCCGCCAACCAGCCAGGCACCTCCGGCGGGTCTACGCCCGTGAACAGCCAACACCCGAGACGGGTTCCAGGCCCATCAGCTTGCCAAGCCCCAAGGCAACCAGCCTTGTAAAGGCCCACAGGGGAAATTAATCCCAAGTTGCGTCATCCAGGATTCGAACTCAAGACCTCCTGGATGGTGCGATATCCTTGCCACCCTCCTCAACCACTTGAGCTAAGGGGCTTGGATGGGTTCGGGTTTAGGGTTTTTTTTTCCTCCGGACATACATATTTAGGGTTAAGGTTAGGGTTTTTTTTTTTCAAACACCTTCACGGTGAGGGGTTAGGCGGACCCCCAACCTGTCTATATCAAAAACCAAAAAGATGTCATACATTGGCCAAGCCCAAAAGTGACTTGGCCCAAAAATTAATTTAATCGGTTTAGGGTTAGGGTTTTTTTTTTCATACAAAGGAGTTCGAGATACATTTTGGCAAGCGAACTAGCTCTACACAGCCCCTCGTGGCTCGAATACTAGCCCCCACCCTAGCCGAGCACTAGCCTGTGAACTAGCCTTTTCAAGCCCGTTCTCTAGCCCCCCCTGGGTCAGCCGGGTCCGGGCCCGTAGACTACCCACCACCCTCAGACGTGCCTAGGCTCGAAAGCTTGCCAAGCCCCAAGGAAACAACCTTGATCAGGCCCACAGGGGAAATTAATCCCAAGTTGCACCATCCAGGATTCGAACTCAAGACCTCCTGGATGGTGCCATATCCTTGCCATCCTTCTCAACCACTTGAGCTAGGAGACTCGGATAAGTTTAGGGTTAGGGTTTTTTTTTTCCTCAAACACCATCACGGCGGGGGGTTAAGGCGGACCCCCAACCTGTATATATCAAAAATCACCAAAAGAACATACATCAGACGAGCCCAAAAGTGACTCGGTCCGCAAGAAAGATACAAATCACAAGAGCTAACAAAGCTACTATGGTATCCCCACAAACCGGGTACTAACCATCTAAGTAACGAGAAAACAAACATAACAAAGCTATACACCAAAATAACAACAGGGATGATGGCCAAAAGCTGGCCAACTCCAAAGGAAAACAAAAAACCATAAATCAAAACCACGAACCATGTGAAGTAGTCATCCATCTCGATATCTGAATCTGAAGTTCGGATAGCCCAACTGGTCCATCCTGACGAGCGACTTCAAATACCGAGGCGCTGAATCCGCATCAAAGAAGGTGATGGCAGGGGTCTGGACCCCCTACCTGCCAAAAAATCGGCTGACCGGTTGCCCTCTCGATAGATGTGAGAGAACATAAACTGCGTCTGTGCGAGCAAAGTGCGAATGCGAGCCATGTGATGTCTCACATCCGCTGCTCCTCCGCGTCCTGAAATGAACACCGCGACCACTGCTGCCACATCCATCTCGACCCAAACATGCGATGAGAACTGCATAGCCAAAGTCAGCCCGTGAAGAAGAGCTAAGAGCTCCACCTCGAAGGCCAACCCAGCTACGAGAGGCGTGCAAAAGGCCCCCAGGAGGGAACCGTCTGAACCACGAACCACTCCCCCACTGCCTGCCTGTCCCGTCGAGCTAGTAAAGGCCCCGTCGGTGTTCAGCTTCACCCAAGGATCGTCGGGTGGATGCCAAAGCACTTGCAGGGACCTCAGAACTCGCCGGCGAGGAGGAATCGAAGGCATGAAGTCGACAGCCGGAGAGCAACCGCGCCAATAAATGGGGACTAGCACGCCCGCCACCACCAACGTCTGTAAATGCCGAACAACCTGCCAAATAACATGAGAAGAACGAAAAGAAATGCCGCGGTGCTTGCAGCTATTCCTCTCCGTCCAAATAACCAGTATACCAAACAGGGAATAATGAAGCTGATGTGCAAGGCGGCGGCCCTGTGAGAGGACCTCCACCAAAAACCTAATCTATGTGCAATATCAGTGCACGTGTGAATGTGTGTGCTGATGTAGGGGAACCAGCCATCGAAGAAATCCCAAACCGATCTCGCCAGAGGACTCGACACAAACAAATGCTGAAAAGACTCGACTGAAGAAGAAGAGACACAACACAGACACTTGGATGCGAGAGAGATACCACGGGTCTGAACATAACACTCAACAGGGAGCCTCTGGAGGAGGAGACGCCAGATGAAGACAGAGATAGTCGGGGTGAGCCCAGCATTCCAAACCATGCGAAGTCCGAAATGTCTAGGGGACCGTGTCCGGATGAGCTCCCAAGCTGAGGCCGTCGAGAACTCGCCATCGCCAGTGAGGCTCCATCGCATCACATCCCGCCTGCCCACCTCAATCGGTACAGCCCTGATAAGATCCAACACATACAAAGGCACACCATACAAAGCCAAAAAATCATGCAGTTTTTCAAAATGCCAAGTATGATCATGCCAGAACCTAGAGACCTCAGCGGCAGGAAGATCAGTCCCGGGCGGACAATAGGTCCTAAGGGGGTGATCCCCGACCCACATGTCATCCCAGAAACTAATCCTCCCTTCGCCTAGGGACCACCTAATGGGACCATGAACTTGACCCCTAATGTCCGTGAGACGATGCCATATAGGACTATCATGCACAGAGTAAGGAGAAATGAAAGCCCGACCAGCATGGAAACAATACTTGCGCATGGTGAACTGTGCCCAAAGTGAATCCTGCGTGAGAAATCTCCACCAGAGCTTGATGCTGAAAGCTTTGACGACCTTGCGGAAACGACGAATGCCGAGGCCTCCCTCATTCAACGGCAGGAAAATCTTCTTCTTCCAGCTAACCCAGTGAATCTTCCTCTGCTCCCCAATCGTGCCCCAAAAGAACCTGGCCAAGATCTGCTCCAACTCCCTCATCCAATACTCAAACGGCTTCAGGACCTGGAAGATGTGAAGAGGGATGGTGACAAGGGTGCTCTTGATCAGAGCGAGGCGCCCTCCAAGAGAAAGATGTCTGTGAGACCAGCTGTGAATCCGGTCCACCATTTTCTGTCGGATATCTAAAAGGTAGCCGACCTTCAGCCCCCCCTTGTAGATAGGGACACCAAGGTAAGTGAAAGGGAGGGATCCCTGCTGGAATCCACTCGCCTCTGCCACCTCATCCGCCCAAGCGTCGAACTTCTCAAAGAGGTAGAAATGACTCTTTCCCCTGTTCACCATCTGACCCGACACGTCAGAATAGTGCTCGAGACAATGAACCAGCTTCTCCACGGACTGTCTGTGCGCCCTGACAAAAATGATAACGTCATCGGCATAAGACAAATGGGATATGGCTGGCGCGCGCCTTGCACATCTATACTCCATATCAGGATGAGTGTCCACAAGCCTATTCAAGCTCCTTGAAAGATAGTCTGCGGCAAGCATGAACAGCGATGGCGATAACGGGTCTCCCTAGCGAAGTCCCCTCGTAGACTGGAAGAAACCTGCCGGTGCCCCGTTCACAAGCACTGAGAACCAGCATGAAGAGATGCATCGATCGACCATACTCACCCACCCCGGCGGGAATCCCATCCTCTCAAGCACCAGGAGGAGGAAAGGCCACTGCACTGGATCATAGGCCTTAGCCATATCTAGCTTGAGGGCCAGATTAGGCGAGTTTGCCTTCTTAATGAGCGACCTGCCGATATCGTGAGTCAATTCCTGAGCCAAGAGCACATTATCACTAAGCAAGCGCCCTTTACAAAACCGCTCTGGTTCGGCGCCAAAACAAGTGGAAGCAGCGGCGCCAAACGCGATGTCAAGATCTTAGTGATGATCTTGTTGGTCACATTGCAAAGGCTAATCGGCCTGTACTCTGCCCAGGTCGCCGGGCTTGCCTTCTTCGGCAAGAGTATGATGGTCGTGGCTGTGAAGCTGCGGGGCATAGGAGCTCCTAAGAAGAAGTCCGCCACTGCTGCCACCACCTCTGCTCCAACGATGTCCCAATAGTGCTGGAAGAAAAGAGGCGAGAAGCCATCCGGTCCTGAAGCGCTATCCCCACTGATGCCAAAGACTGCCCCTCTCACCTCATCGGAGTCGGGGACTGCACAGAGGCCCCCACGGTCCATAGACTCTGGGAGACCGCGCAAGAGATCTAGGTCCGGCTGCTCCAAGTGCTCAACGTCTGACGTGAGCAGCCGTTGGAAGTAGCCAACAACGGACTGTCTGATGTCCTCCTCTGACGTGAGAGTCTGTCCTCCTGCCTGAATGGCGTGAATCCGGGACTTCACCCGCTTCTGTCGCACCCACCCGTGGAAGAATTTGGAATTCTTTTCGCCTTCTGCCGCCCACCGAATGGCAACCTTCTGCTTCCAGAAATCCTCCTCCATCCTAGTGCGGAGTACATAGAGAGCTGTGCAACGGCTAAGCTCACTCCTGTGGGCTCCTGTCGGGTCCCCGTCGTAAGCCGCCTGCGCAGCGGCAACTGCCTCCTCTGCCTCCCTCAGCTTGTCAAAGATGTTCCCAAAGACCTCCCTGTTCCATCCCTTGAGAAAACCCTTAACTCTGCTGAGTTTGAACTGAAGATTAAGCATGCCTATGAAGCCCGTCTCTGCCGTACACACTCTGGCAATCTCATCCCTGAAAGTGTGATGCCGAACCCACATGTTCTGAAACCTAAACGAAGACCTCAGAATCTGAGTCGTGAGCTGGCACCGCACTAGCAAAGGGGCATGATCTGAAGAGATCCTAGGCAAATGAGTCACCCTAGTAGCCGCAAAGGCGGTCGTCCAATGCTCCCCAAGAAGAACTCTGTCCAATCTCTCCCAGAGCCCACTCCTCGTCCATGTGAACGGTGGGCCATCAAAGCCTGGGTCCAGTAGCTGGCAGTCTGCTACGGCGTCGGCGAAGTCCATCATTTCTCCGTGCCTGTGTGTGGTGCTGCCCTGTCTCTCTTCCTCGAACAAGAAGATGTTGAAGTCACCACCAACAAGCCAGGGGGCCCCGTCAGTAGCTAGAGAGATGTCCCTGAGCTTATTCCACAGATCGTATCTCCCCCCCTCGAGTACTTAGCGTACACTACGGAGAGATAGATTGATAAAGGGAATATCGCAGCAGAAACTCGGACGTGAAGGACCTGCTCAGAGTCATCAATGACCTCGACCTGCCAGTCCCTGTGAGAGAAGATCCAAATCTTGCCGCTTGTGTTCGAACACCTAAACTGCAACCCAAATCGCCTACTAAAGAAAGAAGGCTGAGGATCCGTCTGGGGCTCAAGCACCGCGACAAACAAAACACTGTACATATCGATCATATTCTTGAAAGTGCCTTGGGTAGTAGCGTTCGCTATCCCCTGGGCATTCCAGATCATGAAGTGAGAAGACATGGGAAACTCAGTAGGCTCCCGAGGCCGAAAGCCTCGCCTTCTTCAAAGAATCCTCTGCAGGAGGGGAAGTATATCCAATGTACTGCAGCACCGGATCCGAGGGCTCAAGCCTCGTGTTCGGTACCTCCAATATCATATGATCCTGGTGGTCATCGCTGTCCACCTCAACCTCGGCCTCATCCGAGGGAAAATCCTCCAAAACCCCGAACATGTTATCACCGTGCAAAACCATGGCTAGAGGGCCATACCCGAAGCCGCGTGTAATAGAGGGCGATCGGGATCTAGAGCCCCGCTCTCTCCCTGGCGAGGAGTCATCTGCCTCCATTCACTGCAGTCCCTCGCCGTCAGATACTGACCTCGCTGATTTGGCTTTCGTCTGTCTCTTCTCTCGGCGCCTCTCACGCTCCCTCTCGCGTTGAGCTACGGTCCTAGTATTATTCTTCCTCCTAGGCACGACGAAGCCGTCGTCCCCTGCAGCCTGTGAACCCTCTGCGGCTGCTGAAGAAGACCCAGGGTGTAGGACGGGGCCAGGAGCCGGTTCTCTGATCACCAGGCCCTGGCTGCGCCTCTCCTGATGCAGAGGCTGTCCAACCACGGTGGGTGGCCTCTCTGTGTGCTGGCTAGCAAACGGCTACTGCCGTGGGACCTGTGGCTGTCTACTAGGGCCAGCCGAGTGCGAGGCTCCCCCTCTGTCGGGGGGAGGTCGGTTCTGTTGGGGCTGCCCTCGGGAATAGTCCCTCTTGGGAGGCATAGGCCGCCTCCCCGATGCATAGCATGTCGTCGCCGAGTGGCCCACATGTTTGCATTCTGAGCAATATAATGGGATCTTATCCCATTTCACCTTCAACGTGACATGTTTTCCCGCAATATTCACATCAATTTCCTCAAGGATGGGGCGTGACAAATCAACCTCAACACAAATGCGAGCAAAAGAAACACGTGATCTAGTGATAGTTGCCCTATCCACTTGAACAGGTTTGCCCAGCATCTCACCAATCGCAATAAGGGACGACTCTTCAAATAAATGAACATGTACGGCAAGTATGTTACACCAAATAGCAACTATGGGAATTTCAAAGAAAGGGTCAAAATCAGGAGTCCATTTGAACACACGCATCAGATGATGATCAACATACCAAACAGGTGAGTTATTGGGCCATTAAGCAATTTCACATAGTCGCGCATATCAGACAATTGAATGTAAATATGTTTAGCATTTAAAAAATTCCATGACATAGAACCAACAAGTTTTAAATTACCTAGAGCCTTTTGGATGTGGTGGGCAGGGGGGATGGAGTGAGAAAATTTGCCGACGATGGCGGGACCTAAACGGCCTGCAAGAAGAGCAGTTTCATCAGCCGAAAAAAAGAGACACGACTTACCTTCAACGATGCGGACTTCGCCTCGCTTATCCGCCTTTTCTCGGTCCAAAAAAACCGGACCCTCTGCCGGCTGCCCCTTTTTTAAAATTTCAGCCATAGACCTCCCAAAAGCAATGTTTGATCGGTCTCCATGATTTTCAGTCGATTGAGTTAGTTGCCCCTTTGAATTTTCATCATGAATTTCATTTTCCATTTGAGCTTCTGCCTCCATCCTAACAGCCCAAGACGGAAGGGAAGAGGCGGCATTTTTGGCAGTAAGGCTTGGAGTTAGGGGCTGTTGGATAACTGAAGACGGTGCGGCATTTTTGGTGGCGTAAGGAGCAGCATTTGCCGAGGCTGCTGGAGGTAATTTGGGGGGGATGATTTGTGGAAAGGCCTCCATGTTTAAGCTGGGAACGACGTTGATGGGGTGGGGTTGTGAGGATGGAAAGGTGTTCGGAAGGCTGTTATGTTTTTGGCTGGAAAAGAGCGTGATAGCGAGATCTTTGCTGGCAGTAGAGACTGCCTGAGATGGACAAGGCAGTGAGGGAGTGCTTTTTTGGATTTTTAAGAGAGCTGCATGTTTGGGTTTGTGTTGCAAGTTTTTGGGTTGGGGGAAATTGGCGTAAGGAATTTTATTGGGCTGGGGGGTATTTGGGCGTGAAATGGGTTGGAGGTTGATAGGGAAATTATTGGGCTGGGAATTAATTGAGGAGAGTTATAATAGAGAGAGTGATCCAGCAAGGAAGGTACCGGGGTTCAGCCTAACCCTAAACCCTAACCCAGGGTCTGCCTAACCCTAAACCCTAAACCCTAAACCCTAAACCCTGAACCCTAAACGCCATCACTTACTATGATTCAGATACAGCGCCTCGGTACTTGAAGTCGCTTGTGAGGATGGACCAGCTGGGCTATCCGAACTTCAGATTCAGATATCGAGATGGATGAGTACTTATTTTTGTCATGGATTTTGATATGTATTTCTTGTTTTTCCTTTGGGCTTGACCACTCCTTGGTCATCGCCCAAGTTATTATGTGCTTTATTAGTTCGTTTGCTAGATGGATAATACCCGGCTTGTGGGGATATCCTAGTAGCTTAGATAAGTTTTTTGATATG
Organism: Salvia splendens; assembly: GCF_004379255.2. Taxonomy (NCBI): domain Eukaryota; kingdom Viridiplantae; phylum Streptophyta; class Magnoliopsida; order Lamiales; family Lamiaceae; genus Salvia; species Salvia splendens. Next base: position 34,326 of record NC_056051.1, on the reverse strand, counting down.
TATCTCTTTTTGTGGACCAAGTCACTTTTGGGCTTGGTCAATGTACGACACTTTATCGTTTGATTTGATATGGACAGGTTGGGGGTCCGCCTAACCCCCGCCGTAATGGTTTTTGAGAAAAAAAAAAAAAAAAAAAACACCATCACGGCGGGGGGTTAGGCGGACCCCCAACCTGTCCATATCAAATCAAACGATAAAGTGTCGTACATTGACCAAGCCCAAAAAGTGACTTGGTCCACAAAAGAAATACATATAAAAAAAAACTATCTAAGCTATTAGGAGATCCCCACAAGCCGGGTACTATCCTTCTAGCAAACGAACTAATAAAAAACATAATAACTTGGGCGATGACCAAGGAGTGGCCAAGCCCAAAGGAAATACAAGAAATACATATCAAAATCCATGACAAAAATAAGTACTCATCCATCTCGATATCTGAATCTGAAGTTCGGATAGCCCAGCTGGTCCATCCTCACAAGCGACTTCAAGTACCGAGGCGCTGTATCTGAATCATAGAAAGTGATGGCAGGGGTCTGGACCCCCCTACCTGCAAGAAAATCTGCTGCCCGGTTACCCTCTCGGTGGATGTGAGAGAACCGAACCTGCATCTGTGAGAGCAAAATGCGAATGCGAGCCATGTGATGTCACACGTCTGCCGCTCCCATGCGTCCTGAAGTGAACACTGCGACCACTGCTGCTGCGTCCATCTCAACCCAAACCTGTGATGAGAACTCTATAGCCATCGTCAACCCATGAAGAAGAGCTAGAAGCTCCGCCTCGAAGGCCGACACAGCTACAAGGGGCGTGCAAAAGGCCCTCAAAAGAGAACCGTCTGAGCCACGAACCACTCCCCCACCACCAGCCTGTCCCGTCGAGGTAGAAAAGGCCCCATCTGTGTTCAGCTTCACCCATGGGTCGTCGGGTGGATGCCAAAGCACACTCAAGGACCTCAGAACTCGCCGGCGAGGAGGAACTGAAAGCATGAAGTCGACAGTCAGGGTGCAACTGCTCCAATGAAGGGGGACATGCACACCCGCCGCCACAAGAATCCGCAAATGTCGAATCACCTGCCAAATAACATGGGAAGAACGAAAAGAAACGCCCCGGTGCTTGCAGCTATTCCTCTCCGTCCAAATGAACCAATATACCAAGCAAGGAATGATAAAACTGATGTGCAAGGTGGGAGCCCTGTGAGAGGACCTCCACCAAAAACCTAATCTAAGTGCAATATCAGTGCACGTGTGAATGTGTGTGCTAATATATGGGAACCAGCCATCGAAGTAGTCCCAAATAGATCTCGCCAACGGACTCGACACAAACAAATGCTGAAAAGACTCGACTGAAAAAGAAGAGACACAACACATACACTTGGATGCGAGAGAGATACCGCGAGTCTGAACATAGCACTCAACAGGGACCCTCTGGAGGAGGAGGCGCCAGATGAAGATAGAAATGGTCGGGGTCAGCCCAGCATTCCAAACCATGCGAAGTCCGAAATGTCTAGGGGACCGGGTCCGGATGAGCTCCCAAGCTGAGGTCGTCGAGAACTCGCCATTGCCAGTGAGGCTCCATCGCATCACATCCCGCCTGCCCACCTCAATCGGAACAGCCCTGATAAGATCCAACACATGCAAAGGCATACCATACAAAGCCAAATAATCATGTAATTTTTCCACATGCCAAGTATGATCTCGCCAAAACCTAGAGACCTCAGCGGCAGGAAGATCAGTCTCAGGCTGACAATAGGTCCTAAGGGGTAGATCCCCGACCCACACGTCATCCCAAAAACTAATCCGCCCTTCGCCGAGGGACCACCTAATGAGACCATGAACCTGACCCCTAATGTCCGTGAGACGATGCCATATAGGACTATCATGCACAGAGTAAGGAGAAATGAAAGCACGACCAGCATGGAAACAATACTTGCACATGGTGAACTGCGCCCATAGTGAATCCTGCGCGAGAAATCTCCACCAGAGCTTAATGCTGAAAGCTTTGATGAGCTCACAGAAACGACGGATGCCAAGGCCTCCCTCATCCAACGGCAAGCAGATCTTCTTCTTCCAGCTAACCCAGTGAATCTTCCTCTGCTGCCCAACCGTGCCCCAAAAAAACCTGGCCAAGATCTGCTCCAAGTCCCTCATCCAGTACTCAAACGGCTTCAGAACCTGGAAGATGTGAAGAGGGATAGTGACAAGGGTGCTCTTGATCAGAGCAAGGCGACCTCCAAGAGAGAGATGTCTGTGGGACCAGCTGTGAATCCGGTCCACCATCTTCTGTCGGATATCTAAAAGGTAGTCGGCCTTCAGCCCCCCCTTATAGATAGGCACTCCCAGGTAAGTGAAAGGGAGGAATCCCTGCTGGAATCCACTCACCTCTGCCACCTCGGCCGCCCAAGAGTCGAACTTCTGAAAGAGATAGAAGTGACTCTTTCCCTTGTTCACCATCTGGCCCGACACGGCAGAATAGTGGTCAAGACAATGTACCAGCCTCTCCACGGACTGTCTGTGCACCATGACAAAAATGACAATGTCGTCGGCATAAGACAGATGGGATATGGCCGGCGCGCGTCAAGCACATCTATACGCCATATCAGGATGTGTGGCCACAAGCCTGTTCAAGCTCCTCGAGAGATAATTTGCAGCAAGCACGAACAACAAAGGCGAAAGTGGATCCCCCTGGCGAAGTCCCCTCGTAGACTGGAAGAAACCTGCCGAGGCCCCGTTCACGAGCACTGAGAACCACCATGAAGAGATGCATCGCCTGACCATACTCACCTACCCCGGCGGGAAACCCATCCTCTCAAGCACCAAGAGAAGAAAAGGCCACTGCACTCGATCATAGGCCTTTGCCATATCCAGCTTGAGGGCTAGATTAGGCGAGTTAGCCTTCTGAATGAGAGACCTGCTGATATCATGCACTCAACAGGAATGCCCGCTGAATTCGGACGCCGCCGACGAGTTCTTTTCAGAGGCTTCCGTCCACTCCATGACAGAAGAAGAGCTTGAAGAGGACGATTTGCTAGATGATGAAGAGGAATATCTTAAGGAAATGGAAGATCAACGGTTGTCCGACGTCAAAAATGGCCATTTCGAAGATGAAAGATGGTCGCCGATAATGAAGACGGCGTCGGAAAAGCAGGTGGAAGACCACACCTCTCGCTCGTCTGCTGCAACCCCTCTGTACCAGAATCATCATTTGGGTGAGAACCCATGCTTGGAACAGGTGCAAAATCTCAAAAATCTCAGTGTAGGCTGCGACGTATCTTCGTTTCTGGTAGGAAACGGCTCTGTCTCGGAGATGGTGGAGCAGCCTTTTGTTGAAAATAGCATGGCTGATGAGACTAGAATTAGGCATGCACAAGGGTCACGAACCGCCGGTTCCGGTTCATGAACCGGCGGTTCACGTTTCAGGAAATGCTTGAACCTGAACCGGCCCGCCTACCTCCCGGCGGTTCCGGTTCCGGTTCAAAAAACCGCCGGTTCACCAGGCGGTTAAAAATCGCCGGTTTTTTACCTGAACCGCCGGTTCCGGTTCATAAACCGGCGGTTTAACCGAAATTTAAAAAAAATATTTTTTATTTATAAAAATTGATTTTTATATTTAAAATCAATTTTTACAAACAAATGAATACAATAAATTCGTAATATCCCATATATATTAGATGGGCTTGCGAATTTAAGAAACCATTCTTGGTTGTTTCTCTTTTATAGAGACATCCTTGAATGTTTTATGTTCCACTTTCGATGTGGGACAAACTCATTCTTGGTTGTTTCTATTTTATAGAGACATCCTTGAATGTTTTATGTTCCACTTTCGATGTGGGACAAAATCATTCTTGGTTGTTTCACTTTTATAGAGACATCCTTGAATGTTTTATGTTCCACTTTCGATGTGGGACAAACTCATTCTTGGTTGTTTCTCTTTTATAGAGACATCCTTGAATGTTTTATGTTCCACTTTCGATGTTGGACAAAATCATTCTTGGTTGTTTCACTTTTATAGAGATATCCTTGAATGTTTTATGTTCCACTTTCGATGTGGGACAAACTAATTCTTGGTTGTTTCTCCTTTATAGAGACATCCTTGAATGCTTTATGTTCCACTTTCGATGTGGGACAAAATCATTCTTGGTTGTTTCTCTTTTATAGAGACATCCTTGAATGTTTTATGTTCCACTTTCGATGTGGGACAAAATCATTCTTGGTTGTTTCTTTTTTATAGAGACATCCTTGAATGTTTTATGTTCCACTTTCGATGTGGGACAAAATCATTCTTGGATGTTTCTCTTTTATAGAGACTTTCTTGAATGTTTTATGTTTCTCTTTTGATGTAGGACAAAATATGTTGAAATATTTTCTTTTATAACTACATGTTTAGAGCATTCATTCATCTTTTTCTAATGTGGGATACAAAACTTTCTTTTGTCTTCTATTTTTCTTCATGTTTTGTATGATATATATAAACAAAATTATTATTCAAATATATTCTTGATTGATAAAAATAATGAATTATTGAGAAATATGATTTGTATATAGAAAATATTTATTTGTATAATAATTATGGTTAGGTTTATACAATTTGTATAAAAATTATTTTTTTAATGTGTATAATATTATTTATTAGTTAACATATACATAAATTTATAAACATAAGCAAATCATTAATGTTAAATAACTAATGAATAATAGTTTATGTAATAATGTTATTATTACATAAACTATTATGTCCAATATTAAGTATTGATATTTTATAAATATATACATAAATAACTAATGAAATAGAATAATTTGCTTTGATCATACATACATAAATTTATTATAGAATAATATTGGACATAATAGTTTATAAATACATAAATAATATTGGACATAAACTATTATGTCCAATATTATTATCAATACTTAAAAAAATATAAATACTTAATAGGACATAATAGTTTATGTAATAATAACAAATATTATTACATAAACTATTATTCATTAGTTATTTATCATTAATGATTTGCTTATGTTTATAAATTTATGTATATGTTAACTAATAAATAATATTATACACATTGAAAGAATAATTCTTATACAAATTGTATAAACCTAACAATAATTATTATACAAATAAATATTTTCAATATACAAATAATATTTCTCAATAATTCTTTATTTTTATAAATCAAGAATATATTTGAATAATAATTTTGTTTATATATATCATACAAAACATGAAGAAAAGTAGAAGACAAAAGAAAGTTTTGTATCCCACATTGGAAAAAGATGAATGAATGCTCTAAACATGTAGTTATAAAAGAAAGTACTTCGACATATTTTGTCCCACATCGAAAGTGGAACATAAAACATTCAAGGATGTCTCTATAAAATAGAAACAACAAGAATGAGTTTGTCCCACATCGAAAGTGGAACATAAAACATTCAAGAATGTCTCTATAAAAGAGAAACAACCAAGAATGGTTTGTCCCACATCGAAAGTGGAACATAAAACATTTAAGGATGTCTCTATAAAAGAGAAACATCCAAGAATGATTTTGTCCCACATCGAAAGTGGAACATAAAACATTCAAGGATGTTTCTATAAAAGAGAAACAACCAAGAATGGTTTCATAAATTCGCAAGCCCATCAAATATATATGGGCTATTACGAATTTCTTGTATTCATTTGTCTGTAAAAATTTATTTTAAATATAAAAATCAATTTTTATAAATAATTTTTTTTTTAAATTCGGTTGAACCGGCGGTTCAAACCGCCGAACCGCCGGTTTTGAACCGCCGGTTCACGGTTCACAGTTCGCCGACCCTGAACCGGCCCGTGTTAACCGGCAACCCTCCGGACGGTTCAAACCGCCGGTTTCGGTTCCGGTTCATGAACCGGCGGGCCAGAACCGGCGATTAACCGCCGGGTCAGTTCGGTTTGTGCATGTCTAAGACTAGAATGCATGCTTGCATGGGGAGTGGACAAACATTAAATGCAAAGGTTGATTCCCCATCATTTAGAAGTCCCAAGAATCAAGGCCACGTCCCATATTTTGTGGAAAAGAACCTGCAATTGACTGATGGGTATACGCGTGTGATGGAGGAAGATTTTGCTCTCTCTGCCCCCGCCGAGAATCGATCCATGGATCACATATCAGCTGCTTTTTCAGAAGAAACCCACCTGCTTGATCTCACGGAGAATCGAACCCTCGTCGAGCAGCCTGCGATTTCGGGCCCTGTTCGTGGGCCGCCAATTTCCACAATTGCTTCTGCCTCGGCCCAGGTACCTTCCTTGCTGGATCACTCTCTCTATTATAACTCTCCTCAATTAATTCCCAGCCCAATAATTTCCCTATCAACCTCCAGCCCATTTTACGCCCAAATACCCCCCAGCCCAATAAAATTCCTTACGCCAATTTCCCCCAACCCAAAAACTTGCAACACAAACCCAAACATGCAGCTCTCTTAAAAATCCAAAAAAGCACTCCCTCACTGCCTCGTCCATCTCAGGCAGTCTCTACTGCCAGCAAAGATCTCGCTATCACGCTCTTTTCCAGCCAAAAACATAACAGCCTTCCGAACACCTTTCCATCCTCACAACCCCACCCCATCAACGCCGTTCCCAGCTTAAACATGGAGGCCTTTCCACCAATCATCCCCCCAAATTACATCCAGCAGCCTCGGCAAATGCTGCTCCTTACGCCACCAAAAATGCCGCACCGTCTTCGGTTATCCAACAGCCCCTAACTCCAAGCCTTACTGCCAAAAATGCCACCTCTTCCCTTCCGTCTTGGTCTGTTAGGATGGAGGCAGAAGCTCAAATGGAAAATGAAATTCATGATGAAAATTCAAAGGGGCAACCAACTCAATCGACTGAAAATCATGGAGACCGATCAAACATTGCTTTTGGGAGGTCTATGGCTGAAATTTTAAAAAAGGGGCAGCCGGCAGAGGGTCCAGTTTTTTTGGACCGAGAAAAGGCGGATAAGCGAGGCGAAGTCCGCATCGTTGAAGGTAAGCCGTGCACACAGCCACAGGTCCCACGGCAGCAGCCGTTTGCTAGCCAGCACACAGAGAGGCCACCCACCGTGGTTGGACAGCCTCTGCATCAGGAGAGGCGCAGCCAGGGCCTGGTGATCAGAGAACCGGCTGCAGGGGACGACGACTTCGTCGTGCCTAGGAGGAAGAATAATACTAGGACCGTAGCTCAACGCGAGAGGGAGCGTGAGAGGCGCCGAGAGAAGAGACAGACGAAAGCCAAATCAGCGAGGTCAGTATCTGACGGCGAGGGACTGCAGGGAATGGAGGTAGATGACTCCTCGCCAGGGAGAGAGCGGGGCTCTAGATCCCGATCGCCCTCTATTACACGCGGTTTCGGATATGGCCCTCTAGCGATGGTTTTGCACGGTGATAACATGTTCGGGGCTTTGGAGGATTTTCCCTCGGATGAGGCCGAGGTTGAGGTAGACAGCGATGACCACCAGGATCATATGATATGTGAGGTACCGAACACGAGGCTTGAGCCCTCGGATCCGGTGCTGCAGTACATTGGATATACTTCCCCTCCTGCAGAGGGTTCTTCGAAGAAGGCGAGGCTTTCGGCCTCGGGAGCCTACTGAGTTTCCCATGTCTTCTCACTTCATGATCTGGAATGCCCAGGGATAGCGAACGCTACTACCCAAGGCACTTTCAAGAATATGATCGATATGTACAGTGTTTTGTTTGCCGCGGTTCTTGAGCCCCAGACGGATCCCCAGCCTTCTTTCTTTAGTAGGCGATTTGGGTTGCAGTTTAGGTGTTCGAACACAAGAGGCAAGATTTGGATCTTCTCTCACAGGGACTGGCAGGTTGAGGTCATTGATGACTCTGAGCAGGTCCTTCACGTCCGAGTTTCTGCTGCGATATTCCCTTTATCAATCTATCTCTCCGTAGTGTACGCTAAGTGCTCGAGGGAGGGGAGATACGATCTGTGGAATAAGCTCAGGGACATCTCTCTAGCTACTGATGGGGCTCCCTGGCTTGTTGGTGGTGACTTCATCATCTTCTTGTTCGAGGAAGAGAGACAGGGCAGCACCACAGACAGGCAAGGAGAAATGATGGACTTCGCCGACGCCGTAGCAGACTGCCGGCCACTGGACCCAGGCTTTGATGACCCACCGTTCACATGGACGAGGAGTGGGCTCTGCGAGAGATTGGACAGAGTTCTTCTTGGGGAGCATTGGACGACCGCCTTTGCGGCTACTAGGGTGACTCATTTGCCTAGGATCTCTTCAGATCATGCCCCTTTGCTAGTGCGGTGCCAGCTCACGACTCAGATTCCGAGGTCTTCGTTTAGGTTTCAGAACATGTGGGTTCGGCATCACACTTTCAGGGATGAGATTGCCAGAGTGTGGACGGCAGAGATGGGCTTCTTAGGCATGCTTAATCTTCAGTTCAAACTCAGCAGAGTTAGGGTTTTCTCAAGGGATGGAACATGGAGGTCTTTGGGAACATCTTTGACAAGCTGAGGGAGGCAGAGGAGGCAGTTGCCGCTGCGCAGGCGGCTTACGACGGGGACCCGACAGGAGCCCACAGGAGTGAGCTTAGCCGTTGCACAGCTCTCTATGTACTCCGCACTAGGATGGAGGAGGATTTCTGGAAGCAGAAGGCTGCCATTCGGTGGGCGGTAGAAGGCGAAAAGAATTCCAAATTCTTCCACGGGTGGGTGCGACAGAAGCGGGTGAAGTCACGGATTCACGCCATTCAGGCAGGAAGACAGACTCTCACGTCAGAGGAGGACATCAGACAGTCCGATGTTGGCTACTTCCAACGGCTGCTCACGTCAGACGTTGAGCACTTGGAGCAGCCGGACCTAGGTCTCTTGCGCGGTCTCCCAGAGTCTGTGGACCGTGGGGGCCTCTGTGCAGTCCCCGACTCCGATGAGGTGAGAGGGGCGGTCTTTGGCATCAGTGGGGATAGCGCTTCAGGACCGGATGGCTTCTCGTCTCTTTTCTTCCAGCACTGTTGGGACATCGTTGGAGCAGAGGTGGTGGCAGCAGTGGCGGACTTCTTCTTAGGAGCTCCTATGCCCCGCAGCTTCACAGCCACGACCATCATACTCTTGCCGAAGAAGGCAAGCCCGGCGATTAGCCTTTGCAATGTGACCAACAAGATCATCACTAAGATCTTGACATCGCATTTGGCGCCGCTGCTTCCTCTGGTTTTGGCGCCGAACCAGAGTGGTTTTGTAAAGGGTCGCTTGCTTAGTGATAATGTGCTCTTGGCTCATGAATTGATTCACGATATCGGCAGGTCGCTCATTAAGAAGGCAAACTCGCCTAATCTGGCCCTCAAGCTAGATATGGCTAAGGCCTATGATCCAGTGCAGTGGCCTTCCCTCCTCCTGGAGCTTGAGAGGATGGGATTCCCGCCGGGGTGGGTGAGTATGGTCGATCGATGCATCTCTTCATGCTGGTTCTCAGTGCTTGTGAACGGGGCTCCGGTAGGTTTCTACCAGTCTACGAGGGGACTTCGCCAAGGAGACCCGTTATCGCCATCGCTGTTCGTGCTTTCCGCAGACTATCTTTCGAGGAGCTTGAATAGGCTTGTGGACACATATCCTGATATGGAGTATAGATGTGCAAGGCGCGCGCCAGCCATATCCCATTTGTCTTATGCCGATGACGTTATCATTTTTGTCAGGGCGCACAGACAGTCCGTGGAGAAGCTGGTTCATTGTCTCGAGCACTATTCTGACGTGTCAAGTCAGATGGTGAACAGGGGAAAGAGTCATTTCTACCTCTTTGAGAAGTTCGACGCTTGGGCGGCTGAGGTGGCAGAGGCGAGTGGATTCCAGCAGGGATCCCTCCCTTTCACTTACCTTGGTGTCCCTATCTACAAGGGGGGGCTGAAGGCCGGCTACCTTTTAGATATCCGACAGAAGATGGTGGACCGGATTCACAGCTGGTCTCACAGACATCTTTCTCTTGGAGGGCGCTTCGCTCTGATCAAGAGCCCCCTTGTCACCATCCCTCTTCACATCTTCCAGGTCCTGAAGCCGTATGAGTATTGGATGAGGGAGTTGGAGCAGATCTTGGCTCGGTTCTTTTGGGGCACGATTGGGGAGCAGAGGAAGATTCACTGGGTTAGCTGGAAGAAGAAGATTTGCCTGCCGTTGAATGAGGGAGGCCTCGGCATCCGTCGTTTCCGCAAGGTCGTCAAAGCTTTCAGCATCAAGCTCTGGTGGAGATTTCTCGCGCAGGATTCACTTTGGGCGCAGTTCACCATGCGCAAGTATTGTTTCCATGCTGGTCGGGCTTTCATTTCTCCTTACTCTGTGGATGATAGTCCTATATGGCATCGTCTCACGGACATTAGGGGTCAAGTTCATGGTCTCATTAGGTGGTCCCTAGGCGAAGGGAGGATTAGTTTCTGGGATGACGTGTGGGTCGGGGATCGCCCCCTTAGGACCTATTGTCCGCCCGGGACTGATCTTCCTGCCGCTGAGGTCTCTAGGTTCTGGCATGATCATACTTGGCATTTTGAAAAACTGCATGATTTTTTGGCTTTGTATGGTGTGCCTTTGTATGTGTTGGATCTTATCAGGGCTGTACCGATTGAGGTGGGCAGGCGGGATGTGATGCGATGGAGCCTCACTGGCGATGGCGAGTTCTCGACGGCCTCAGCTTGGGAGCTCATCCGGACACGGTCCCCTAGACATTTCGGACTTCGCATGGTTTGGAATGCTGGGCTCACCCCGACTATCTCTGTCTTCATCTGGCGCCTCCTCCTCCAGAGGCTCCCTGTTGAGTGTTATGTTCAGACCCGTGGTATCTCTCTCGCATCCAAGTGTCTGTGTTGTGTCTCTTCTTCTTCAGTCGAGTCTTTCAGCATTTGTTTGTGTCGAGTCCTCTGGCGAGATCGGTTTGGGATTTCTTCGATGGCTGGTTCCCCTACATCAGTACACACATTCACACGTGCACTGATATTGCACATAAATTAGGTTTTTGGTGGAGGTCCTCTCACAGGGCCGCCGCCTTGCACATCAGCTTCATTATTCCATGTTTGGTAACTGGTTATTTGGACGGAGAGGAATAGCTGCAAGCACCGCGACATTTCTTTTCGTTCTTCTCATGTTATTTGGCAGGTTGTTCGGCATTTACGGACGTTGGTGGCGGCGGGCGTGCTAGTCCCCATTTATTGGCGCGGTTGCTCTCCGGCTGTCGACTTCATGCCTTCGATTCCTCCTCGCCGGCGAGTTCTGAGGTCCCTGCAAGTGCTTTGGCATCCACCCGACGATCCTTGGGTGAAGCTGAACACCGACGGGGCCTTTACTAGCTCGACGGAACAGGAAGGCGATGGGGAGTGGTTCGTGGTTCAGACGGTTCCCTCCTGGGTGCCTTTTCCACGCCCCTCGTAGCTGGGTCAGTTTACGAGGCGGAGCTCTTAGCTCTTTTTCACGGGCTGACTTTGGCTATGCAGTTCTCATCGCATGTTTGGGTCGAGATGGATGCGGCAGCAGTGGTCGCGGTGTTCATTTCAGGACGCGGAGGAGCAGCAGATGTGAGACATCACATGGCTCGCATTCGCACTTTGCTCGCACAGACACAGTTTATGTTCTCTCACATCAATCGAGAGGGCAACCGGCCAGCCGATTTTTTGGCAGGTAGGGGGGTCCAGACCCCTGCCATCACCTTCTTTGATGCGGATTCAGCGCCTCGGTATTTGAAGTCGCTCGTCAGGATGGACCAGTTAGGCTATCCGAACTTCAGATTCAGATATCGAGATGGATGACTACTTCACATGGTTCGTGGTTTTGATTTATGGTTTTTTGTTTTCCTTTGGAGTTGGCCAGCTTTTGGCCATCATCCCTGTTGTTATTTTGGTGTATAGCTTTGTTATGTTTGTTTTCTCGTTACTTAGATGGTTAGTACCCGTTCTGTGGGGATACCATAGTAGCTTTGTTAGCTCTTGTATTTGTATCTTTCGTGCGGACCGAGTCACTTTTGGGCTTGGATGATGTATGTTCTTTTGGTGATTTTTGATATAGACAGGTTGGGGGTCCGCCTTAACCCCTTTCAGTGATGGTGTTTGAGGAAAAAAAAAACCCTAACCCAAAACTTATCCGAGCCTCCTAGCTCAAGTGGTTGAGAAGGATGGCAAGGATATGGCACCATCCAAGAGGTCTTGAGTTCGAATCCTGGATGGTGCAACTTGGGATTAATTTCCCCTGTGGGCCTGATCAAGGTTGTTTTCTTGGGGCTTGGCAAGCTTTCGAGCCTGGGCACGTCTGAGGGCGGTGGGTAGTCTACGGGCCCGGACCCGGCTGACCCAGGGGGGGCTAGAGAACGGGCTTGAAAAGGCTAGTTCACAGGCTAGTGCTCGGCTGGGGGGGGGGGCTTGTATTCGAGCCACGAGGGGCTGTGTAGAGCTAGTTCGCTTGCCAAAATGTATCTCGAACTCCTTTGTATGAAAAAAAAACCTAACCCTAAACCGATTAAATTAATTTTTGGGCCAAGTCACTTTTGGGCTTGGCCAATGTATGACATCTTTTTGGTTTTTGATATAGACAGGTTGGGGGTCCGCCTAACCCCTCACCGTGAAGGTGTTTGAAAAAAAAAAAAACCCTAACCTTAACCCTAAATATGTATGTCCGGAGGAAAAAAACCCTAAACCCGAACCCATCCAAGCCCCCTAGCTCAAGTGGTTGAGGAGGGTGGCAAGGATACCGCACCATCCAGGAGGTCTTGAGTTCGAATCCTGGATGACGCAACTTGGGATTAATTTCCCCTGTGGGCCTTTACAAGGCTGGTTGCCTTGGGGCTTGGCAAGCTGATGGGCCTGGAACCCATCTCGGGTGGTGGCTGTTCACGGGCGTAGACCCCCCGGAGGTGCCTGGCTGGTTGGCGGCCTGTCTACGAACCACAAGGGGCTGGTTGACGGCCTATCTACGAACCACAAGGGGCTGGGGAAGGGCTGGTTAGCTTGCCGAATGTATCTCGAACTCCTAAATAAGGTTTTTAAAAAAAAAAAATTAACTTCATATATTTATATCATATATATGAAGGAGGAAATTACAAATCAACACCTATAACAAGGAGGAAAGACAAATTACGCCACCCAGGGTTCGAACTCGAGACCTCCAGGATGGACGCGGTATCCAGCACCCTTTACCGCTAGGCCAAGGGGCTTGGATTTGGATAGGTTCAGGGTTTTTTTTTTCATACAAAGGAGTTCGAGGGTTTAGGGTTTAGGGTTCAGGGTTTTTTTTTTTTTTTTTTTTCTCAAACACCATCACGGAGAGGGGTTAAGGCGGACCCCCAACCTGTATATATCAAAAAAACACCAAACGAACATACATCAGACGAGCCCAAAAGTGACTCGGTCCGCACGAGAGATACAAATCACAAGAGCTAACAAAGCTACTATGGTATCCCCACAGACCGGGTACTAACCATCTAACTAAAGAGAGACTAAACATAACAAAGCTATACATCATAAAAAGAAAAAGGATGATGGCCAAAAGCGGGCCAAATCCAAAGGAGAGCAAGAAACCATAAATCAAAATCACGAACCAAGTGAAGTAGTCAACCATCTCGATATCTGAATCTGAAGTTCGGATAGCCCAACTGGTCCATCCTCACGAGCGACTTCAAATACCGAGGCGCTGAATCTGCATCAAAGAAGGTGATGGCAGGGGTCTGGACCCCCCTACCTGCCAAAAAATCTGCTGGCCGATTGCCCTCTCGAAAGATGTGAGAGAACATAAACTGCATCTGAGCGAGCAAAGTGCGAATGCGAGCCATGTGATGTCTCACATCCGCTGCTCCTCCGCGTCCCGAAGTGAACACCGCGACCACTGCTGCCGCATCCATCTCGACCCAGACATGTGAGGAGAACTGCATAGCCAAAGTCAACCCGTGAAGAAGAGCTAAAAGCTCCGCCTCGAAGACCGACCCTGCTACGAGAGGCGTACAAAAGGCCCCCAAGAGAGAACCATCTGAGCCTCGAACAACTCCCCCACTGCCTGCCTGTCTCGTCGAGCTGGTAAAGGCCCCGTCGGTGTTCAGCTTCACCCAAGGATCGTCGGGTGGATGCCAAAGCACTTGCAGGGACCTCAGAACTCGCCGGCGAGGAGGAACTGAAGGCATGAAGTCGACATCAGGAGAGCAACCGCGCCAATGGATGGGGACAAGCACGCCCGCCGCCACCAACGTCCGCAAATGCCGAACAACCTGCCATATAACATGTGAAGAACGAAAAGAAATGCCGCGGTGCTTGCAGCTATTCCTCTCCGTCCAAATGAACCAGTATACCAAGCAAGGAATAATGAAGCTGATGTGCAAGGCGGTGGCCCTGTGAGAGGACCTCCACCAAAAACCTAATCTAAGTGCAATATCAGTGCACGTGTGAATGTGTGTGCTAATGTAGGGGAACCAGCCATCGAAGTAATCCCAAACCGATCTCGCCAGAGGACTCGACACAAACAAATGCTGAAACGACTCGACTGAAAAAGAAGAGACACAACACAGACACTTGGATGCAAGAGAGATACCACGACACTGAACATAACACTCAACAGGGACCCTGTGGAGGAGGAGGCGCCAGATGAAGACAGAGATGGTCGGGGTCAGCCCAGCATTCCAAACCATGCGAAGTCCGAAATGTCTAGGGGACCGTGTCCGGATGAGCTCCCAAGCTGAGGCCGTCGAGAACTCGCCATCGCCAGTGAGGCTCCATCGTATCACATCCCGCCTGCCCACCTCAATCGGAACCGCCCTGATAGTATCCAACACATGCAAAGGCACCCCATACAAAGCCAAATAATCATGCAGTTTATCAACATGCCAAGTATGATCACGCCAAAACCTAGAGACCTCAGCGGCAGGAAGATCAGTCCCAGGCGGACAATAGGTCCAAAGGGGGCGATCCCCGACCCACACGTCGTCCCAGAAACTAATCCTCCCTTCGCCTAGGGACCACCTAATGAGACCATGAACCTGACCCCTAATGTTCGTGAGACGATGCCAAATAGGACTATCATGCACAGAGTAAGGAGAAATGAAAGCACGACCAGCATGGAAACAATACTTGCGCATGGTGAACTGCGCCCAAAGAGAATCCTGCGCGGGAAATCTCCACCAGAGCTTGATGCTGAAAGCTTTGACGACCTCGCGGAAACGACGGACGCCGAGGCCCCCCTCATCCAGCGGCAGGCAAATCTTCTTCTTCCAGCTAACCCAGTGAATCTTCCTCTGCTCCCCGACCGTGCCCCAAAAGAACCGGGCCAAGATCTGCTCCAACTCCCTCATCCAATACTCAAACGGCTTCAGGACCTGGAAGATGTGAAGAGGGATGGTGACAAGGGTGCTCTTGATCAGAGCGAGGCGCCCTCCGAGAGAAAGATGTCTGTGAGACCAACTGTGAATTCGGTCCACCATCTTCTGTCGGATATCTAATAGGTAGCCGGCCTTCAGGCCCCCCTTATAGATAGGGACACCAAGGTAAGTGAAAGGGAGGAAACCCTGCTGGAATCCACTCGCCTCTGCCACCTCAGCCGCCCAAGCGTCGAACTTCTCAAAGAGGTAAAAGTGACTCTTTCCTCTGTTCACCATCTGACCCGACACGGCAGAATAGTGCTCCAGACAAAGAACCAGCCTCTCCACGGACTGTCTGTGCGCCCTGACAAAAATGACAACGTCATCGGCATAAGACAAATGGGATATGGCCGGCGCGCGCCTAGCACATCTATACTCCATGTCTGGATGTGTGTCCACAAGCCTATTCAAGCTCCTCGAAAGATAATCTGCAGCAAGCACAAACAGCGACGGCGATAGCGGGTCTCCCTGGCGAAGTCCCCTCGTAGACTGGAAGAAACCTGCCGGGGCCCCGTTCAGAAGCACTGAGAACCAGCATGAAGAGATGCATCGGTCGACCATACTCACCCAGCCCGGCGGGAATCCCATCCTCTCGAGCACCAGGAGGAGGAAAGGCCACTGCACTCGATCATAGGCCTTAGCCATATCTAGCTTGAGGGCCAGATTAGGCGAGTTTGCCTTCTGAATGAGCGACCTGCCGATGTCGTGAATCAGTTCCTGAGCCAAGAGCACGTTATCACTAAGCAAGCGACCCTTTACAAAACCGCTCTGGTTCGGCGCTACAACTGAGGAAGCAGCGGCGCCAAACGCGATGTCAAGATCTTGGTGATGATCTTGTTGGTCACGTTGCAAAGGCTAATCGGCCTGTACTCTGCCCAGGTCGCCGGGCTTGCCTTCTTCGGCAAGAGAATGATGGTCGTGGCCGTGAAGCTGTGGGGCATGGGAGATCCAAAGAAGAAGTCCGCCACTGCTGCCACCACCTCTGCTCCAACGATGTCCCAACAGTGCTGGAAGAAAAGAGACGAGAAGCCATCCGGTCCCGAGGCGCTGTCCCCACTGATGCTAAAGACCGCCCGTCTAACCTCATCGGAGTCGGGGACAGAACAGAGGCCCTCGCGGTCCATGGACTCTGGGAGACCGCGCAAAAGATCAAGGTCCGGCTGCTCCAAGTGCTCAACGTCTGACGTGAGAAGCCGCTGGAAGTAGTCAACCGCCGACTGTCTGATGTCCTCCTCCGACGTGAGAGTCTGTCCTCCTGCCTGAATGGCGTGAATCCGGGACTTCACCCGCTTCTGTCGCACCCACCCGTGGAAGAATTTGGAATTCCTTTCGCCTTCTGCCGCCCACCGAATGGCAGCCTTCTGCTTCCAGAAATCCTCCTCCATCCTAGTGCGGAGAACGTATAGAGCCGTGCAACGGCTAAGCTCACTCTTATGGGCTCCCGTGGGGTCCCCGTCGTAAGCCGCCTGCGCAGCGGCAACCGCCTCCTCTGCCTCCCTCAGCTTGTCAAAGATGTTCCCAAAGACCTCCCTGTTCCAACCCTTAATTCTGCTGAGTTTGAACTGAAGATTAAGCATGCCGAAGAAGCCCGTCTCCGCCGTCCACACTCTGGCAATCTGATCCCTGAAGGTGTGATGCCTAACCCACATGTTCTGAAACCTAAACGAAGGCCTCGGAATCTGAGCCGTGAGCTGGCACCGCACAAGCAAAGGGGCATGATCTGAGGAGATCCTAGGCAAATGAGTCACCCTAGTAGCCGCAAAGGCGGTCGTCCAGTGCTCCCCAAGAAGGACTCTGTCCAATCTCTCCCAGAGCCCGCTCCTCGTCCAAGTGAACGGCGGGCCATCGAAACCTGGGTCCAGTAGCTGGCAGTCTGCAACGGCGTCGGCAAAGTCCATCATCTCTCCGTGCCTGTCTGTCGTGTTGCCCTGTCTCTCTTCCTCCAACAAGAAGATGTTGAAGTCACCACCAACAAGCCAGGGGGCCCCGTCAGTGGCTAGAGAGATGTCCCTGAGCTTATTCCACAGATCGTATCTCCCCTCCCTCGAGCACTTAGCGTACACCACGGAGAGATATATTGAAAAAGGGAATATCGCAGCAGAAACTCGGACGTGAAGGACCTGCTCAGAGTCATCAATGACCTCGACCTGCCAGTCCCTGTGAGAAAAAATCCAAATCTTACCGTTCGTGTTCGAACACCTAAACTGCAACCCAAAACGCCTACTGAAGAAAGAAGGCTGGGGATCCGTCTGGGGCTCAAGCACCGCGGCAAACAAAATACTGTACATATCGATCATATTCTTGAAAGTGCCCTGGGTAGTAGTGTTCGCAATCCCCTGGGCATTCCAAATCATGAAATGAGAAGACATGGGGAACTCAGTAGGTTCCCGAGGCCGAAAGCCTCGCCTTCTTCGATGAACCCTCTGCGGTAGGGGAAGTGTGTCCAATGTACTCCAACACTGGATCGGTGGAATCAAGTCTCGTCATCGGAACCTCCACTATCATATGATCGTAGTGGGCATCACTATCCACCTCAACCTCGGCCTCATCCGAGGGGGAATCCCCCAAAGCCCCAAACATGTTGTCGCCATGCACGACCATCGCCAGAGGGCCGTAACCGAAGCCGCGTGTAATAGAAGGCGCTCGGGATCTAGATCTCCGCTCACTCCCTGACGAGGACTCATCTCCCTCCATACCCTGCTGTCCCTCTCCCTCTGACACTGTCCTCGCCGAGGTGGCCTTCGCCTGCTTCTTCTCTCGGTGCCTCTCTCGTCGCCTCTCGTAATAGGCTGCGCTCCTGTTGTTCTTCTTCTTCTTAGGCACGACGAAGCCGTCGTCCCATGCAGCCTGTGAGCCCTCTGCGACTGCCAAAGAAAGCCCGGGGTGTAAGACGGGGCCAGGGGCTGGCTCTCTGATCACGAAGCCATGTTTGCGCCTCTCCTGACGCAGTGGCTGTCCAACCTCCGGGGGAGGCCTCTCTGTAGGCTGGAACCTCAGGCCCTGAGGCTGTCTACTAGGGCCTGCCTGATGCGAGTCTCCCTCTCTGTTGGGAGGAGGCCGGTTCTGTGGGGACGACCTTTGGGAGTAGTCCCTCTTGGGAGGCATAGGCCGCCTCCCAGAAGCATAGCATGTCGACGCCGAGTGACCTACATGCTTGCATTCAGAGCAATAAAGAGGGATCTTGTCCCATTTCACCTTCAACGTGACATGTTTCCCGGCAATGTCGATATCAATCTCATCAACAATAGGGCGCGACAAATCCACCTCGACACAAATGCGAGCAAATGAAACGCGGGATCTAGTGATAGTGGCCCTATCTACTTGTACGGGTTTGCCTAGCATCTCACCAATCGCAATAAGGGACGATTCTTCAAATAAGTGTACAGGCAAAGCAAGTATGTTGCACCAAATTGCGACGATAGGGATCTCAAAAAAAGGGTCGAAATCAGGAGTCCATTTAAAAACACGCATCGGGTGATGGTCAACATACCAAACAGGAGAATTGTTAGGCCCATTCAATAATTTCACATAATCACTCAAATCAGATAATTGAATAAAAATATGCTTCGCATTCAAAAAATTCCACGACATAGAACCAACAAATTTCATATTACCTAAAGCCTTTTGGATTTGGTGGGCAGGGGGGATAGAGTGTGAAAATTTCCCGACGATGGCGGGACCTAAACGGCCTGCAAGAAGAGAAGTTTCATCAGCCGAAAAAAATAAACAAGGTTTACCTTCGACAATGCGGACTTCGCCTCTTTTATCGGTTGTTTCACGATCAAGCAAAATGGGACCATCCGCGGGCTGCCCCGACCGAAGAACATTCGCCATGGAGCGGGCAAAATGCACGTTAGGTAGCCCGTCATTTGATTTATCGGGCTGGGAATTTTGTGCCGAAGCGGCAGCCTCCGTGGTCGATCCCTTTTCCGTTAGATTTTTCCAAATATTGGCATTTTGGGGCTGCAAGGAGGACAAAGGGGCAGCCGCAGAACTGCCTTGCATGGAGCAACCTCCGGTGACCCCCGTATGAATAATGCCTGTGTGTTCAAGCGGAGGAAAATCAGTCATATCTTCATCCTCAAAAGCTGGCGTGAAAGGGGTTCGCCTCTGATTTTTCTGGGCCGAAAGGGAGGGCTGTATGCTGGCAGATTTCTGGGCAGTTTGCGGCTTCGAACTCCCGGCGAAGAAGGAAGCCGTGAGCTCTTTTCCAGCCATACCGAAGCATGCTTTTTTTTTGTTCCAAGGTTTGATTTTGAGGATTTATTTTTAGAGGTTGAGGCTGTATTAGGAGTAAAGTTGGCTGGGAGTTTTGGTGAAAGAGGATTGGGTTGTCGCTGCATGATTTTAGAATGTTGGGAAAAAGTTTGGGCTGGAGGTGGAGGGGTAATGGACTGCTGGGTTGTGGGTTGTGCTGGTGGATGTGGGTGGTTGGGCTGCTGGGAGAGAGCAGTAGAATTTAAGGAGTAGAGGTTTGTATTGGGCTGGGTAGAAGTGGGCGTATGGGCCGAGATAGGCAGATTTAAAGGGAGCCCAGAAGGCACAGAAACCTGGGCCGACGGAAAGGATGCAGAGCCCAACAGCAGAGGCCCATTTTGGTGGTCCAGCAAGGCATCCTGCAGCACCAGGGTTCGATTCTCGGCCAGGTCAAGAGAAGCAGCAGCCTCCCCATCAATTTTCTCATGCTCGACAAACAGCAGCCGGTCCATACCCAAAGCAGAAGAGTTGTTACCTTGATTGTTGGAGCCTCTCAAAGAATGTGAAGCCTTTTCATTTAAGGCTTGTATATTCCCCATGCAACTAGGCATGGAGTCATGCATGGAGTTGTTGGTAGGACTGCAAGGAGGCTGTTCAATCACTCCAGAAAAAGCGACGTGCTCTCCATTCCATAATGATGAACCACCTCCCATCCGAAGATTCTCGTACGTCTGGTCCCCTCCCTCACCTACGAACGTGTCTACAGCCAAGCTAGCAACAGTAAACGGCGGAGCACTGATCTCATCGGCCTCCTCGCGCGTCGCCGTCGGCAAGGTCGGCGGAATGAACCCTTCTTCAAAATGGCCATTTTTCTCATCAATGAGTCGCTGATCTTCCAATTCTTTCAGATATTCCTCATCATCATCAAGTAAGTTATCGTCTTCAAGCTCTTCAGCCGACAATGAAAGATCGGAGACGTTGAAAGACGCCCCGACGGCGAACTCCGAAATCGGCTGGAAACCCGCCTGTGGCGACGCAGATAAACTTTGTTCATGCTCTGCATGAGCATGTCCTTCAAAAACAGATACCAGCCGTTGGAGGGAAGTCTCCAGGCGCCTTGGCGGCCGGTCATCCATTGACGGCGAAACCGAGCTTTTCCGGCGATCACAAACGACCTCCGAATCACAGCCAAAACTCGTCGCCTTCTTCCAAACATGTTCAGGAACCTCATCCTTCCCAAAGAAGCTGTTGGTTTTACTGTCAAAGAGCAGGAACGGCTCCGGCGGCGGGTCCGCCATTGCCGCGAAGCTTCGGCTTGAAGCAGGCGACCGTCAAACCCTACCAGAAACACGAGAAAACTCACAGAAATGAACCAGCAAAGACGGACAACTCGACGAAACACCTAGACCCTACGACTGACAGGCAGAACCGCCGAAAACACGAGGAGGAAGACGACCGGAAAAAGGATTCCGGCGGGCAGAACCAAAAATCGGCCAAAACCACGACGAAAAATAAAATAAAAACGGACAGAATGTAAAAACGACCAAGACGAACAAGATGGACGGAAAAAAACTAAGCGAAAAACACTAAAATCGGCGAAATCGGACTTGGGAAAAAATTTGGGCTAGAGAGCATTTAGGGTTCAGTTTAGGGTTCAGGGTTCAGGGTTTAGGGTTCAGGCGCCTGGAGAGCATTTAGGGTTCAGGCGCCTGGAGAGCTTTAGGGTTTAGGGTTTTTTTTTTTTTTTTTTTTTTTTTTTTTCGAGTTCGAGATACATTGGCAAGCGAACTAACCTCCCCCAGCCCCTCGTGGCCGCACGAACTAGCCTCCCCCAAACGGGTCCAGGCCCGTAAGTTGTCCACCCTCAGACGGGTCCAGGCCCGTAAGCTTGCAAAGCCCCAAGGCAACAAGCCTTGTTTAGGCCCACAGGGGAAATTAATCCCAAGTTGCGCCATCTAAGAGTCGAACTCGAGACCTCCAGGATGGTGCGGTATCCTTGCCACCCTCCTCAACCACTTGAGCTAGGGGGCTTGGATGCTTTAGGGTTTAGGGTTTAGGGTTTTTTTTTTTTTTTTTTTTTCAATTTTAGGGTTTAGGGTTTTTTTTTTTTTTTTTTTTTTTTTTTTTTTTTTTTTTTTTTTTTTTTTTTTTTCTCAAACACCATTACGGCGGGGGGTTAGGCGGACCCCCAACCTGTCCATATCAAATCAAACAATAAAGTGTCGTACATTGACCAAGCCCAAAAGTGACTTGGTCCACAAAAAGAGATACATATCAAAAAACTTATCTAAGCTACTAGGATATCCCCACAAGCCGGGTATTATCCATCTAGCAAACGAACTAATAAAGCACATAATAACTTGGGCGATGACCAAGGAGTGGTCAAGCCCAAAGGAAATACAAGAAATACATATCAAAATCCATAACAAAAATAAAAACTCATCCATCTCGATATCTGAATCTGAAGTTCGGATAGCCCAGCTGGTCCATCCTCACAAGCGACTTCAAGTACCGAGGCGCTGTATCTGAATCATAGTAAGTGATGGCAGGGGTCTGGACCCCCCTACCTGCAAGAAAATCTGCTGCCCGGTTACCCTCTCGGTGGATGTGAGAGAACCGAACCTGCATCTGTGAGAGCAAAATGCGAATGCGAGCCATGTGATGTCTCACGTCCACCGCTCCCATGCGTCCCGAAGTGAACACTGCGACCACTGCTGCTGCGTCCATCTCGACCCAAACCTGTGATGAGAACTCCATAGCCATCGTCAACCCATGAAGAAGAGCTAGAAGCTCCGCCTCGAAGGCCGACGCAGCTACAAGGGGCGTGCAAAAGGCCCTCAAAAGAGAACCGTCTGAGCCACGAACCACTCCCCCACCACCAGCCTGTCCCGTCGAGGTAGAGAAGGCCCCATCTGTGTTCAGCTTCACCCAAGGATCGTCGGGTGGATGCCAAAGCACACTCAAGGACCTCAGAACTCGCCGGCGAGGAGGAACTGAAGGCATGAAGTCGACAGTCGGGGTGCAACCGCGCCAATGAAGGGGGACTAGCACACCCGCCGCCACAAGAATCCGCAAATGCCGAATCACCTGCCAAATAACATGGGAAGAACGAAAAGAAACGCCGCGGTGCTTGCAGCTATTCCTCTCCGTCCAAATGAACCAATATACCAAGCAAGGAATGATAAAACTGATGTGCAAGGTGGGAGCCCTGTGAGAGGACCTCCACCAAAAACCTATTCTAAGTGCAATATCAGTGCACGTGTGAATGTGTGTGCTAATATAAGGGAACCAGCCATCGAAGTAGTCCCAAACAGATCTCGCCAACGGACTCGACACAAACAAATGCTGAAAAGACTCGACTGAAAAAGAAGAGACACAACACAGACACTTGGATGCGAGAGAGATACCGCGGGTCTGAACATAGCACTCAACAGGGACCCTCTGGAGGAGGAGGCGCCAGATGAAGATAGAAATGGTCGGGGTCAGCCCAGCATTCCAAACCATGCGAAGTCCGAAATGTCTAGGGGACCGTGTCCGGATGAGCTCCCAAGCTGAGGCCGTCGAGAACTCGCCATCGCCAGTGAGGCTCCATCGCATCACATCCCGCCTGCCCACCTCAATCGGAACAGCCCTGATAAGATCCAACACATGCAAAGGCACACCATACAAAGCCAAATAATCATGCAGTTTATCAACATGCCAAGTATGATCACGCCAAAACCTAGAGACCTCAGCGGCAGGAAGATCAGTCCCAGGCAGACAATAGGTCCTAAGGGGGAGATCCCCGACCCACACGTCATCCCAGAAACTAATCCGCCCTTCGCCGAGGGACCACCTAATGAGACCATGAACCTGACCCCTAATGTCCGTGAGACGATGCCATATAGGACTATCATGCACAGAGTAAGGAGAAATGAAGGCACGACCAGCATGGAAACAATACTTGCGCATGGTGAACTGCGCCCATAGTGAATCCTGCGCGAGAAATCTCCACCAGAGCTTGATGCTGAAAGCTTTGACGAGCTCACGAAAACGACGGATGCCAAGGCCTCCCTCATCCAACGGCAAGCAAATCTTCTTCTTCCAGCTAACCCAGTGAATCTTCCTCTGCTCCCCAACCGTGCCCCAAAAGAACCTGGCCAAGATCTGCTCCAAGTCCCTCATCCAGTACTCAAACGGCTTCAGAACCTGGAAGATGTGAAGAGGGATAGTGACAAGGGTGCTCTTGATCAGAGCAAGGCGACCTCCAAGAGAGAGATGTCTGTGGGACCAGCTGTGAATCCGGTCCACCATCTTCTGTCGGATATCTAAAAGGTAGTCGGCCTTCAGCCCCCCCTTATAGATAGACACTCCCAGGTAAGTGAAAGGGAGGAATCCCTGCTGGAATCCACTCACCTCTGCCACCTCGGCCGCCCAAGAGTCGAACTTCTGAAAGAGATAGAAGTGACTCTTTCCCTTGTTCACCATCTGGCCCGACACGGCAGAATAGTGGTCAAGACAATGTACCAGCCTCTCCACGGACTGTCTGTGCGCCCTGACAAAAATGACAATGTCGTCGGCATAAGACAGATGGGATATGGCCGGCGCGCGTCGAGCACATCTATACTCCATATCAGGATGTGTAGCCACAAGCCTGTCCAAGCTCCTCGACAGATAATCTGCAGCAAGCACGAACAAAGACGGCGATAACGGATCTCCCTGGCGAAGTCCCCTCGTAGAGTGGAAGAAACCTGCCGAAGCCCCGTTCACAAGCACAGAGAACCAGCACGAAGAGATACATCTCCTGACCATACTCACCCACCCCGGCGGGAATCCCATCCTCTCAAGCACCATGAGGAGGAAAGGCCACTGCACTCGATCATAGGCCTTCGCCATATCTAGCTTGAGGGCCAGATTAGGGGAGTTAGCCTTCTGAATGAGCGACCTGCTGATATCATGAATCAATTCCTGAGCCAGGAGCACATTATCACTAAGCAAGCGACCCTTGACAAAACCGCTCTGGTTCGGCGCCAATACTAGAGGAAGCAGTGGCGCCAAACGCGATGTCAAGATCTTGGTGATGATCTTGTTGGTCACATTGCAAAGGCTAATCGGCCTGTACTCCGCCCAGGTCGCCGGGCTTGCCTTCTTCGGCAAGAGTATGATGGTCGTGGCTGTGAAGCTGCGGGGCATAGGGGCCCCCAAGAAGAAGTCCTCCACTGCTGCCACCACCTCTGCTCCAACGATGTCCCAACAGTGCTGGAAGAACAGGGACGAGAAACCATCCGGTCCAGAGGCGCTGTCTCCACTGATGCCAAAGACCGCCGCTCTCACCTCATCTGAGTCCGGGACTGCACAGAGGCCCTCGCGGTCCACTGAGTCTGGAAGGCTGCTCAAGAGATCAAGGTCCGGCTGCTCCAACTGCTCAACGTCTGTCGTGAGCAGCTGCTGAAAGAAACCTACCGCCGACTGTCTGATATCGTCCTCTGACGTGAGAGTCTGTCCTCCTGCCTGAATGGCGTGAATCCGTGACTTCACCCGCTTCTGTCGCACCCACCCATGGAAGAATTTGGAATTTCTTTCGCCTTCTACCGCCCACCGAATGGCAGCCTTCTGCTTCCAGAAATCCTCCTCCATCCTAGTGCAGAGTACATAGAGAGCGGTGCATCGGCTGAGCTCACTCCTATGGGCTCCCGTGGGATCCCCGTCGTAAGCCGCCTGCGCAACGGTAACTGCCTCCTCTGCCTCCCTCAGCCTCTCGAAGATGTTCCCAAAGACCTCTCTGTTCCATCCTTTGAGAAAATTCTTCACTCTGCTGAGTTTGAACTGAAGATTGAGCATGCCGAAGAAGCCCGTCTCCGCCGCCCACACTCTGGTGATCTCATCCCTGAAAGTATGATGCCGTACCCACATGTTCTGAAACCTAAAGGATGGCCTCGGAATCTGGGTAGTGAGCTGGCATCGCACGAGCAAAGGGGCATGATCTGAAGAGATCCTAGGCAAGTGAGTCACCCTAGTAGCTGCAAAGACTGTCGTCCAATGCTCCCCTAGAAGGACTCTGTCCAACCTCTCCCAGAGCCCACTCCTCGTCCAAGTAAAAGGTGGGCCATCAAAGCCTGGGTCCAGGAGCTGGCAGTCTGCAACGGCGTCAGCAAAGTCCATCATCTCTCCATGCCTATCTGTCGTACTGCCCCGTCTCTCTTCCTCCAACAAGAAGATGTTGAAGTCGCCTCCAACAAGCCAGGGTGCCCCGTCAGTCGCTAGAGAGATGTCCCTGAGCTTATTCCACAGATCGTATCTCCCCTCCCTCGAGCACTTAGCGTACACTACGGAGAGATAGATTGAAAAAGGGAATATCGCAGCAGTAACTCGGACATGAAGAACTTGCTCGGAATCATCGATCACATCGACCTGCCAATCCCTGTGAGAGAAGATCCAAATCTTGCCGTTTGTGTTCGAGCACCTAAATTGCAACCCAAAGCGCCTACTAAAGAAAGAAGGCTGGGGTTCTGTCTGAGGCTCAAGCACTGCGGCAAACAACACACTATACATATCGATCATATTCTTGAAACTGCCTTGGGTAGTAGCGTTCGCTATCCCCTGGGCATTCCAGATCATGAAATGGCTAGACATTGGAAACTCAGCGAGTTCCCGAGGCCGAAAGCCTCGCCCTCTTCGGTGTACCCTCTGCTAGAGGGGAAGGAGGTCCTATGTACTGAATCACCGGATCTGAGAGTTCAAGCCTCGTGTTCGGTACCTCACAAATCATATGATCCTGGTGGTCATCGCTGTCTACCTCAACCTCAGCATCATCAGAGGGAAAATCCTCCAAGACTCCGAACATGTTGTTGTCATGCAACACCATCGCTAGGGGGCCGAACCCGAGCCCAAGTCGAAGTGTAGGAGAGAGCGATCTAGAACCCCGCTCACTCTCTGACGAGGACTTATCCGCCTCAATGCCATGCTCTCCCTCGCCGTCTGACACTGTCCTTTCTGCGATAGAGGTTGCCCGTCTCTCTGCCCGGCGCTTCTCTCGCCACCTCTGTCGACTAGCAACTTTCTTCGCGTTCATCTTCTTCTTAGGAGCGACGAAACCGTCGTCCTCAGCAACCTGTGCACCCTCTGCGACTGCGGAAGAAGACCCAGGGTGTGAGACAGAGGTGGGAGCCATCTCTGTGACCGCCAACTCCTGCCTACGTCTCACTTGACGCGGAGGCTGGCTAACCTCTGGGGGAGGCCTCTCTGTAGCCTTTCTCGCGCTAGACTGCTGCCGCTGGGCCTGTGGCTGTTTACCAGCCGCAGAGCTCGCGGCGAGGGGCTGCTCTGCACGACGCGACTCACCCTCTTTGTTGGGGGTCGGTCTGTTCTGGGAGGGCGGCCCATGAGTGTAATCCCTCTTGGGAGGCATGGGGCGCTTCCCAGAAGCATAGCAAGTCATCGCTGAGTGGCCTACGTGCTTGCACTCGGAACAATATAAAGGGATCTTATCCCATTTCACCTTCAAAGTCACATGTTTCCCTGCAATGTTAATATCTATCTCCTCTGGAATAGGCCTCGACAGATCCACCTCAACACAAATACGTGCAAAGGAAACGCGCGATCTAGAAATAGTGGCACGATCTACTTGAACGGGCTTACCTAGCATCTCACCAATTGCAATCAAAGAGGACTCCTCAAATAAATGCACAGGTAAAGCAAGAATGTTACACCAAATAGCCACAATAGGGATCTCAAAAAACGGATCAAAATCAGGTGTCCATTTAAAAACACGCATGGGATGATGTTCAATATACCACACAGGAGAGTTGTTAGGACCATTTAACAATTTCACATAGTCACGCATATCAGACAATTGGATGAAAATATGTTTTGCATTCAGAAAATTCCACGACATGGCACCAACCAATTTAAGATTACCTAAGGCTTTTTGAATTTGGTGGGCAGGGGGGATGGAGTGAGAAAATTTTCCGACGATGGCAGGTCCTATACGGTCTGCAAGAATGGAAGTTTCATTAGCCGAAAAATATAAGCAAGGTTTACCTTCAACAATCCGGACCTCGCCTCTCTTGTCAGCTCGTTGACGGTCTAGGAGAATTGGACCTTCTGCCGGCTGCCCCGACTTGAGAACATCAGCCATTGATCGACCAAAGAAAATATTTGGATTGCTTTCAGGCGGAACAGCCGCTGCTTCATGTGGGGTTTCAGAATTTTCCATAGTCGTTTCCTCCTCCAAAATTGTATCTTCTTCCATCCTATCCGCCCAAGGGGATGAGGGGACCATGCCCGGGTCGCCGGAAGACAACGCCGACTGTTTCTGGTGCATAGAAAGGCTGTGACCCGTGGCTGTGTTGCTGGGAACAGCGGCTGCAGCAGCCTCTGGGGTCGCCTTCATGCCTGGAATCGGAGGGAATTCCATCATATTTGAAGCTTCAAACTCGTTGGAGTTGAGGGGTATAACAACTGGTGGGACAGGAGGCTGCCTGGAATGGTGCCGTCCGGTAAACAGATACGCAGCAAGCTCCTTTCCGGTAACAGAGTTTGGCGGAGAAAGGCTGTTCTTATTTTTTTTGATTTGGGCTGCTGAGTTGGGTTTAGGTGATGGGCGATTTTTATTTGGGCTGTGGGAAATTTGGGTCTTGTTTTGGTGGGTCGTTTTGTTGGGCAAAGGTGGTTTATTATTTTGTTTTGGTAAATTGGGCTTTGAGTGGGGTGTAGGCATTTGGGCAGTAGATTTGGGCTGGGAATCATTGGCAGAGGGAGTTAGGCTGGGGATAGCAGATTTGGAGAGGGAGGATTTTAAAAAGCCACTTACCAGGCCCTGATTTGAATGGTCGTTGTCCATGGCGGAAAAATTCGGGCCCAATTCCTTAGGCCCGCTGAGTGGCCCGACTCCAGTATGAGCCTCCACCAGGGATCGAGCCTCCATGAGATCAAGCGTTGCATTTTCATCTCCATACAGCATACGATCTGCCTCCCTAATAGCCGCGAGATTCTCGGCCAATTCCAGTTGATGTGGGTCAAACATTCCTTCCGAGATTAACCGTATCTCCCCTTCCATAAGCGAATCACACGAAATCTGCTGATTCTTCCCCTCACTCAACGCAGAAGATGGCAAATTATTTTCGGAGAAAATCGAATTTTCAAACGCATGCACCTCTCCCAAATTTGAATTCAAATTCCCTCCTCCACGATTTGCTGTTACTCCACTCCTAACAGCTGTTGAATGCAATCTTCCTAAGTTATCACCCGTATCTTCATAAGAAATTTGAACGTTAGGCAGGGTTGGGTTTCCGCGATTATCGCGGCTATTACGGGAGGAACTCTCACCAATCTGCTGACGCCTCCCATCGCCACCCTTCTCGTCCAGATTCATTGGGGAGACATCCGAAACCCTAGCAGTAAGGTCAGCAACTGGCGCCGCCGCCTCCGACGCTGACTCCGGTCGGTTTACTGCCGGCTGTCGGATCTCCTGAAAATGACCATTTTTCTCATCAGCTATGCGCTGCTCCTCCATTTCTCTCTGAAATTCCTCCTCCGAATTAAGCAAATCATCATCATCAAAGTCCGAATCGTTTGAAGATTCCTCCTCCTCCGACGGCGAATATTCAGAACCCCCCGACTCCGCCTCTGCTACGGCCTCCGACTCCGATTGTAAATCTGATTGTCTCGCATCACACCAAACTGGATCAGTTTCTTCTTTATCCGTGCGTTCCCGCTGAGGGGAAGCCGGCAACCTCCGCAGCGGGTTTTCCGCCATTGCCGGAAAACCTCAAGGTTTCCGACCACCTCCAAACTTCAAACAGAAACGGTAAAACTGACTGTCAACCTTGGCAGACACAGAAACTAAACTAAACACGACGGAAAGGCGGCAAAATCCGCCGGAAAAAGGAAAGGAAGATGACGGAAAAAAAAGGTGACTCGACGGAAAAAAAGAAAACGACCAAAAAACCGACCAAAACCACGCCGAAAACAAAAACCAATCGGACAGATTGGGTAAACGACTAAGACGAACAAGATTGACGGAAAAGAACTAAACGAAAAACACAAAAATTGGCGAAATCTGACTTGGGAACTTCGAAAAGCTAGAGAGCATTGTGTGTTTTTAGTGTGTGTGATTTGCGTGCAAAGTGACGGTTTGGTTCAGGGTTCAGGGTTTAGGGTTCAGGGTTTAGGGTTTAGGGTTTTTTTTTTTTTTTTTTTTAAAATTAACTTCATATATTTATATCATATATATGAAGGAGGAAATTACAAATCAACTCCTATAACAAGGAGGAAAGACAAATTACGCCACCCAGGGTTCGAACTCGAGACCTCCAGGATGGACGCGGTATCCAGCACCCTTTACCGCTAGGCCAAGGGGCTTGGATGGTTTAGGGTTTAGGGTTCAGGGTTTAGGGTTTAGGGTTTTTTTTTTTTTTTTTTTTTTTTTTTTTTTTTTTTTTTTTAGGAGGATCGACGATGGTTCCCCATCTACCCTCCGATGTGACTCGGACCCCCGACCTAACAGTTGGAGGTGAAGCGTCTTACCCCGTAGGTGCGCTTCGTTGTCTTGTCATTCTGGGCCCACAGGCCCAAGGAGAAATTAATCCCCTAACAGTTGGAGGTGAAGCGTCTTACCCCGTAGGTGCGCTTCGTTGTCATTCTGGGCCCTGTGGGCCCAAGGAGAAATTAATCCCCAAATCTGCACTTCCTAGGATTCGAACCTGCGACCTCCTAGGAAGTGAAAGCTCCCTGATATCAACTCCCAAGCCACTAGAGCAGCTTGGTTGGATGGTTTAGGGTTTAGGGTTTAGGGTTTAGGGTTTTTTTTTTTTTTTTTTTTTTTTTTTTTTTTCATACATAGGAGTTCGAGATACATTCGGTAAGCGATCTAGCCCGACATAGCCCCTCGTGACTCGAATACTACCCCCCCACAGCCAAGCACCAGCCTGTGAACAGGCCTTGTTCAGGCCCGTTCTCTAGCCCCCCGTTCGACGGGTCTGTGTCAGCCGGGTCCGGGCCCGTAGACTACCCGCCACCCTCAGACGCGTCCAGGCTCGAAAGCTTGCCAAGCCCCAAGGAAACAACCTTGAACAGGCCCACAGGGAAATTAATCCCAAAGTCGCGCCATCCAGGAGTCGAACTCAAGACCTCCTGGATGGTGCCATATCCTTGCCATCCTTCTCAACCACTTGAGCTAGGAGGCTTGGATAGGGTTTAGGGTTTAGGGTTTAGGGTTTAGGGTTTAGGGTTTTTTTTTTTTTTTTTTTTTTAAGGAGGATCGACGATGGTTCCCCATCTACCCTCCGATGTGACTCGGACCCCCGACCTAACAGTTGGAGGTGAAGCGTCTTACCCCGTAGGTGCGCTTCGTTGTCATTCTGGGCCCACAGGCCCAAGGAGAAATTAATCCCCAAATCTGCACTTCCTAGGATTCGAACCTGCGACCTCCTAGGAAGTGAAAGCTCCCTGATATCAACTCCCAAGCCACTAGAGCAGCTTGGTTGGATGGTTTAGGGTTTAGGGTTTTTTTTTTTTTTTTTTTTTTTTTTTTTTAGGAGGATCGACGATGGTTCCCCATCTACCCTCCGATGTGACTCGGACCCCCGACCTAACAGTTGGAGGTGAAGCGTCTTACCCCGTAGGTGCGCTTCGTTGTCATTCTGGGCCCACAGGCCCAAGGAGAAATTAATCCCCAAATCTGCACTTCCTAGGATTCGAACCTGCGACCTCCTAGGAAGTGAAAGCTCCCTGGGTTTAGGGTTTAGGGTTTAGGGTTTAGGGTTTAGGGTTTAGGGTTTAGGGTTTAGGGTTCAGGGTTTAGGGTTTAGGGTTTAGGGTTTAGGGTTTTAGGGTTTAGGGTTTAGGGTTTAGGGTTTTTTTTTTTTTTTTTTTTTTTTTTTTTTTTAAATTAACTTCATATATTTATATCATATATATGAAGGAGGAAATTACAAATCAACTCCTATAACAAGGAGGAAATACAAATTGCGCCTCCCAGGGTTCGAACTCGAGACCTCTAGGATGGACGCGGTATCCAGCGCCCTTTACCGCTAGGCCAAGGGGCTTGGATGGTTTAGGGTTTAGGGTTTAGGGTTTAGGGTTTAGGGTTTAGGGTTTAGGGTTTAGGGTTTAGGGTTAGGGTTTAGGGTTCAGGGTTTAGGGTTTAGGGTTTAGGGTTAGGGTTTAGGGTTTAGGGTTTAGGGTTAGGGTTAGGGTTTAGGGTTTAGGGTTTAGGGTTTAGGGTTTAGGGTTTAGGGTTTAGGGTTTAGGGTTTAGGGTTTAGGGTTTTAGGGTTTAGGGTTTAGGGTTTAGGGTTTTAGGGTTTAGGGTTTAGGGTTTAGGGTTTAGGGTTTAGGGTTTAGGGTTTAGGGTTTAGGGTTTAGGGTTTAGGGTTTAGGGTTTAGGGTTCAGGGTTCAGGGTTTAGGGTTTAGGGTTTAGGGTTTAGGGTTTTTTTTTTTTTTTTTTTTTTTCCTTCAAACACCATCACGGCGGGGGGTTAAGGCGGACCCCCAACCTGTATATATCAAAAATCACCAAAAGAACATACATCAGACGAGCCCAAAAGTGACTCGGTCCGCACGAGAGATACAAAACACAAGAGCTAACAAAGCTACTATGGTATCCCCACAGACCGGGTACTAACCATCTAACTAAAGAGAGAATAAACATAACAAAGCTATACATCATAAAAAGGACAAGGATGATGGCCAAAAGCGGGCCAAATCCAAAGGAAATCAAAAAACCATAAATCAAAACCACGAACCAAGTGAAGTAGTCATCCATCTCGATATCTGAATCTGAAGTTCGGATAGCCCAACTGGTCCATCCTGACGAGCGACTTCAAATACCGAGGCGCTGAATCCGCATCAAAGAAGGTGATGGCAGGGGTCTGGACCCCCCTACCTGCCAAAAAGTCTGCTGGTCGGTTGCCCTCTCGAAAGATGTGAGAGAACATGAACTGTATCTGTGCGAGCAAAGTACGAATGCGAGCCATGTGAGGTTTAGGGTTTAGGGTTTAGGGTTCAGGGTTTAGGGTTTAGGGTTTTTTTTTTTTTTTTTTTTTTTTTTTTTTTTAGTAAGGTATATGGTACCTGGACACCTCTAAATTCACCAAAAGATAAGTATGTGCATGAATCACAACAGTAACAACATCCACATTTCTCAAACATCTAGTTCTCTTATAAACTCTAAAGTAAACTATCCATACGAGTTTAGACAATACCACACTACTGAACTAGAAAATCTTTGTTGTAAAGGCTCTACCAGCCTATAAAAATACTAAGACGAAGTGGAATTTATGAACAACCTGACTCCCAGCAGCAGGGTCCGATATAGAAGCATCAGTAAAAGGCAGCTCGCCACAGCGCATTTTATACTTTTCATATTCTAATAGTGCCTGTAAATTCGAACCATCTGATCAGTGCATAATGTAGAAGACATTTTGTAACCCCAGGGGAAGCTTTAGCCAATGTTCAAGAAAACCACCCAACATAAAGAAATACAAAAGCGAAGTCTCACGATGGCTCAGGACAAATATATAAATAAGGTTACTCTAGCAGTTCATATTAAGTACAGCTCATCGAAACCACTAAGACTGACAATCTTTTTCAAGAGAAGCATTGATGATAAATGATGAACTATTTTCCAACAAGCAAGGCATGCCACGCAGTTAAATCCCTGGAGACACCTCATAAAGTAATAGGTCATATCTAGGTTACAAGAGGAAAACCCTAAGCCAAAACAAAGATCAGAAGGCAACTTCCTACACCCTTCCAAGTGTTGCCCATACCAGAATATATGCATGCATTGCAGATGCCCCAGCAAGAGTGAGACCAGAAGGATTGAAAATATAGACATTTCTGAGAAATTAAACAAAATGACAAGCTAGAAAATTATGAAGCAATAAAAACAACAGAAGGATATGAATGTTTCAAGTAATCTGAACACAACCTTCTCATAAAAGCCTCGAAACGTCCAGGACACAGTGGTACAAGTCTTTGGGGGTTTAAAGGATTCTCCAACTTGTCTCCACAGCTTCAATGAAGTGACCTGTTCATAACCACCGAGTCTGATCACTGCTCTCCACAACTTGAGGCAATTTAAAGGCTCTTGATAGAATTTGGGAGGCTTGAAGTCCAGGCATCTTTCTCTATGGAAAGTTTCAAGTTCCTTCATAAAAGCAGCTTGCTCCTCCTCTGTTCCAGATTCATCTCCTGTAACATCATCAGCATCTAAAAGGAAAGATCTGGAAGAAGCTTTAGTATCAGGCTCGGTCTTCAACTCCTCCATAACATCCCCCTGTAACCCTTCTATTTCCATGATGGCGCCATTTTCATTTAGTTCCCCCTTTTGGTCCTGGGTGATAACCATCAATTCTTGTCGCCTCCCACCCTCTTCGTCTTCCTCGTCCGCTTCCCCATGTCCATTCTCTGCCACCTCAACGTTCAATTCCTCTTGGCATTTATCATCCTTTGCTTCTGGTTGTAGTTCTGACGAAGGTTGGGCGTTCTGGCTCAAACTTCCAGCAGAATTCTCCCCGTCTGCGGGCTTAATTAGGTTATCGTCAACTTCCACATCATTCAGTGTTTGGTTCTCAACGTTTTGGGACTGCTGTTCGGCCGAAGCAGCAACGTCGCCGTGTGCATCCTGGTCGGCTTCTCTGTTGTCTTCCATGAGGAGGGGTAGCACTGGAATTGAATTATGGGTTTCCAACCAAAAATCCCCAATTGCTGCGAAACCCTAACCCCTAACCTTGCGTCTTGTTTTTGTGTTTAGGGTTTAGGGTTTAGGGTTTAGGGTTAGGGTTTAGGGTTTAGGGTTTAGGTTT